>NC_133456.1:84427225-84729225 GCF_048565385.1 Saimiri boliviensis
TTGTTACCCAGGCTGGAGTGCAATGGTGCGATCTCGGCTCACCGTCCGCCTCCTGGGTTCAGGCAATTCTCCTGCCTCAGCCTCCCTAGTAGCTGGGACTACAGGCACGTGCCACCATGCCCAGCTAATTTTTGTATTTTTAGTAGAGACGGGGTTTCACCATGTTGACCAGGATGGTCTCGATCTCTCGGCCTCGTGATCCACCCGTCTCGGCCTCCCAAAGTGCTGGGATTACAGGCGTGAGCCACCGCGCCCGGCCTGTTTTTTACAATTAGAAGAGAAGAAACTATACCTTGGGATACTGTAGCATTCTCCACTTTTCTTTTTAATATTTATTTTGGAGTTTCTCATAGTGTATCTTTTATGTGCCATCTTAATTTTGTCAGAAATTATGTGTATTTGACAAATAAAAGGTAACTTATACCCTGTTTTCTAGAATAGATGGAAAATGTGTCTCATTAGTACCAAGTGGTTTAGAGATGGTAGATACATTTTAGATGGTCGATACATATGGGAGTCCTTATTAGGGACTTCTAGACCCTTTCCTTTGTGTAGACCGTCAGTCAGAAACAGTGTGATGTTTTTAAAAGATTACGGTGCGAGTGTAAATTGCTGTAACCACTCTGAAGAACAGTTTGGCAGTATACGCCTTAGAGTAGTAATTCTCAAAGTGTCCCCGGGCATTACTTAAGAACTTGTTAGAAATGTACATTTTTCAGGCCCCACCCAGGCCTACTGAAACAGAAACTCGGGGAGCTGGGCCCAATAATACTGGCTTTAACGAGTCCTCCAGGTGATGCTAATGGTAGCTGAAGATGAGAATCCCTGGCGCAGAAAGGCTCTTGCCTTCTACGCTGAGAAGCACACACAAGGAAGCTCATTTCGCTGAAGGGTTTGTATGCAGTAACTCATTTGATCTTTCTAGCAACCTATGAGCTTGATTCTGTCATTTATCCCATTTTACTGATAAGGAATTATGCCCATAGCCACAAAAGAGATGGAGATGGGATTTGAACACATCTCTTAACTACAGTGCAGTCTTTAAAAGTTAAAATCTCAGGAGAGACTGGAGCTCTTAGTATTTTTTTCTTTTCTTTTCTTTTTGAGACAGTGTCTCACTGTGTCTTTCAGGCTGGAGTGCAGTGTTGTGATCACGGCTCACTGCAGCCTCAACCACCCGAACTGAAACTGTCTTTCTACCTCAGCCTCCTGAGTACCTGGGAACCACACATGTGCATCCCTATGCCTGGCTAGGTTTTGGGATTTCTTGTTTTTGTTTTCTAGAGATGAGGTCTCACTATGTTGCCCAGGCTGGTCTCTTGATCCCCCTGCTTTGGCCTCCCAAATTGCTGAGATTATAGGTATGAGCCACCAAACCTAGTTACTGTTTGTATTTTAATGAATTTGCAGAAAGTCTCAAATGGCAGCTTCCACTCTGTGTTGAGGGGAAAAATTCTTCTTACGGAGCAAAGCAGTTGCTAGTATTCTAGACACTTTACATTTATTATTATAGTCAATCTTTGTGACTGTTCTTTGATGCAAATCATTTGTCCGAACTCCATAGCTAGTAAGTGTCTGAACGTGAGCCCATTTCTACCTCCAAAACCCATTCTTTTTCTACTGTAGCTAATTTTCTTTCATTTTTCCTTAGTCAAGTTCAAAATCAGTGTAACTAGAAATCATGAAATAGAACATGAACTTCCTATGTTAGATATGATTCAAGATTACATATGAGGTCTAAATAAAGAGGTAAAATGCCTCTGTCGACTAAAAAATGAAGTGATGACAATGAGATTATAAAATTTAAAAATTAAGTTTACAAAGGACTTCTACTCTTTTTCAAAACCTATGATGCGTTTCCTCATTTGAGAAGAGTATTTGGGTTTTTCTTTGACATTTTGATCCTTTCCTGTGTCATGATTTCTTTGACTTTGGCATAAAACAAGGAGATTCTGGGATTACTATTAGGAACAATTTTGTGTCACCTGAACCAGTATTCCAGGATCTTCAGTGGGAGGAGTTTGGGACAGTTCCAGTGCATGTATAATACTGGAACAGTACTTGAGCAATGCTTCATGCTTCAGCAATACTTCATTTCTGAAATTTTTCTTTTCAATGGTCTGCTTCTTTCAGGTGAAAATTGTCACCATGAATGAGGATATAACTCTTAGATCAGCCCTTGATAGAAATCTGAAGAGTGCTGTGACCGCTGCTTTCCTCATGCTCCCTGAAAGCTTTTCTGAAGAAGACCTCTTCATAGAGATTGCCGGACTCTCCTATTCAGGTTAGTGTGGTTGCTGCCTAGATGTTCTGCAAGGAGGAGATTTGTTGTTTGAAGGGTGCAGATACCCTGTTCTCACTTGGGACTGGAGCTGCTACAGGCTTAGTCGTAAATCATGTCACCTCATGCGTGGATCCTACACTAACCTTGTGATTTGCCTCCCTGCCTCCCACATCCCCTCTCCACATTTCTGTGCTTTTTGTCCCAGGGTAATTTTATTGTTGTTAATTTTTATTTTGAAGTAATTTCAAATTTACAAAAAAGTTTCAAGAATAATACAGAAAACTCCCTTATGCCCTTTTCCCAGATTCACCAGTTTTAACATTTCACCATATTTGTTTTCTCATTTCTCTATCAGTGGTTTTCAAACTTTAGCATGTGTCTGAAAAACCAGGAAGTCTCAGGTTAAAACACAGACTCCTGGGCCCTATCCCAGACAACTGATTTAGCAGGATTGAAGTGGATTTGTATTTCTAGATGCTGATGCCCTTCTGGGGGTCCCACTTTGAGAACCATTGTTTTCTCCATATGTGTAAGCAAACTATATTTTTTTCTAAACTGTTTTGAGAGTAGTTCACACATATTATGTCCCCCTTAGGCCATGTACTGTACTTGAGTTTGTGTCTCCTAAGAATAAGGACATAGTCTTATATAAGGACATTCATCAAATTCAGGAAACTAAACACTGATATAATACGTGTATCAAATTGATAATCCATATTTTAAATGTCAGGTGTCCCAAACTGAGGCAACTAGGAGGGTAGAATCCCTGGCCCCTCACACTCGATGCAACCAGAGGAGCACCACATCTATCTGTTTACTATAGTAAGGTTCCGTGTAAGATTTCATTTACAAAACAAGTGGTCTAGTTTTTTAAAGGTTTGGAAACCACCATCTTAAATAAATAACATCTTTCCCCATTTTTAAGTATGAATCAAAGAACTTTATGCTCAGAACATTGCAAAAGCAATGTTTACTTAGTCTCCGAATCCCAGTATAGACAGATTTCATGATAATTTAATGCCATAGGAGACCTTAGAGATTTTATTCTTCCATCTTATCAAAATTCATCTGCCATGACTGTGACTGTTTTTGCAACACTGTAGAGAAAGGCATTGAAGCAGCCTTGGTCTCTGGGTGCTTCCAGCTTCACCTGGCAGCCTCCCTGCCTTCCGATAAAAGAGTGGCATGGCCTCGTGCCTGAATGAGCAGGCCACATGCACTGTGTGAGCAAAGGGAGTCACTTTATTAGAGTGATTCCCTCCCCATATTTCCCTGTGAAAAAAAGATGGAACAGAAGCCTTTTTTTTTTTTTTTGAGACGGAGTTTTGCTCTTGTTACCCAGGCTGGAGTGCAATGGCTCGATCTCGGCTCACCACAACCTCTGCCTCCTGGGTTCAAGCAATTCTCCTGCCACAGCCTCCCGAGTAGCTAGGATTACAGGCACGCACCACCATGCCCAGCTAATTTTTTGTATTTTTAGTAGAGACGGGGTTTCACCATGTTGACCAGGATGGTCTCGATCTGTCGACCTCGTGATCCACCCGCCTCGGCCTCCCAAAGTGCTGGGATTACAGGCTTGAGCCACCGCGCCCGGCCTCATTTTTCTTTATAACTTTGATGTTGTCCATCTTTTTCCAGTTGAGAGATTTTATACACACACACACACACACACACACACACACACACATACACACGTATGTATACACACACATATACATGTATTTTTGTGTGTGTGTGTGTGTGTGTGTGTGTGTGTGTGTGTGTGTGTGTATGATCCCTAATCTGTGAAGTTCAACATTTCTCCTGGGATGGGGCAGGTGAAGGGACAGAGAAACCGTATCTGTCCACGTTGTTAGACAAGCTTCTGCCAGTAATTGCTCAGGCAGAGGCAAAGTCTATTGGTATTACTTGCAGCAATAATAATCCTTTACATTTTATATATTATTTAAGGACGACTTTGACTGCCCTGAGGTCAGTATTGTTATAAATGATGGGTGAGAAAAGAGTAGGTGGAGTATGAGAGGCTGCAAACTGGAAAGGAGAAAGCTTTATGTTTATTTTTTATTATTTTTCCTCCACCCTTTCCGTTTTTTTTTTTTTTTTTGAGAAAGCTTTCTAACCCAGCCAGGTGTGGTGGCCCTGTAATCCCAGCAATTTGGGAGGCCAAGGCAGGCAGATCACTTTAGGTCAGGAGTTCAGGACCACCCTGGCCAACATGGCAAAACTCCATCTCTATTAAAAATATGAAAATGAGTCAGGTGTGGTGATGCATGCCTGTAAGCCCAGCTACTTGCAACGTTGAGGCAGAAGAATCATTTGAACCAGTGAGATGGAGGTTGCAGTGAGCTGAGATCATGCCAGTGCATTCCAGCCTGGGTGACACAGTGAGACTGTGTCTTGTGTCTGAAATATATAAATGTATGTAAAGCTTGCTAACCCTTTAGTTTTTCTTAGAAGTCAGCATTTAAATGAACAGGAAAGAAGCACCAAATACATTTTAAAGGGTCACCTTGAACTTTGTTACGTAAATACAAACTATTAAAATGGCTAATTTTAGGCAGTGGTCTTGGTTTAATACTTATCAAGCAAATCAGCATCTTATACCCTAAAGAACTGCAGATGGAATATCTTCTCTAAGGAGCTTCACATTAATAACATGCAGTCACAGTGAGTCAGTGGTAGACTTGAAAAACAACATGTGAAAAAGGCAAGAAGGGTGTGAAAGAACACGGCGTGTTTAACGAGGAAGTAGATTGACGTGACTGAAGTCTGTGATTTAATGGCAGGGAAAATGGCATTTATTACTGGATGCCAAGGACTACTCAGCACTTTAAATTTGATAACTAGTTTAATCCTCACAGTAACCATTTGATTTAGAAGCTGTGTCATTGCCGCATTTTACAGATGAGAAAACTGAGGCCCAGAGTGCTTCCCTGTCTAAGGTCACTCATCTGGTACATGGTGGACTAGTTTGAATACCAGCTTTCTAGAGGTATTTGAACCTTTCTTTTTTTGTTGTTTTATTTATTTTTTTATAATTTTATTTCCTGAAATGCAAGCTTGAACCTTTCTGAGCCCCCAGTTTTCTTATTTGTAAAACAGAAATAACTATCTCACAAAGAAATATTCAATGAGATAACATATATAATAGCTTCCAACACGCTTTTTTTTTTTTTTTTTTTTTTTTTTTTTTTTTAAGACAGGGTCTCACTCTTGCCCAGACTAGAGTGCAGTGGTGAGATCATCACTCACTGCAGCCTCGACCTCCGGGGCCCAAGCAGCCCTCCCACCTCAGACTCCCAAGTAGCTGGGACACCAGGTGCAAACCACCACAACTGGCTAATTTTGTTTATTTTATGTAGAGACAGGGTCTCACTATGGCCTCGGCTGGTCTTGAACTCCTGAGATCAAACAGTCCTCCCGCCTTGGGCGTCCAAAGTGCTAGGATTACAGGTGTGGGCCACTGCACGTGGCTGCCTCTGGCATCTTATCTCATTGATTGTCTGTGCTCAGAAAATGATTGCTGTTATTATTATTTTTATGTATTATTGTTGGTCATATAGGTTTTCCTCAGGTTGAGACACTGTTATTTGCTCAGTCATTCAGTGATTGATGGACACTTAGCTCCATTTATTATTGCTTTAGCAACATTGCCGTGAATCACTTTGTACAGATTACTTTGATTGGGGAAGGGGCAAAGCACTGACTTCTTTGGATGTGTTCTCCAGGGTGGAATTACGTTGTCAGCTGTAATAATTATAAAACTTGTTACACATTGACAAATAATACCTGTCAAAATTGCTGGGTGCTGTGGCTCACACCGGTAATCCCAGCTTCCAGACTGCAGTAAATTATGATCACATCACTGCACTCCAGCCTGGGCAGTAGAGCCAGACCCTGTTTCTTAAATTAAAGAAAGAAAAAAAATTAGCTGAGTATTTAGATAGATAGATGGATTGAAACGTGACAACCCCATTTCATCTGGCCAGTTAAGGTCCTCGAGGAATGAAAAACACCTTCAGGCACTCTCCTATGAGAGAGAGAATGGGTTTCCTTCATTGTGAGCTTGTCTGAACACAGCCTCAGCTACTTCTGGGAATAAGACAGAGCAGTGAGGAAGTTGCCAGTTGAGTGATTCCTGGGGAAAGAAACTAGCAATGAGTGCCAGCTCTCTAAAGTGTGAGGAAACATCCCCATTTCTGGGTTCTGGTAGAAGCCGATAAAGAAGCATTTTTTTCTGGAGTGGAAGCTAGTAAGATTTATCCGTGGTGACGAAGCCATCTGAAACCTCACAGGCAGTGTGGTTGGATCGGCATATGGGAGGTGACTGCCTCAGGACCTTGGAAGCCTGCTTCTCTGTGCCTCAGCCAGAACTCAGGGTATTCAGTAGTCACCTGCTAATTTCCGAGAACACAGCACTCCTGAAGGGATAGAAAGCATGAATAACACTCAGCTTTTTAGACTGGTACTGTGTGTCAGGTATTGTAATTTTCATTCAGTCCCTGAAATTTGCAAACTAGTTATTATTGCTCCCATTTTTTCATTTTGAGGATACTGATGCCCAGAGAAGTTAAGTTTTCATTTTGAGGATACTGATGCCCGGACAAGCCACTTAACTTCTCTGGGCATCAGTATTCTCAAAATGAAAAAAATGGGAGCAATAATAACTAGTTAAGTGGGTCACATAGCTTGTAAGTGCCCAGCCAGCATTTGAACCCAGGTAGTCTTCATCCTGGAATGCTTCCTCTTAACCCTTTACTGTTCTACAAAAGGTCTGTGGTAGTGGGCATCACTCCTGGTTCACACTTGGGTCACTCCTCCTCCAGGACCCACTGGGTCATACCTTCCCTTCCCCTCACCAGTGGGCCTTAGTTCTGGCTTATCATGGAGGCCTTTTCTGACCCCTACTGCGACTCCATCACTCCCTGTGTCTTTCCCTGTTTTTGTTTTTCCCATAGCGCTTTCCACAGTCTGCCACACTGTATGTTGTTGTTGGTTGGTTGATCTTTGGTCTTTGTTCCACCACTGAGGATGTGGAGGGAAGGAATTTTTGTCTTGTTTTGCTCCTTCTCTTTGCATGCTTCCAATAGTACCTGACCTGTACTAGGTGCTCAGTAAGTATTTCATGAATGGATTACACTGCTTTGTTCCTGAACCAATGTAGTGAACCTGAGTCCTCCCTATTGCTCCCTACTTTTGTGTTTTCTAAACTTTAGAAAAGAAAGCCTGGGAGCAGTGGCTCATGCCTGTAATCCCAACATTTTGGGAGGCCAAGGCGGCAGCTCACTCGAGGTCAGGAGTTCGAGACCAATGTGGCCAACATGGCGAAACCCCCATCTCTACTAAAAATATAAAAATTAGCTGGGCATGGTGGCATGCACTTGTAATCCCAGCTACTAGGGAGGCTGAGGCAGGAGAATTGCTTGGATCCAGGAAGCAGAGGTTGCAGTGAGCTGAGATCATGCCACTGCACTCCAGTCTGGATGACAGAGCAAAGCTGTCACAAAAAAAAAAAAAATTTAAAAAGTGAAAAGGCAGCTAACAAAATGGAAGAAAATATTTTAAAATAATGTATCTGATAAGGGACTAGTATCCAGAATATATAAAGAATTTAAAAAATACAATGAAAAGGCCGTGCGTGGTGGCTCACACCTGTAATCCCAACGCTTTGGGAGGCTACGGCGGATGGATCACTTGAGGTCAGGAGTTCAAGACCAGTCTAGCCAACATGGTGAAACACCATCTCTACTAAAAATACAAGAAATTAGCTGGGCGATGTGGCATGTGCCTGTAATCCCAGTTACTTGGGAGGCTGAGGTAGGAGAATAGCTTGACACCAGGAGGTGGAAGTTGCAGTGAGCCAAGATCATGCCATCGCACTCCAGCCTGAGCAACAGAGCAAGACTCTCTCTCAAAAAAAAAAAAAAAGAAAAAGAAAAGGCAACCCAATTTAAAAACAAGAGAAGGATTTGAATAGCCATTTCTTCAGAAAAGGTATCCAAATGGCCAGTAAGCACATGAAAAGTTGTTCACATTATGGGTGTTAGGGAAATGCCAATCTAAATCACAGAGACACCATTCTACACCCGCTACAATGGCTGTAGTAAAAAAAGACAAAACATGTGTTGAGAATGTGGAGAAATTGGGACCCTCATATATTGGTGATAGGATTGTAAAGTGGTACAGCTGCTTTGGAAAAATATTTGGTGGTTCCTCCAAATGTTAAACACAGTTACCATATGACCCAGCAGTTCTACTCCTATATATCTGCCTATGAGAAATGAAAACATATGTCCATACAAAAACTCGTACATAGCGGCATTATTCATAATGAATAGCCCAAAAGTAGAAACAGCACAAATGCTTATTAACTGACAAATGGACAAATAAAATTGGTGCATCTGTACAATGGATTGTTATTTAACCATAAGCAGGAATGAAGTACTGATAAGTGCTATAGTGTAATGAAACTTGAAAACATTTTGCTAAGATCATAAAAATAACCCCACATAGTGTATGATTCAGTGTGTATAAAATGTCCAGAATAGGCAAGTCTGTAGGGAGTAAGTAGATGAGATCCAGCCTGTATCTCCATTGTCTAGCATAGCTCCTGGTACTTTGTAGCCACCCAGATATTCACTGAACTGGGCAACGTTGCAATTCGGGCTGGGGATGGGGAGTGAAGGGAGATGAATAATCACTTAGGAGCATGGGGTTTCTTGTGGAGAGGCTAGAGTACTCTAATATTGGATTGGAGAGATGATTGTACAGCTTTGTAAATAGAATTAAAAATGCTGAATTATTTACTTTAATGGATGAATTACATGGTATGTGAATTATATCTGAAAAACAGTCCTGAAAATGAATTTTCTTTTGCCATATCAATATCCAGTTTGGGCTACAGTCCTTAAACACTACCGCATAAAAACCTGCACTGAATTGATCTTTTTTTCATACCATTTGCTGCCTGAGGTAGGGCCTAAATCAAGACAGGTTGAGTATCCCTTATCTGAAATGCTTGGGGCCAGAAGTGTTTTGGATTTTGGAATTTTTCAGATTTTGGAATGTTTGCACAAATATAATGAAATATCTTGGGGGTGGCCCAAGTCTATCATGAAGTTCATTTATGTTTCGTAAACACCTCATACACATCACCTGAAGGTGATTTTATATGATATTTTTAATCATATATGCTACCCACTGCATGAGGTCAGGTGTGGAATTTTCCACTTGTGTTATGCCACTGCTCAAAAGGTTTCAGGTTTGGGGACATTTTGCATTTCTGGTGTTAAGATTAGGGTTGCTCAGCCTGGATCTCCATTGCTTAGAACAGCTCCTGATAGTTTGTATCCACTTTGTAGCCACTTAGATATTCACTGAACAGAAATGACAGCAGTCTTGCAATTAGTTTAAAGGGAGAAAAGTTAGCTGGTAATTATTATCTTCAAGACCCAGTGCTTCCTCTACCCTCCATTCTTTATATTATAAAGAAATATATATATATACACACACACTATATTATAAGTAGTATCTGCTTTACTACTTACAAAGCATTCTCTAATACCTTAACTTGGGGTTCCCCAATCCTTGGGAACCCCCTGTTAGGAACCAGGACACACAGCAGGAGGTGAGTGGTGGGCAAGCTGTATTTGTATTTACAGCCAGTCTCCATCACTTGAATTACTGCCTGAGCTCCGCCTCCTGTAGGATCAGCAGCGGCATTAGATTCTTACAGGAGTGCAATCCCTATTTGAACTGCGTATTTGAGGAATCTAGGTTGCAGGCATTTCATGAGAATCTAATGCCTCATCTGTCACTGTCTCCCATCACCCCCAGAGGGACTGTCTAGTTGCAGGAAAATAATCTCAGAGCTCCCACTGATTCTACATTATGGTGAGTTGTATAATTCTTTCATTATATATTATAATGTATAATTATTTAATTATTACAATGTAATAATGACAAATAAAGTGCACAATAAATATAACGTGCAGCCGGGCATGGTGGCTCATGCCTTGGGAGGCCAAGGTGGGTGGATCACGAGGTCAGGAGTTCAAGACCAGCCTGGCCAAGATGGTGAAACCCTATCTCTACTAAAAATATAAAAATTAGCCAGGTGTGGTGGCAGGTGCCTGTAATCCCAGCTACTCAGGAGGCTGAGGCAAGAGAATCATTTGAACCTGGTGGGTGGTGGTTGCAGTGAGCTGAGACCGTGCCACTGCACTCCAGTGTGGATGACAAAGTGAGACTCCATCTCAAAAAAAAAAAAAAACAAAAATGAAAAACTGGGTGTGGTGGCTCATGCTTGTAATCCTAGCACCTTGGGAGGCTGAGGCAGGTGGATCACCTGAGGCCAGGAGTTCAAGACCAGCCTGACCAACATGGAGAAACTTAGCTGGACATGGTGGCACACGCCTATAATCCTAGATACTAGGGAGACTGAGGCAGGAGAATTGCTTGAACCCGGGAGGCAGAGGTTGCAGTGAGCCGAGATCACGCCATTGCACTCCAGTCTGGGCAACAAGAGCAAAACTCCATCTCAAAAAAAAAAAAAAAAAAAAAAAGTAATGTGCTTGAGTCATCCTCTAACCATTGTCCCCTGGCCCCCATCCATGGAAAAATTGTCTTCCATCAAACCTGGTCCTGGTGCCAAAAAGGTTGGGGACCACTGCCTTTAAATTTTAACTCATTTAAATCTGAAAGCTATTTTGTAAGGTTAAGCTGTTTTTTTTTTGTTTTTTTTTTTTATTGCATTTTAGGTTTTGGGGTACATGTGATGAACATGCAAGATTGTTGCATAGGTACACACTTCACAGTGTGGTTTGCTGCCTTCCGTCCCCTCACCTGTATCTGTCATTTCTCCCCATGCTATCTCTTCCCACCTCCCCACCCCCGCCCCTCCCCCATTTCCCCCCAACGGACCCCAGTGTGTAGTGCTCCCCTCCCTGTGTCCATGTGTTCTCATTGTTCAACACCCACCTATGAGTGAGAATATACGGTGTTTGATTTTCTGCTCTTGTGTCAGTTTGCTGAGAATGATGGTTTCCAGGTTCATCCATGTCCCTACAAAGGACGTGAACTCATCGTTTTTGATGGCTGCATAATATTCCATGGTGTATATGTACCACATTTTCCCTATCCAGTCTATCATCGTTGGGCATTTGGGTTGCTTCCAGGTCTTTGCTATTGTAAACAGTGCTGCAATGAACATTCGTGTGCACGTGTCCTTGTAGTAGGATGATTTATAATCCTTTGGATATATACCCAGTAATGGGATTGCTGGGTCAAATGGGATTTCTATTTTTAGGTCCTTGAGGAATCACCACACTGTCTTCCACAATGGTTGAATTAATTTACATTCCCACCAACAGTGTAAAAGTGTTCCTATTTCTCCACATCCTCTCCAGCATCTGTTGTTTCCCAATTTTTTAATGATCGCCATTCTAATTGGTGTGAGATGGTATCTCAATGTGGTTTTGATTTGCATTTCTCTGATGACCAGTGATGATGAGCATTTTTTCATATGTTTGTTGGCCTCCTGTATGTCTTCTTTTGTAAAGTATCTGTTCATATCCTTCGCCCATTTTTGAATAGGCTTGTTTGTTTTTTTCTTGTAGATCTGCTTTAGTTCTTTGTAAATTCTGGATATCAGCCCCTTGTCAGATGGGTAGGCTGCAAAAATTTTTTCCCATTCTGTTGGTTGCCGATTCACTCTACTGACTGTTTCTTTTGCCGTGTAGAAGCTGTGGAGTTTGATTAGGTCCCATTTGTCTATTTTGGCTTTTGTTGCCATTGCTTTTGGCGTTTTGGTCATGAAGTCCTTGCCTACACCTATGTCATGAATGGTTTTGCCTAGATTTTCTTCTAAGGTTTTTATGGTATTAGGTCTGATGTTTAAGTCTTTAATCCATCTGGAGTTAATTTTGGTGTAAGGTGTCAGGAAGGGGTCCTGTTTCTGCTTTCTGCACATGGCTAGCCAGTTTTCCCAACACCATTTATTAAACAGGGAGTCCTTTCCCCATTGCTTGCTTTTGTCAGGTTTGTCGAAGATCAGATGGTGTGGGTATGTTGTATTTCCTCTGAGGCCTCTGTTCTGTTCCATTGGTCTATATCTCTGTTTTGGTACCAGTACCATGCTGTTTTGATTACTGTAGCCTTGTAGTATAGTTTGAAGTCCGGTAGTGTGATGCCTCCTGCTTTGTTCTTTTTGCTTAGAATTGACTTGGCTATGCGGGCTCTCTTTTGGTTCCATATGAAGTTTAAGGTATTTTTTTCCAGTTCTGTGAAGAAGGTCATTGGTAGCTTGATGGGAATAGCGTTGAATCTGTAAATTACTTTGGGCAGTATGGCCATTTTCACGATGTTGATTCTTCCTAACCATGAACATGGAATGTTTCTCCATCTGTTTGTATCCTCTCTTATTTCGTTGAGCAATGGCTTGTAGTTCTCCTTGAAGAGGTCCTTTACATTCCTTGTTAGTTGTATTCCTAGGTACTTTATTCTCTTTTTAGCAATTGTGAATGGCAGTTCATTCTTGATTTGGCTCTCTTGAAGTCTATTAGTGGTGTATAGGAATGCTTGTGATTTTTGCACGTTGATTTTGTATCCTGAGACTTTGCTGAAGTTGTTTATCAGTTTCAGGAGATTTTGGGCTGAGATGATGGGGTCTTCCAGATATACAATCATGTCATCTGCAAATAGAGACAATTTGATTTCCTCCTTTCCAGTTTGGATACCCTTTATTTCTTTTTCTTGCCTGATTGCTCTGGCTAGAACTTCCAGTACTATATTGAATAGGAGTGGTGAGAGAGGGCACCCTTGTCTAGTGCCAGATTTCAAAGGGAATGCTTCCAGTTTTTGCCCATTCAGTATGATATTGGCTGTTGGTTTGTCATAAATAGCTTTTATTGTTTTGAGATACGTTCCGTCAATACCTAGTTTATTGAGGGTTTTTAGCATAAAGCGTTGTTGAATTTTGTCAAAAGCCTTCTCTGCATCAATTGAGATAATCATGTGGTTTTTGTCTTTGGTTCTGTTTATGTGGTGAATTACGTTTATGGACTTGCGTATGTTGAACCAGCCTTGCATCCCCGGAATGAATCCTACTTGATCATGGTGGATGAGCTTTTTGATATGCTGTTGCAATCGGTTTGCCAGTATTTTATTGAAGATTTTTGCATCTATGTTCATCATGGATATTGGCCTGAAATTTTCTTTTCTTGTTGAGTCTCTGCCGGGTTTTGGTATCAGGATGATGTTTGTCTCGTAAAATGATTTGGGAAGAATTCCCTCTTTTTGGATTGTCTGGAATAGTTTCAGAAGGAATGGTATCAGCTTCTCTTTGTATGTCTGGTAGAATTCAGCTGTGAACCCATCTGGACCTGGGCTTTTTTTGGGTGGTAGGCTCTTTATTGCTGCCTCGACTTCAGACCATGTTATTGGTCTATTCAGGGTTTCAGCTTCTTCCAGGTTTAGGGTTGGGAGGGTGCAGGTGTCCAGGAATTTATCCATTTCTTCCAGGTTTACTAATTTATGTGTATAGAGTTGTTTGTAATAATCTCTGATGATGGTTTGGATTTCTGTGGAATTTGTGGTGATATCCCCTTTATCGTTTTTTATTGCATCAATTTGGTTATTCTCTCTTTTCTTTTTTATTAATCTGGCTAGTGGTCTGTCTATTTTGTTGATCTTTTCAAAGAACCAGCTCCTGGATTTATTGATTTTTTGAAGAGTTTTTCGTGTCTCTATTTCCTTCAGTTCCGCTCTGATCTTAGTTATTTCCTGTCTTCTGCTAGGTTTTGAGTTTTTTTGATCTTGCTCCTCTAGCTCTTTCAATTTTGATGATAGGGTGTCAATTTTAGATCTCTCCTTTCTTCTCATGTGGGCACTCATTGCTATATATTTTCCTCTAGAGACTGCTTTAAATGTGTCCCAGAGATTCTGGTATGTTGTGTCTTCATTCTCATAGGTTTTAAAGAACATCTTTATTTCTGCCTTCATTTCATTGTTTATCCAGTCAACATTCAAGAGCAAGTTGTTCAGTTTCCATGAAGCTGTGTGGTTCTGAGTTAGTTTCTGCATTCTGAGTTCTAACTCAATTGCACTGTGGTCTGAGAGACTGTTTGTTATGATTTCTGTTCTTTTGCATTTGCTGAGGAGTGATTTATTGCCAATTATGTGGTCAATTTTAGAGTAGGTGTGATGTGGTGCTGAGAAGAATGTATATTCTGTGGATTTGGGGTGGAGAGTTCTGTAAATGTCTATTAGGTTTGCTTGTTCCAGGTCTGTATTCAGGTCCTGGATATCCTTGTTGATTTTCTGTCTGGATGATCTGTCTAATATTGACAATGGGGTGTTAAAGTCTCCCACTATTATTGTGTGGGAGTCTAAGTCTCTTTGTAAGTCATTAAGAACTTGCCTTATGTATCTGGGTGCTCCTGTATTGGGTGCGTATATATTTAGGATCGTTAGCTCTTCTTGTTGCAGTGATCCTTTTACCATTATGTAGTGTCCTTCTTTGTCTCTTTTGATCTTTGTTGCTTTAAAGTCTATTTTATCAGAGATGAGAATTGCAACTCCTGCCTTTTTTTGCTCTCCATTTGCTTGGTAGATCTTCCTCCATCCCTTTATTTTGAGCCTTTGTGTATCCTTGCATGTAAGATGGGTTTCCTGGATACAGCACACTGATGGGTTTTGGCTTTTTATCCAATTTGCCAGTCTGTGTCTTTTGATTGGGGCATTTAGTCCATTGACATTTAGGGATAGTATTGTTATGTGTGAATTTGATACTGTCATTTTGATGCTACCTGGCTGTTTTGTTGGTTAGTTGATGCAGATTCTTGATTGTGTTGATGCTCTTTTACCATTTGGTGTGTTTTTGGAGTGCCTGGTACTGGTTGTTCCTTTATATGTGTAGAGCCTCTTTCAGGAGTTCTTGTAGAGCACTTTTGGTGGTGATGAAATCTCTGAGTGCTTGCTTGTTCACAAAGGATTTTATTTTTCCTTCACTTATGAAGCTTAGTTTGGCTGGATAGGAGATTCTGGGTTGAAAGTTCTTTTCTTTAAGGATGTTGAATATTGGCCCCCAATCTCTTCTGGCTTGTAGGGTTTCTGCTGAGAGATCTGCTGTGAGTTTAATGGGCTTCCCTTTGTGGGTAACCCGACCTTTCTCTCTGGCTGCCCTTAGCATTTTCTCTTTCATTTCAACCCTGGTGAATCTGACGATTATGTGCCTTGGGGTTGCTCTTCTTGAGGAATATCTTTGTGGTGTTCTCTGTATTTCCTGGATTTGAATATTGGTCTGCCTTGCTAGGTTGGGGAAGTTTTCCTGGATAATATCCTGAAGAGTATTTTCCAGCTTGGATTCATTCTCTTCATCACATTCAGGTACACCTATCAGACATAGATTAGGTCTTTTCACATAGTCCCACATTTCTTGAAGATTTTGTTCATTCCTTTTTGTGCTTTTTTCTCTGTTCTTGCCTTCTCTTTTTATTTCATTGAGTTGATCTTCGACCTCTGATATCCTTTCTTCTGCTTGGTCAATTCGGCTGTTGAAGCTTGTGCATGCTTCACGAAGTTCTCGTGTTGCGTTTTTCAGCTCCATCAATTCACTTATACTCCTCTCTATGCTGTCCATTCTCGTCAGCAGTTTGTCCAATCTTTTTTCAAGGTTCCTATTTTCTTTGCGTTGGGTTAGAACATGTTCTTTCAGTTCATTGTAGTTTCTTACTACCCACCTTCTGAAGTCTGATTCTGTCATTTCATCACCCTCCTTCTCCATCCGGTCTGGTTCCCTTGCTGGTGAGGAGTTGTGATCCCTTTTAGGAGGAGAGGTGTTCTGGTTTCGGGAGTTTTCATCCTTTTTGCGCTGGTTTCTTCCCATTTTTGTGGGTTTATCCACCTGTTGCCTGTCTCTGTCCCAGGGAGTTGGAGCTTTATGAGTTTCCGTTGCACTACTGCCTTTTTTGATTTTTCTTTCAGGTTTGACCCGCCCAGCTAGCAGCATGCCTAGCCACTGCCTGCCCGCAGGGGCTTTGCTGAGCTGCTGTGGGCTCCGCCCAGCTGCCCTGAGCTCTTCCCTGTAGTCCTTTTTATATGGGCGTAGTTAGAACTGTCTCGGCAATGGTGGTCCCGCCTCTGTTATGGCGGATTCTCTGTTGTGGCAGGTTGCCTCTGCAACGGCGGGTTGCCTCCGTAGCGGTGGAGAGTCTCAATAATGGCGGAAGCCCCTCCCCCACGGAGCTGGACCGTCCCGGTTCAGCTGTGCTTGGTTTGGAGGGCTCAACCCAGAGGGTTTCCAATTACTGTTTTTGTTTTGGTTGTTGTTGGGGGTGGAGGGGTGGGACCAACCGAGCCTGATCACCTGGCTCCCTGACTCAGAGTCTTTTCTTTTAAGTTGAACGACCCCGCGTTCCGGTCGCTTGTTGAAAAGGCGCCGGGATCTCCCGTGCTGCGACTCACGGAGTCGGCTCGAACTGTGGCGCCGGCTCCTGGCGGATTTTTTGCCTAGGAATCTCCTGGCCTGACTCGCTATTTCAGATGAATGGGCAACTCTGCCGTCTCAGGGCTCTGCTCGCCAGCTAAGAGGGCTCCCAGACCAGTGGCTTTTGTACGGAGAACCGCAGCAACAGGGAGTGGTCACAGCAGCCGCGCGGGCGGAATCAGCCCCACAGGGGTCAAAACAGCCGCACCGGCTGGGACTGCGACGCTGGCGACCCCTCTGCCTGGGTATCTCCTGGTCTGTGGGCAATAAGAGTTCGTCTGGAAATGCGGCGTCCACTCACCCTCTGCACTTTCACTGGGAGCTGAAGTCCTGAGCTGTTCTTAGGCGGCCATCTTCCCAGCATTCCCCAGGTTAAGCTGTTTTACAGAGAAGGAAGCTGACTCAGAAAGTTTAAATCACTCAGTCACACTGGGGCATTGCCAGAGTTGAAAGCCAGGGCCTTGCTGCTATACTATGCAGCCCTTCATGTCCGCACACCTGTAATGAGGTCCCTGACTACTGCCTGCATGCCTGAATCACAGGGAAGGCCACCACAAGGTGGTTTACAGGCCTTGGAGTTTGCATCATTTCAATGTCAAGGACAAATTATCCTTTTGGATGCCCATTGTACTGTACTGGCAGTCCTAGAGGCATGAAATAAAGTCGGCAGTCAGTTTTAATCCATTACTGTTGTTTTGTTGCAAACAGATTTCCGAAGGTAAGACAAATTTATTGTTATGATCAGATGCTGGTTCATGCTGTGCCCATGATTTTATTCATTTTGTTCTGAAGAAATGAGTCATAGGCCCATTTGCTTCCTATCCCCTGTGGCTGAGCTAGTTCAGCTGCATAGCAGTGAGAGAAATTCAGTTCTGCACACATTTACTGATGTGTCTGTTCCCTGTGCCAGGCATTGCACAAGGAGCTAGGGATACAGAGATAAATAAGCCCCAGTCCTTGTTCTCTGAGAGCCTAGAGTATTTTCTAGGTCCTTTAATCATGGCATGCAGTTGTTCTTTTATGGGGAAGATTTGGATTGTAAAATACAATTCTTGGTATTTTAGAATGGTAAATCCTTCTCTTAGAGAAAGTAACTCTAAAATTGAGGAACTTTTTGTTTGTGGAATGTATAGAAAGAAGGAATGACACAAATGTTTTGAACTCAACAGTTTTAGAAACTGATCTTTCACTTCAGGGCCAGCCTTGTTAGAGTCAGAATTTGATGACATTTCATCCCTTCAAGATTAGTGGAATCCATTTTTATATGCATAAAGATTTACACAGTTGAAACTTAACCACCACTTCATTCACATTTGTCAAGTCATCATCTGTGTATCCCATGAATTTGTTTTAAAATGCTAGAAAGTAATATGCCAACATTATAGAAGTGAGGGAAATGGAGGGAAATTATAGAGTAAAATCATCACCTAAAATGTCACTACCTTAATACTGAGAGGCAGTTGGACCTGGGACACATTATCTTTGCACCTCCATCTCCTCATCTGTAAAATTGAGAATAATAGTTTCTACTTTATGGAGCTTTGCCATGACCAAATGAGATAGCAAATTAAAGCACACATGCAAAAACCTACAATAAATGTGTATTTTATTAGAGCAAAAATAAGCATTTTTATATAGTCCATTGATCTTGGTTTTCTCATTTTTTACAAAGTTTTTTTTTTTTGTTTTGTTTTGGTATGCTTAAAAAAAAAAATTGTATGGAGACAGGATCTCACTATGTTGCCCAGGCTGGACTCAAAACTCCTGAGCTCAAACAATCCCCTGACCTTGGCCTCCCAAAGTGCTAGGACTACAGATGTGAGATATCATGCCCAGCCTGTTATACTTTTGTATGTTTGTTTCTTACTGCACATTACTAAATGATCACTTTCCATCTTATTGTGTATGATTACTGTTCCATGATAGTAACAGTATGCCATCATAGCGCATCCATTCCCCCATTGTTGGACATTTGGGTTGCCTTCAGTATCATAAATAGTGCTTCAGTGAGCAATTTTATATATGTAGTGTATTTTTACTTCCTGGGAAACCTTAAGCAGGTTTCTTAATCTCTGTCTTCGTTGACTTGTATGTGGATGGGGATAGAATCCTATCTACCTGCAAGGAGGGCTATATGGATTAAGTGAAGCAGTATCACAAAGCACTTGACACAGTGGCTGGTATTTACCAGATGCTCAGTAAACATTACCTCTTTGTGTTTTTGGCTTATTTCTTTAGGCTTGCTCCAGAGATGGGGTTCCTTGCTTCAGTGCTTTCCAGAAGAATTTTAGCAGTTTATGCTGTCAACAGCAATATGTGAAAGGACTGACTTCTTGACCTCCTTATTAGCAGTGATTCTGAATTTTAACTATCTAACTCTCCCTTCAAAACAATCATGAAAAAAACAGGCTCATCCATATTAGAGCGGGTTGTTAGGACTGGGACTCAGTTCTGCTCACCCACCTGAACAGTCACACCTCCTTTTCACCAAGGTCAGGTTCTGGAGGCTCTTTGGAAGTCTTGTTTTTCTAAGCTTGCAGCCCCCAGTTGCATTCCACCAATTGTAGTGTCAGTTGGTCCTTTGAAGCTTAAAACCCAGCATATGTTAGTCTTTACTCAATGAAGTACACATTGTTGGTCGTCTTTATATTTTTACTTTTTCTAAAACAAGCCAACAGTTTGCACTAGGAAAGTCCATTGTGGCAAGTAATGACCTCTATGATCCCTTCCCTTCCCCAGAAAAAAGAAATTGGCAAGGGTAACCATATGTCCTGGTTTGCTCAGTTTATACTTGTCTAGTATAATTATTTATAGTGCTCCCTTCACCCTCAGAAGTGACCTAGTTTGGATGATAAATTATATTGTCATCCTAGCCCCAGGGGATTCCTCAGCAGCTGGGGTATCTGCCTACACTTGCCGCCTCTCCAGTCCCCCTGACAACTTGCTCTCTGTCCAACAAAGGATTCCACAACATTGCTTTCACCATGCTTGACTCAGAAGGTTCTGCGTTTGTCTGGCCTCTTCTGATTTCACATTAGCCCAGTTGGCATGCACTCAAATGTGTCCACTTTTATCATTCCTTTCTCCTCCATCTTGCCGATGATTATCAGTGGCATTGGCAGGGCACTTTTCATTTGATTCAAAATGCTTTTCTTCTTCAGAATTACTTGTTTTTCAGCTAAATTCATCCCATAGGCAAATGTAACATTTCTTATTTCTCATCACTTGCAATTTAGAAGTTATATCTGTTTACAATTTCATCTTAAATGCAAACATCCTCTTATAGAACTTTTAAGCCTTATTTTGCCCTTGTAAAATATAAGATTAATTGTATTCATAAAGCTCCTCAGTAGGTCAACGATGAGGAAGCAATGGCAGGGACAAGTCTATAGTGGTAGTGCACAGCTCCTGTCTCCCTGATTGGCTACAGGCAGAGTTTAGCCCGTAAGACGAGTTTGTAGGTACAGAAACTTCAGCACTGGAAAAACTAAAACCAGTTAGCCACTCACTTGTGATTACCTTGTGTACCTAGGTAACTCTAGTTTAACTGGCATAAAGGGCTTTGTGATTTGAGAGACCCTCTTTTCCTCCAAACAAGTGCTCACATTTCTTGGGTAAAGTGTTCATGTTTTGAGGAGGAAAAACAAGGTTTTGGTGATGGATCCTGCCAGAGTGAACCCATGCAGTGTCAGTGTGGGGACTGTCATTCATAGGTCAGAGTGTGGATTCTTAATGGAAGATGTGTTTATCTCTTTGTTTTAACTAGGTGACTTTCGGATGCTGGTTGGAGAGGATAAAACAAAAGTGTTGAATATTGTGAAGCCCAATGTAGCCCACTTTCGAGAGCTCTATGGCAGCATACTACAGGAGAATCCGCAAGTGGTGTATAAAAGCCAGCAAGGCCGGCTGGAGGTAAACTGTAGGTGGAAAATAGCTTGCATTGTTTCTAAGACAAGAGCTATTTGCAGGAAGAAAGTCAGGGATAGAACAACATGACTAATATGAGAATATAGTTTAGAAAGTAAGTACTATATGAGAACATATGGTTCTATATATCTCAAATAATGCTAGAAGGTGACAGAGACTAGTAATGAGAGGCTGCCTTTGGAGAAGGGAACTAGGGGCAGAAGTGGGAGAGGGACTTGTTTTCACCATGTGTCTTTTTTGCCATTGGAAATTCTTATGCCTGTTAATTACCAATCAAAACTAATGAAAATAAACTTTTAGTTGGCCGGGCGCGGTGGCTCAAGCCTGTAATCCCAGCACTTTGGGAGGCCGAGGCGGGTGGATCACGAGGTCAAGAGATCGAGACCATCCTGGTCAACATGGTGAAACCCCGTCTCTACTAAAAATACAAAAAATTAGCTGGGCATTGTGGTGCGTGCCTGTAATCCCAGCTACTCAGGAGGCTGAGGCAGGAGAATTGCCTGAACCCAGGAGGCGGAGGTTGCGGTGAGCCGAGATCGCGCCATTGCACTCCAGCCTGGGTAACAAGAGTGAAACTCCGTCTCAAAAAAAAAAAAGAAAATAAACTTTTAAATCACTCTCATTCTATCCCCAGACCCATTTAGCTCCCCAGTGGTAACTGTATTGACATTTTGGTGTCTATTATTTTTTTCTTTTTTGGGGACAGGGTCTGGCTCTGTCACCCAGGCTGGAGTGCACTGGCATGATCTCGGCTCACTGCAGCCTCAACACCCCTAGCCTCAGCACCCCCAGCCCAGCATTTTGGGAGGCTAATGTGGGCAGATTACTTGAACCCAGGAGTTTGAGACCAGCTTGGGCAACATGCTGTCATGTTTTGTAGATACAGGGCAACATCCTGTCTCTACAAAAAATACAAAAATTAGCTGGGTGTGTTGGTGTGCACCTGTAGTCCCAGGTACTTGGGAGGCTGAGGTTAGAGGATTGCTTGAGTCCAGGAGTTACAGGCCACAGTGAGCCATGATTGCGCCATTGCACTCCAGCCTGGGCAACAGAGCGAGACCCTATTCCAAAATAAAAAATAATAAACAAATAAATCATCCCTTGGAGAAAAGTAATCTAGATTTAAGGTTTTTCATTTTTGTTTTCTAGCTGTGAAAACTGCAGGGTTTTTTTTTCTTTAATGTAAGGAACACTGTATTTTACTTTGTTTATGCTCTTCCCAATCCACATAATAGGGGCAACTAACATTGTAATGAGTAATAGCTTAATGGAATTTCTAGAGCTAAAAAGGGAATTTTAAAAAATAGAAATTAGTGGCTAGGCGTGGTGGCTCACACCTGTAATTCTAGCACTGTGGGAGGCCGAGGCGGGTGGATCACCTGAGGTAGGGAGTTTGAGACCAACCTGACCAACATGGAGAAACTCTGTCTCCACTAAAAATACAAAATTAGCCAGGCGTGGTGGCACATGCTTGTAATCCCAGCTACTCAGGAGGCTGAGGCAGGAGAATCGCTTGAACCCAGAAGGCAGAGGTTGTGGTAAGCTGAGATTGCGCCATTGTACTCCAGCCTGGACAAGAGTGAAACTCCATCTCAAAATAAATAAATAAATAAATGGAAATAGGAATTAGTTTTAAAATAAGAAAAGAACAGAGAGTGACATATGAAATTCGAGAATACCCACCACTCAGTTTAACAGATTTTCCCACATTTGGTTCAGGTTGAGGTTTTTTATGCATGCACGTGGTTTAAAAGCCAAATGGTACCTCAGGTTTATAACAAGAAGGGCAGTTCCCTGTGTATACCTTGCTACATTCTCAGCCTTACTTACCAGAGGCAGCTGCTTTCATATCTAGAGCTGATTCTTCTGGTATTCACTTCAGTGTTGTAAATAATATGCTTTGACTATTATTTCCTGATTTTTTTTCAATCTTACTCTTTATTTTTGCCATCCTGGAAAATGAGGATTTTTTTTTACCATCTTACACTGCCCTGTCAATTCACATACCAATACACACATTTACACACACGCACTCAGCACACACATTCTCTTCCCTTCCTACCTCAGGTCCTCATGCTTCACATAAAGGTGTTTCATAATTTTTGGTTAGGTTAATATTCAATATTTACTATATTGTGACAGCTTTTTGTTTATTGATGAGCTGTGGTATTTTGAAGTTCCCTTTCCCATACAACTTTGTTTATCCTGGAGTTAATAGTTGTCTTATTTTTTCAGTTGCTTAGGTCATTATTTCATCCTCAAACTCTGACAGATCTGTAAAACTCTTGCTGTTATAGACAAATTATCGGTATTTTTTGATTTTTGTTTTTCATAGGAATGTTTTTCCGGGAGCCCCCTGCCCTGTTTCTTTCTCGGCTGATTGTTTTCTAGCTTGCTGCACAGCTGCACTCTTCCATCCACCTTCCTTTCATTCTTACCCCGAGAATTCCCTTTGCCTCCCCTATGCTAGTTTTTGGTTTTGTGGGTCTTGCATTTTCCTCTGCCATGGTTTACACTCTCATATTAGTGAAGTATGTCTTTTATTACCTTTTTAAAGGGTGTGAGGTAGTTAAATTTTTGAGACTGTATACCTCTGAAAATTCTACCCTCCCTTTGATTGATAGTATTGGCTAAATATCAAATTCTAGGATGGAAATAATTTTCCCTCTTTATTTATATGTTTTCCATTAATTATTCAGGCACTTGCTAGTTTCGTTCATCCTCCCTCTCCCTCTCCCTCTCCCTCTCCCTCTCCCTCTCTCTCTCTCTCTCTCTCTCTCTCTGTCTCTGTCTCTGTCTGTCTCTCTCTCTCTCTCTCTCTCTCTCTCTCTCTCTCTGTGTCTTACTTTTCTTTTCTTTCCTCTTTTTTGTTTTTGAGACAGGGCCTTGCTCAGTAGCCCAGGCAGAGTGCAGTGGCGCAATCCCAGCTTCCTACAACCTCAAACTCCCAAGCTCAAGCAACTCTCCCACCTCAACCTCTTGAGTAACTGGGACTACAGACACGCACCACCATGCCTGACTGGTTTCTGTATTTTTAGTAGAAACGGGGTTTCATCATATTGCCCAGGCTGGTCGCAAACTCCTGGGCTCAAGCCATCTTCCTACCTTGGTCTTCCAAAGAATTAGGTTAACTCGTGTGAGTCACTGCACCCGCCTCAGTGAGCCTTTTCTATCTGAAATTTTATAAGCTTCAGTTCTAGGGAATTTTCTTTCATTATTTCTATAATTATTTCTTCATACTCATTTTCTTAGTTTGTTCTTCCTGGGATTCCTCTTAGGTGGTTGCTAGATCTCCTGGTTTAACCTTTTATCCTTTCTCTCTCTCTCTCTCTCTCTCTCTCTTTCTCCTCCCCCCTCTCCCTCCCCCTCCCTCTCATATCACTTTAGCTTTATGGGAGAATTTTTCTGATTGGTTTTCTAACACTTATACTGAATTTTTAATTTTTTCCAAATGTTCTTTTTTATAGCATTCTATTCTTGTATTATGGATGTACTATTTTCTCCTAATCTCTTTAATGATCTTATTTGAGACGGAGTTTCGCTCTTGTTACCCAGGCTGGAGTGCAATGGCACGATCTCGGCTCACCGCAACCTCCGCCTCCTGGGTTCAGGCAATTCTCCTGCCTCAGCCTCCTGTAGCTGGGATTATAGGCACGCACCACCATGCCCAGCTAATTTTTTGTATTTTTAGTAGAGACGGGGTTTCGCCATGTTGACCAGGTTGGTCTCGATCTCTCGACCTCGTGATCCACTCACCTCGGCCTCCCAAAGTGCTGGGATTACAGGCTTGAGCCACCGCACCCGGCCTCTTTAATGATCTTTACTGTAACTTTTGAAGAGTTGGTCTTGCTGTCTCATGTTGTTTCTTTCTCTTATAGTTCCTTTTGTTTGTTCATTTATTCTTGTCTGTTATGTTAGAAGCTTTTCTCAAATGTCTGAATTTCCTTCCTGGCCTGTTTTTTAAAATTAATTAATGAATTAGTGAATTTGAGAGGGGATTTCACTCTGTCACCTACGCTGCAGTGTAGTGACATGATCATAGCTTACTGTAGCCTTGAACTCCTGCACTCAGGTGATCCTGCCACCTCAGCCTCCTGAGTACCTGGGACTACAGGCCCATGCCACTATGCCCAGCTGATTTTTTTATGTATGTGTGTGTATCTATATCTATGGATAGATAGATATATACACATACACATACATATACATGTATACACACATACATACAGACACACACATATATATTTGTACCCATATGATCTGAGACTTTTTTTTTTTTTTTTTTTTTTGTAGAGACAGGGTCTCACTTTGTTGCCCTGGCTGGTCTCGAACTCCTAGGCTCAACTATCCTCCTTTCTGGCCTCCCAAAGTATTGGGATTACAGGCAAGAGCCACCATGCCAGAGGATGAGGGACTAAAATGCAGACTGGAGGTTCTTTGCGATATATCAGACTCATCAACTGGTGGGCTTGACTATAGGATTATGAAGCAAGGACCTAGCTGTTTGGTTTGGTTTGGTTTGGTTTTTTTGAGATGGAATCTCTCTCTGTTGCCCAGGCTGGACTGCGGTGGCTCGATCTCGGCTCACTGCAACCTCCATCTCCCAGGTTCAAGCAATTCTCGTGCCTCAGCCTCCCAAATAGCTGGAACTATAGGCAAGTAACACCACACCTGGCTAAGTTTTGTATTTTTAATAGAGGCAGGGTTTCACCATGTCAGCTAGGCTGGTCTCCAACTCCTGAACTCAAGTGATCCGCCCTCCTCAGCCTCCCAAAGTGCTGGGATTGCAGGCATGAACCACCAC
This sequence comes from Saimiri boliviensis, assembly GCF_048565385.1. NCBI lineage: Eukaryota > Metazoa > Chordata > Mammalia > Primates > Cebidae > Saimiri > Saimiri boliviensis. The sequence continues at coordinate 84,452,726 of NC_133456.1, forward strand.
TTCTGGCCAAGGATCTAGCTATTTTATTGGAGGATCTCAAGTATCAGTGTCTGTAGAATTTCTCCAGAGATCTTCCATTCTCTGGCTAGAGGACAGGGAATTATAATGTATCTAGGTACTAATTTTCTAGAAACTGAGCAAGGAAAAAGGCCTAGGAATTTTGTCCAACTATGAAGATAAAGGTATCCAGAATCCTTCCTATGGCCTATAAAAGCCTGCATAATCTAGTTTCTAATTGGTTTCTTTTCTGGGGAAATTTACAAGAATAAGATTGGGGAACTGAGCTTCAGCTCCCAGTGTTGCGTCTGGCCTTGAGGCTGCACCTAAGACTCATCTTCTCCCGCCTCTGCTACCCATCCAGATTCCCTTCACCCTCATCTGCCACTTCTGCTTGTCTAGACAGGGTGGCCCAGACCCTCATCTTGAAGGAGTCCGGAGGACCCTGGCCACCACATTTGTCCACTTACCATCAAAATTGGGCAAGGGGTACTAAGAGATGTGTATCAGTACCCCCAGCTCCTGATGACCAGTGCCTATTGCTCCTGCCAGTGATTCGTTGCCTTATCTGCTGGACTTTTGGCATGGGATTCTGAATTGATTGGGTTGCAGTTGTAGCTTAAAGTTAATGGGATGCTTACTGTATTCTCTGGTAAAAGCATCCCTTCTCCAAGAACTGGGACCTCTAGACCCACAGCCCTAGAGTTGTGGTGATAGGAAGCACAGTGTTCCTGAGTGGGTTCCTGGGAATGATTGTAAGCAAGGTCGTTTTTCCTTCTACCCTTGGTCCCCAAGCCCATGTCTTCTGCCAATTGGGAATATAGTACTGTGTAATGGTGATTGATTCGGAGTGTGTAGCACAATGGTTGCAGGACAGTGTCTTCAAGCTATGCCTCTGCTGTTCCTTGATGGCTCTTTCATAGTTTTCCAACAGTGGCACATTGACATTTTGGACCTTTTAATTCTTTATCATGGGGGACAAAAATTGACACCCTTTGAAGCCACTGCCATCCCAGGCTGGCAGCTGAGGTGCGTTTTGTGGTAGGAATAGTGGAGCCACAGTCTTATGCCCATTGCTGCACCTCTGCCCTGCCTTTGCTCTAAAGTGGATCCCCTAAGTGATGTTATGTGGTATACCATGTTGCTGAATCAGACATTCTGTGAGTCCTGTGCAAGGGGACTGGCTAGGCCCTGCAGGCAGGAAGGGCAAACCCATGGCTGGGATTATGTATCACTTCTAAGTCGAGGTGAACTGCTGCCCTTTTCCCAGGTTGGAGGGGTCCAGTGTCGTCAGCTTACCACCAAATGGTTGGTTAGTCTCAAAAGATGATCCTCTATCAGAATCTCAGCATTGGCCTCTTGAGAACAGGATGGACTTTCAATAGCAGCGACAGCTAAATCAGCCTTGTTGAGTAGACATCCATGATACTGGGTTTAGGTATAGCCTCTGTCCCTGGCATCATGGGCATTCCTTTTATGAACCCCTTGTGCCACCACTAGCACCACAGAGGCTATTGAGTCAACTGGCTGAATTGTTCTTTTGGCTGTTGTCACCTCTTTCATGATTCCTGGTAGGCATAAACACATAATACAAAGATCTTCACACTTGGTGCCCATTCCCATGAGTCCATCAGTTTCTTGGCCCCAGTCTCCCAATCTTTTTCCTTTTTAGGCTCCTAGCTGACCAGTGAATCATCCTCCATTCCCCATGAGTCTTTACATATTCTAATCATGGGCTACCTTTTTCTCCATATGACATGGATGACAGGGCACTACCTGAAGCTTGCCCATGGAAGGATTTCCCCTCATCAGCATCTTTCAGGACTGTCCCTGAGTGCGGCTGTAGTGCAAATGCCATCTGTTTTCAGCTCGTAGACGCCAAACCAAATCATCCATGAAGCAAGTTTGGTTCTTTTTCCTCCTCCAAAAGCCAGTCACAAGGGAGCCTCTGTGTAGACACATGCATGAACCAACAAAGAAGTGCTAGTGCAGTGCTGGTGGGGATTACAGGGTCTCAGCTTCCTGCTTGTGTGGCTCACTGTATCCTCTGGCCTTGCTCATGCCCAGTGCTGGCAGACCTCTTCCATCCTCCAGTGGATTGCTGTTGAGCCTGCCTGACCTAATGACTTAGTAAATCTAACAGATCCCAGCGGGCCGGGCATGGTGGCTCACGCCTGTAATCCCAGCACTTTGGGAGGCCGAGGCACAAGAATTGCTTGAGCCTAGGAGATGGAGGTTTCAGTGAGCCGAGATCGCACCACTGCACTCCAGCCTGGGCAACAGAGCAAGACTCTTTATCTCAAAAAAATAAATAAAAAAAACAAAATAAAATATTAGCTTTATGGGTGAATAATTCATACACCGTAAAATTTAGTGGTTTTAGTGTAGTCACAGAGCTGCACAGCCATCACCACGATGTAATTTTAGAAGCTTTCTGTCACTCCATACCTATTAGTGGTCCCCAGTTCTCCCCTCCCCCAGGCAACCACTAAACCACTTTCTTTCTTGGTAGATTTGCCTGTTCTAGACAGTTCATGTGAATGGAATCATACAATATAATGTTTTTTTCCATATCTGCTTTTTTCTTAAGTTACATATAATAATTATATCCATGTCTGCTTTTAAAATCCAATTTGACTTTCACAATTTAGCTGAATGCTTTCACTTTCATATTTTAATGGGAATTCCTGTAAGAAAAATGGGACTAGACCAAATTTTTAAATCATGTCACCTGATATTTTATCTTTTCACCCACATGCTTTCAAGTAAAAATTCTAGTGCATCATTTTCCTCAAGAGAAAGCAGTGGCAAATACTACTTTCTAATTTTTTTTTTTTTTTTTTTTTTGAGACAGAGTCTTGCTCTGTTGCTAGACTGGAGTGCAATGGCACAATCTTGGCTCACTGTAACCTCTGCCTCCCAGGTTGAAGCGATTCTCCTGCCTCAGCCTCCTGAATAGGTGGGACTACAGGTGTGTGCCACAACACTCAGCTAATTTTTTATATTTTTAGTAGAGACAGGGTTTCCCCATGTTGGCCAGGATGGTCTCAGTCTCTTGACCTTGTGATCTGCCCACCTCAGCCTCCCAAAGTGCTGGGGTTACAAGTGTGAGCCACCGCACCCAGCCAACTTTCCAATTTTTTATATGTCACTCAAGCCATTCTGACATCTCTAAAATTCCTGGAAGCTTCATAGGTAAAGTATAACTTAAATATAAGTTTATTCTACCTAATCCCAATATGTGGCCTCAAAACATAAGTCCATAAATGTCATTTCTAAGATTATTTTACAGAAATACTCACATTTGTTGTCATTTTTGTAGCCAAAGCTAAATAGAGGATGGGGCCTATGAATTTAGAACCATCCTAATGATAAATATCAAATATTTAGATAAAAACCTAAATATTCACCCCTCTACCTTCATTAGAGCCATTAAATAATAACATTTTCTTATCTCTGCATAGATTTTATAGATAAAACTAGAAAATCCAGGCATTTGGTATATACTTTTTTTTTTTTTTAAGTCTCACTCTTGTTGCCCAGGCTGTTGTGCAGTGGCACAGTCACAACTGATCATAGCCTCAGCTTCCCAGGCTCAAATGATCCTCCCACCTCAGCCTCCCAAGTAGATAGAACTGTAGGCATGCACCACCATATTTAGCTTTTTTTAAAATTTTTCGTAGAGCTGGATATCTCACTGTTTTGTTAGGGCTGATCTTGAATTCCTGGGTTCAAGCAATCCTCCTGACTCGGCCTCCCAAACTGTTGGGATTACAGGCGTAAACCTATTTGACTGGCCCATTTAGTACATACTTAATATTTATTCAATTAAAAAATGGTAGAATGAGTAGATTCTAATTATTAAGAAAGTTGGTCATATCTGCCAGGTGCAGTGGCTCACGCCTGTAATCCCAGCACTTTGGGAGGCCGAGACAGGCAGATCAGGAGGTCCAGAAATAGAGACCATCCTGGCCAACATGGTGAAACCCTGTCTCTACTAAAAATACAAAAAAATTAGCCAGGCGTGGTGGCAGGCGCCTGTGGTCCCAGCTACTCGGGAGGCTGAGGCAGAAGAATTGCTTGAACCCAGGAGGCAGAGGTTGCAGTGAGCCAAGATTGTGCCACTGCACTCCAGCCTGGTGACAGAGCAAGACTCCGTCTAAAAAAAAAAAAAAAGTTGATTATATCTATAAACTGTAAGCCTAAAATGTAATACCTTCATCTGATTTCTTCTTACTGTTCTTTTAGTTGAAGTTAAAACCTAAATATTTGTTAAAAGGATACAGGACAGATTCTTCCTTGGGAAATAATGTGATGAACTGGTGAGGACAGTGTTACTGGTTCTAGACTTGGCAGGAAATCAATGTTTACAAGATTTAAAAAAATTCATTCCAATGAGGCACAGTGTGTGAAACTGGGAGTTAGGAAAGCTAGGTCTGGCCTCAGTTCTGTGGCCAACTTTTGATTCAAGGGTTTCTAAGTAAAGTCTGACACATAGTTTTATATGTTTTATTTATACATTTATCTTCAGCATCTTAGTATGTTTTAGAATACTTTGGGAACAGAAGCCACTGGCATAGTAGCTTTAGGACAACTAAGTTGTACTAATTCAGTTATTTATTTCCTTATTGTTTTTTGAGTACCTACTGTGTGCTAGGGACTAAAAGTGAGTAAGGGCCGGGCGCGGTGGCTCAAGCCTGTAATCCCAGCACTTTGGGAGGCCGAGGCGGGTGGATCACGATGTCGAGAGATCGAGACTATCCTGGTCAACATGGTGAAACCCCGTCTCTACTAAAGGTGCAAAAAATTAGCTGGGCATGGTGGCGTGTGCCTGTAATCCCAGCTACTTAGGAGGCTGAGGCAGGAGAATTGCCTGAGCCCAGGAGGCGGAGGTTGCGGTGAGCCGAGATCGCGCCATTGCACTCCAGCCTGGGTAACAAGAGCGAAACTCCGTCTCAAAAAAAAAAAAAAAAAAAAAAAGTGAGTAAGATTAGTTTCTGTCATCAGTGTATTCCTACAGTTTGTGAAGTACAGCATAGTAAAGGCCCTTTGGGCAGGAGACACAATTCAGATCCCACTCAGTCTCATTGACGGTGTAATCAGGGCGTGCCAGTCTCCTTGTGTTTGAAATGGGAGCGGTCACCTTAGCGCCTGGATTTGACACAGCCTCGAGTGTCAACTGAAGCACCACTTCCTTTGACTGCTGGATTTAAGACAAATACAGATTTTAAAACCAAAAGTCAGAAATTGATCCATGAGAGTGGCTCCTATTCTTTTCTCAGGTAGAAATGAAATATTATAAAACAAGAATATCCTTTCTGAAGGGGCTTAGACTCCTGAACACTTATACATTCAGTTTCAGAAAGGAGTCTCCTTAGCTTGCATGCCTCACCAGGGTTGCGTGTGCCTATATGTTTGTGTGATTTTTAAAGGGAAGCCCTGTGTCTTTATTTATAGAATTGAAAGCATTTTCGTAGACATCTTCTTTTTTTATCTCCTCAGATAGATAAAAGCCCAGAAGGACAGTTCACTCAGCTGATGACATTGCCCAAAAGCTTACAGCAACAGATAAATCATATTATGGACCCTCCTGGAAAAAACAGAGATGTGGAAGAAACTTTATTCCAAGTGGCTCATGATCCCGACTGTGGAGATGTGGTGCGACTAGGTACGTTTATGAATTTGTTGTTGAGGAAGTGCCAGTGTAGGGGAAAGCAGACTTTTGTTTGTGATGGGGATGTATTATTTCTTCCTTCTTGTTTAACGAGATAGAGAGATTGCCTCTCAAGAAGAAAACACTAAAAATTTGAGGGTTTTCTAAATCTGAATTTTTACTTGTTTGAAGTAAGATGGTAACAATACTTCTAATTTTACCTGGATCCTGACTCACTGTCAAAGGGAGAAACAATGTTTCTTTTGGTTCCTAGAGCACAACTTCTACAATTTATTTAAAAGATGTGCCTGTGTTCTTGGTGGTGGCCTGAGAAAATAGATTGGTGGCATTTTTTTATGCTTTTATAACACTGAGAACACAGCTTTCCTCAACCAACTACATTTGATGTGTCTCATACAGTGTTCAGTGCATTCACTTAGACATGGTGCATGTTCCACTGCATTTTCCCCAGCACTGCCCTAATGTTTATCCAAAACACTGAACCCAGGCCAGGTGGGTTTCTACAACACTTTTGGAGGCCCAGGAGGGAGAATCACTTGAGGCCAGAAGTTTTAAGACCAGCTTGGGCAACAGAGCAAGACCCTGTCTCTGCAAAAATTGAAAAATTAGCTGGGCATGGTGGCATGTGCCTATAATCTCAGCTAACTTGGGAGTCTAACGTGAAAGGATCGCTTGAGTAGTTGGAGGCTGCAGTGAGCTAAGATCACACCACTGAGTGATAAAGCAGCCCTTATCGCCGGGCGCGGTGGCTCAAGCCTGTAATCCCAGCACTTTGGGAGGCCGGGGCGGGTGGATCACGAGGTCAAGAGATCGAGACCATCCTGGCCAACATGGTGAAACCCCGTCTCTACTAAAAATACAAAAAATTAGCTGGGCATGGTGGTGCGTGCCTGTAATCCCAGCTACTCAGGAGGCTGAGGCAGGAGAATTGCCTGAACCCAGGAGGCAGAGGTTGCGGTGAGCCGAGATTGCGCCATTGCACTCCAGCCTGGGTAACAAGAGCAAAACTCCGTCTCAAAAAAAAAAAAAAAGCAGCCCTTATCTCTGAAAAAACAAAAAACAAAACAAGCAAACAAAAAAAGCCTGAACCTTATCTTCAGAGACTAACTTCCTTTTAAGGTGCTAAAGGTAATTTATAAGATGAGTCAATCGAGAAATATTTCTGAAATTGAGAATGAGTCCCTCTCTCAATTGAGTGCATTCTCCTGTTTTCATTCAGTAAATATCTACTGAGCTGCTCTGGGTGCCAGATACAATTTCCAGTAATGCTTTGCAAAGACCATCTCACTGCAGTGGAACATCAGCCGCAGCAAGCGCTCCGCTCTCCTCCTGGGCCTGCACTCGGTTTGCAGACTGTGTGTTTAGGTCACTAGCTCCCCATCCTGAAGATAGCTCTGTATTAAACACACTGTTGTTTGTTTGAACATGATCCTGGCAACAGTGTGATCTGGGCTGTCTCTTTGAGGGGAGTGAAACTTGCCCCTCACTGTGGAATCCGCATATATGTTTTCAGAATGAAAGTTTTTCTTGTAGGTACAATCATTTGGTTTTTATCTTTTCATGTTTTGGAATTGAGAACCAGAAATCTCAAGCAGATTTAAGTCATAAAATGCCCTTTGCAGGTCAGCTAACCCACCACCTCGTTTTAAAGGGAGGAAGCCCAGAGCTGTTCAGTCATCAGCCTGGACTCATACAGCCGGTGGCGCCACGGCTGGCTGCTCCAGGCCCTCAGTCCCAGTGCCCTTTTCACTGTCACTGTGACAGCAGGACCGAGATAGATTCAGTGGTTTTATTGGCTGACTAGAAAAAGAATATTTAGTTTCAAGTTTTAAAACTGTTAAGATGACTAACATCTGTTGTGGGTTTTTTGGGTCTCCTTTTTGTCTTTTTCTCACAGGGCTTTCGGCAATCGTGAGACCTTCTAGTATAAGACAGAGCACCAAAGGCATTTTTACTGCTGGTAAGAGCTTCAGAAATCCATGTATAACATACCTGCTGATTGAGTGGCTTCCACACTCTTGGTTACAGTGTAAAGCTTTGTATCTTTTAAGCACTTGTGAAATGCTGAGCTTTGATGGCCAAAAAACTGGGATATTGCAGTAAGGTACAGACAGGCATAACAGCAGCAGAATCTGGGAGTCTAACAATGTCAGACCATTGGCAGTGCTGTTGGAAGCTTTACTGCCCTTCTGAATTTTCTGAGAAACTTAGTGTGTGCAGGGTTTCTTCCTCATATTGTTATATTTATCAAAGTTACAGATGCAAAGCATTGCAAAAACAGCACCTGTGCTCCCTCTCCTCTTCCCCTTCTCGGAGACAACTGCTTCCATCTCTTTTAGTGGGTTATTTTTGTTTTTACTGCCATTTCTCTATGTTTCAACTTTAAGTATTTTCTACGTTTCAACTTTAGGTGTCATCTATTGACTTCTCTCTATGGGAGGTTAGAATTCAACTCTGGCACCCACCCTCCTCAGTGTTCTCACCCTCCTATCCCTCTGTCCTCCTAATATAGTTGTCTTGTGGTTTTGGCTGGTTAGTTTTCACTTTAATGGTGTGATGAGCCTCATAGTACACCTTTCCTTCCCTGCACAATGTTCTCCCATGGAGAGTGTCTTCACTGTCCCCTCTAGGGGGTCCCCCATTTCCTGTATCTCATGTCTTTCCCTTGCTTGGTGCACACTCCCATTTTGGTGAAGCAGATTTTCCAGTAATTTCCTAAGAAAGGGAACATGGAAGGCACATTTAGAGACCATGTATGTCTGAAAGTCTTTTTTGTCTGCCTTTACCCATAGTTAATGCTTAGTCTGGGTATAGATTAGAAATCTTTCCTTTAGAATTTTGAGATCATTGCTGCATTTATCTTTTACTTCTAGAATTATAGTCTAGATCTAAAGCCATTCTGATTCTTACTCCTTTGTGTATGTTATTTCTGGAAGCTTGTTAGGTCTTTATTTTTCCCATGTTCTGAATTCTCTCTGTAATGTGCTTTGATGTGAGTCTGTTTTTGTCTGTTTTACCGGGAACTCATTGCTCTTTCGGTTGGGAAAGTCAGAATATAAGGATATAAGAAAATGTTTTAAATTCTTTCTTTAATTTCATCCCATCTGTTTTCTCTGTTCTCTTTCTAGAACTCTCTTTATTCAGATACTGGAGCTCCTAGGTTAGTCCTTTGACTTTCTTTCTTTTGTCTTCTATTTTTTATCTCTTTGTTCTTTTGCTCTGCTTTGGAAGATTTTCTCAAATTTCTCAAGTTTAGCTTTCAACACTTCTGCTAAGTGTTTATAATTTCCAGGAGCTCTTTCTTGCTATTCTCTGAAGGCTCCTGTTTTTTGTGTCCTGTTCTTGTTTTGTGGCCTAAATATTTGAACATCTCTTTGGATATTGCTAGTTGTCCTCCAAAGTGGCTGTATCAATTCATCATCCCACAAGCAGAGTATGAGAATCCTCTTTTCTCCCCGTTCTTTCCAACACTTGGCTTCATCAAGTGATTGACTTTTCTAGTCCAGGCTTTCTTCATGCAAGCATCCATTGTGCATCTCTCATGTGCCAGCCACTCAGGATACAAAAGTGACCATAATGCTGTATTTGTCTGTTCTTATGCCGCTAATAAAGACATTCCTGAGACTGGGTAATCTATAAAGGAAAGAGATTTAATTGATTCACAGTTGCACGTGGCTAGGGAGGCCTCAGAATCATGGTGGAAGGCGAATGAGGAGCAAAATCATGTCTTACATGGCAGCAGGCAAGAGCACGTGTGCAGGGCAACTCCCCTTTATAGAACCATCAGCTCTCACAAGACTTATTCACTACCATGAGAACAGCACGAGAAAGACCCACCTTCATGATTTACCTCCCCTCCCAGATCCCTCCCACAACATGTGGGGATTATTACAATTCAGGGTGAGATTGGGATGGGGGCACAGAGCCAAACCGTATCAAATGCCATACTGTATTCTAGAGGCTTATAATCTAGAAAGAGAAACAGACGTTCTAACAGAAATTTGCAAGAAAGGGAGAAATAGCACAGAGGTAGCCCAAAAAGGGGAGTGATCTTTCAACCTAATTCTGATCCCTGGGTTTGAGATTGCTGGGGAGCAGGTGTGGTCACACCTCTCAGTGTCTCACAGCCCAACTACTTAGATGCCTCTTTGAGCATCTGGCCCTCAAGGACATTGTTGTCCTCCTGAATCCTTGGAAAGATTCAACAAGGCCAGGCGTGGTGGCTCACACCTGTAATCCCAGCACTTTAGGAGGCCAAGACAGGAGGATCACTTGAGTCCAAGAGTTGGAGACCAGCCTGGGCAACATGGTGAAACCCCATCTCTATAAAAAATACAAAAAATCTGTTGGGCCTATTGGTGTGCCCCCGCAGTCCCAGATTCAGGAGGCTGAGATGGGAGAATCACCTGAGCCCAGGAAGTCGAGGCTGCATTGAGCTGAGACTGCACCACTGCATTTCAGTCTGAGCAGAGTGAGACCCTATCTCAAAAAAAAATTATACATATTATATATATATGTGTGTGTGTGTATATATATATATATGTTATTTTATAAATTTTAAAAAGTTTCAATAAAAACTCAGTAGCACTTGTGTCACATCTACTGAACTGAAGATTTTCCTACCATTTGGGTCTGTGGCTTTGCATTTCCAGTTAAGATATTCATTTAATCTATGTTGCTGCTAGTTTACTCTGGCAAGTCTAAAGATGGGTGATTCATGCTGTTAATCTGAATTTTGCATGATTGCCTTTCCCTTGCCATGATCCTCCTTGGGTGAGGTTTAATGACTTGTTTTGTTTTTGGCATCCTATACTATAAAGAATTATTAGAATTATTGTTAATTATTTTTCAGTTGTGATAATGATGGTGTTATGCAGCTTTTTTTTTTAAAAAAAATCCCTTTTCTTTTAGACATGCATACTAAAGTAATTCCAGATGAAATGATACGCTGTCTGGAATTTGCTTCAAAATAAAACATGGCAGAGGGAAATGGGTAAGAGGTACATGACACAAGATTGCCCATGAGTTGATACATTGTCAAAGCTAGGTAAAGTTGCATGGGGCTGTTTTATACTCTTCTGTCTGTTTTTTAAGTTTGAATTTTTCTCTATTAAAAGGCTGAAATGAAAAAGATCCCTGATCATCCCTTGACACTTCCAACCTGAAATGAACCTTTGATCCATTCTTTCCACTCACCAGCAGAGGGCAGTTGGTTACAGAACCCACAGCTCAGCTGTCCTTGTGGCCTGCGAGTGCTGATGCTGCTTCTCCTGAATGCTTACTGCTTGTTTCACTTCACTTTTTTTTTCTTTTTAATTTTTTATATGTTTAAGGAATGCAAGTGCATTTTTTTACATGTGTATATTCTGTAGTGAAGTTTGGCTTTTAGTGTACCCATCATCACCCAAATAGTGAACATTATACCCAATAAGTAATTTTTCAACCCTCACCCCTCCTCCCATCCTCACACTTTTAATAGTCACCAGTGTCATTCTACCCCATATGTTCATGCGTATACCTTGTTTAGCGGCCACCACCATGCCCAGTATATTTTTAGTAGATATTTTTAGCAGAAACAGGGTTTCACCATGTTGGCCAGGGTGATCTTGAACTCCTGACCCCAGGTGATCTGCCTGCCTTGGCTTCCCAGAGTGCTGGGATTACAGGTGTGAGCCACCATGCCCTGCTCTGTGTCTGTTTTTATATCAGTACCATGTTGTTTTGGTTACTATAGCCTTGTAGTATAATTTTAAGTCAGATAATGTGATGCCATTATTCTTTTTGCTTAGGATTGCTTTGGCTATTTGACTTTTTTTTTGGTTCCCTATGAATTTTAGGATTGTTTTTTTCTGATGCTATGAATAATGGTATTGATAATTTGATAAGGATTGTGTTGAATCTGTAGATTGCTTTGTACAGTGTGGTCATTTTAACAATATTTATTCTTCCGGTCCATGAGTATGGGTTGTTTTTCCTTTGTGTCATCTACAATTTCTTTCATTAGCCTTTTGTAGTTCTCCTTATAGAGATCTTTCACCTCCTTGATTAACTATACTCCTGGGTTGTCTTTCTTCTTTATTTGTAGCTATTATAAATGGGATTCCCTTCTTGATTTGGTCTTCAGCTAGATTGTTATTGATGTATAGAAATGCTATAGATTTCTGTACATTAATTTTATATTCTGAAACTTTACTGAATTCATGTATCAAATCTAAAGAGTTTTCTGGTGGAGTGTTTAGGGTTTTCTAGATATCAGATCATATCAGCAATAGGAATAATTGGACTTCCTCTTTTCCCATATGGCTGTTTTGTTTTGTTTTGTTTTGTTTTGACAGAGTCGCTCTCTTGCCCAGGCTGGAGTGCAGTATCGCCATCTCAGCTTACCACAACCTCTACTTCCTGGGTTGAAGTGATTCTCCTGCCTCAACCTCCCAAGTAGCTGGGACTACAGGCACGCACCACCACATCCAGCTAATTTTTGTATTTTTAGTAGAGGTGGGATTTCACTGTGTTGGACAGGCTGGTCTCCAACTCCTGACCTCATGATCTGCCCGCCTCAGCCTCCCAAAGTGCTGGGATTACAGATGTAAGCCACCATGCTCAGCCTCCATATGGATACTTTTAACTTTTTCTCTTGCCCAGTTCTACTTGTGAGAACTTCCAGTATTACGTTGTATAACAGTGGTAAAAGTGGACATGTTTGTATTGTTCCAGTTCTTAGAGGGAGTGCTTTCAACTTTTCCCTATCAAGTATGATGTTAGGTGTGGTTTTTGTCATATATGATCTTTATTATGTTGAGGCACAAATTCTGTGCCCAATTTGTTGAGGATTTTTATCAGGAAAGGATGTTGAACTTTATTTTATTTTTGAGACAGAGTTCTGTGCTGTCACCCAGGCTGGAGTGCAGTGGTACAATCTCGGCTCACTGCAACCTCGGCCTCCTGGGTTCAAGCAGTTCTACTGCCTCAGCCTCGTGAGTAGCTGGAACTACAGGCACGTATCAGCACACCTGGCTAATTTTTGTATTTTTAGTAAAATCGGGGTTTCACCCTGTTGGCCAGCCTGTCTTGAACTTCTGATCTCAAGCAATCTACCTGCCGTGGCCTCCCAAAGTGCTAGAATTACAGGCATGAGTCACTGTGCCCAGCCTATTGAATGCTTTTTCTGCTTCTAGTGAGACGATCATATGGTTTTTGCCCTTATTTCTGTTTATGTGATGTATCAAATTTATTGATTTATGTGTATTGAACCATCCTTGCATCCCTGGGATAAGTGCTGCCTGATCATAGCGTATTCTCTTTTTGATGTGCTATTAGATTTAATTTGCTACTATTTTGTTGAGGATTTTTGTGTCTGTGTTTATCAGGGATATTGGGCTATAATTTTCTTTTTTGATGGTGTTGTGTCCTTGTCTGGTTTTGGTACCAAGGTGATACTGGCTAATAGAATGAGTTAGGGAGAATTCCCTCCTTGATCTTTTTAGAATTTCAGGAGGATTGGTATTTGTTCTTTTGTGTGTTTGGTCAAGTTCAGCTATATATCTATCTGGTCCTGAGGTTTTTGTTGTTATTGGAAGATTTTTATTACTGATTCAATCTCGCAACTCATTACTGGTCTTTTCAGATATTCTGTGTCTTCCTGGTTCGGTCTTGGAGATTATTTCCATGAATTTATCCCTTTCCTCTAAGTTTTCTAGTTTGTGGGCATATAGTTGTTTCTGATAGTCTCTGATGATCTTTTGTATTTCTGTGGTATCAGTTGTAATGTCTCCTTTTTCATTTCTGATTGTGTTTGTATCTCTTCTTGTCTTGATTAGTCTTAGCTAGTGGTTTATCAATTTTGTGTATCTTTCAAAGAACCAACTTTTTTTTTTCTTTTCTTTTCTTTCTTTTTTTTTTTTTTTGAGATGAAGTTTCGCTCTTATTACCCAGGCTGGAGTGCAATGGCATGATCTCGGCTCACCACAACCTCCACTTCCTGGGTTCAGGCAATTCTCCTGCCTCAGCCTCCTGAGTAGCTGGGATTACAGGCACGCGCCACCATGCCCAGCTAATTTTTTGTATTTTTTTTAGTAGAGACAGGGTTTCACTATGTTGACCAGGATGGTCTCGATCTCTTGACCTCGTGATCCACCCGCCTCGGCCTCCCAAAGTGCTGGGATTACAGGCTTGAGCCACCGTGCCCGGCCTTCTTTTCTTTTTTCTTTCTTTTTTTCTTTTTTGTCAGGGTCTCACTCTGTCACCCAGGCTAGAGTGCAGTGGCACAATCTTGGCTTACTACAACTTTTGTCTTCCAAGCTAAGCGATACTCCCACCTCAGCCTCCTGAGTAGCTGGGACTGCAGGTGCACACTTCCATGCCTGGCTAACTTTTGTATTTTTTGTCAAGATGGGATTTTGCCACGTTAACACTGGCTGGTCTTGAACTCCTGGAATCAAGCTGTCTGCCTGCCTCGGCCTCCCAAAGTGCAGGGATTACAGGCATGAGCCATTGCACCTGACCACAACTTTTCATTTTGTTGATCCTTAATATTGTTTTTTTGGTCTCTATTTCATTTAGTTCTGCTCTCATCTTCGTTATTTCTTTTCTTCTGCCAGCTTTGGCTTTAGTTTGTTCTTGTTTCTCTTGTTCCTTGAGGTATGGCTTTAGGTTGTTAATCTTCCTACTTTTTTGTTGGAGACTGAGTCTAGCTCTATCGCCTAGGCTGGAGTGCAGTGGTGCAATGTTGGCTCACTGCAACCTCCACCTCTTGGGTTCAAGCAATTCTCTTGCCTCAGCCTCCCAAGTAGCTGGGATTACAGGTGCCGCCACCACACCCAGCTAATTTTTGTATTTTTAGTAGAGACGGGATTTCACTATGTTGGCCAGGCTGGTCTCGAACTCCTGACCTAGTAATCCGCTTGGGTTCTCAGAATCCCAGCACTTTGGGAGTCTGAGGTTGGTGGATTGCTTGAGCTTAGGAGTTTGAAACCAGCCTGGGCAACATGGAAAAACCTCCTCTCTATAAAAAATTAGCTGGGCATGGTGGTATGTGCCTGTAGGCCCAGCTGCGCAGATGGCTGAGGCAGGAGGATCACTCGAGCCAAAGGAGTTTGAGGCTACAGTGAGCCATGATTGTGCCACTGCACTTTAGCCTGGGTGACACAGCAAGACCCTGTCTCAGGAAAAAATAAAAAAACTTTGTCGACCCAGTGATCATTTAGGGGCGTGCTGTTTAATTTCCATGTATTTGTATCGTTTCTGAAGTCCCTCTTATGTTGATTTCTAGCTTTATTCTACTGTTGTCTGAGAAGATACTTGATTTTGGTTTTTAAAAGTTTGTTAAGACTCGTTTTGTAGCCTGATGTGTGGATCTATCTTGAAAACTGTTTCTTCTTCCTTTTTTTTTCTTTGTTGAGGCAGTGTCTTGCTCTGTTACCCAGGGTGGAGTGCAGTGGTATGATCATGGCCTACTGGAGATTTGACCTCCTAAGCTTAAGCAATCTTCATACCTTAGCCTCCTGATTAGTTGGGATAACAGCACATACCACCACGCCTGGCTAAATTTATTTTTATTTTTTTGTTGAGACAAAGTCTCCCTATGTAGCCCATGCTTGAAGAATGTTTTATGTGCTGATGAAAAGAATGTATATTCTATAGATGTTGGGTGGAATGTTCTGCAAATGTCTGTTAAGTCTATTTTGTCTAAAGTCCAATGTTTCTTTATAAATTTTTTGTCTCAATGGTCTATATAGTGCTGTGAGTGGAATGTTGAAGTCCCCTACTGTTATTGTATTGTTATAGGTCTCTTTCTTTAGAGCTAATAATTAATATTTGATTTGTGAATTTGGTGTTCCTATGTTGGGTGTGTATATATTAGGATTTGCTATACCCTCTTGCTGAACTGATCCCTTTTTCATTATATAATGACCTTCTAAATCCTTTTCTCTCTCTCTCTCTCTCTCTTTGATTTAGAGTCTGTTTTATCTGATATACGTCTAGCTCTCCTTTTGGTTTCCTTTTGCATGGAGTATCTTTTTCCACCCCTTTACTTTCAGTCTTATTTTTGTCTTCATGGGTAAGGTGAGTTTCTTGTAGGTAGCATATAGTTGGATTGTAGTTTTTTAATCCATTCTGCCAGTTTGTATCTTTTAAGTGAAGCATTTAATCCATTTACATTTTAGGTTAATAATGATATGTGAGGCTTTGTTTCTGTCATAAGGTTCATTGTTTTCAAGTTATTTTATAAATTATTTGTTTTCTTTCTTTTTTTTTCTGTCTTTTTGTCCTTATGGTTTGATGAAATTCTGTCATGGTGTTATTTGATTTATTTCTTTTCCTCATTTGTATGATCGTTTTATAAGAACTGTGAGTTTTATATTTCTGCACATTTGTGATGGTGTATATCAGTTCTTTGTTTCCGTGTTTAAGACTCTTTTGAGCATTTCCTATAGGGCTGGTCTAATGGTGACAGATTGCCTCAGTGTTTTTGTTTGCCTGGAAAAGACTAATCTCTTTCATTCATGAAGCTTATTCTAGCAGGATATAAAATTCTTGGCTGACAGGATTTTTTCCTTCAGCACTTTGAAAATGCTATCCCATTTCCTCCTGGCCTTCAAGGTTTCTGCCAAAAAGTCTACTGTTCATCAGATGAGGTTTCCTTTATGGATGACTAGATGCTTTTCTCTTGCTAATTTTAAAATTTTTTCTTTCACTTTCACTGTAGACCTTCTGATTATAATATGCTGTGTTGAAGTCCTTTTTGCAGTGTACTCATCTGGGGATCACTGGGTCCTTTTATCTGGCTATCTGACACATTGCCAGACTTGGGAAACTTTCATTGATTATTTCCCTTAATAGATTTTCTAAACGTTTAACCTCTCTTCTTATTCAGCTTTTTTCTTCACTTCTCATGATGCCACATTGCATTGTGGAAGTCCAGAGTGACAGAATGTATGTAACCTCACAGTGAGGTGACATAAACCATGGAAAGTGATCAGTACCACTTCAGATTCTGTGGGCTAAATGGCCTTATGCTCTGGCTTCTCTGTTTATGAGGACCAAGGGCTGGGACAAAGACTTCCTAGCATAGTGCTGAGGGCAGAGGTTTGTGAGCCACAGAGACTAGAGCTAAAATTACAACCTAACCAGTGTGACTTGGTCAAGTTACCTAATTTTCCTGAGTTGTTTTTTTTTGAGACAGAGTTTCGCTCTTGTTACCCAGGCTGGAGTGCAATGGCGCGATCTTGGCTCACTGCAACCTCCGCCTCCTGGGTTCAGGCAATTCTCCTGCCTCAGCCTCCCGAGTAGCTGGGATTACAGGCACACGCCACCATGCCCAGCTAATTTTTTGTATTTTTAGTAGAGACGGGGTTTCACCATGTTGACCAGGATGGTCTCGATCTCTTGACCTCGTGATCCACCCGCCTCGGCCTCCCAAAGTGCTGGGATTACAGGCTTGAGCCACCGTGCCCGGCTCATTTTCCTGAGTTTTAACTTCATATGAATAAGAATATCTTCACCAGGTTGTGAAGATTGTGTTTGGTTTTTTTGTTTGCTTTTGGTTTTGTTTTTTTGGAGACAAGTTCTAGCTCAGGCCAGAGTGCAATGGTGTGTTTTATGTTTGGCTTTTTGTTTGTTTTTGGTTTTGTTTTTTTGGAGACAGTTTGCAGCCCAAGCTAGAGTGCAATGGTGTGATCCCCCCACCTTAGCCTCCCAAGTAGCTGGGTGTAAGGGATGCAATACGACACCTGGCTATGTTTTTTTGGTTTTGTTTTTTTGTTTTTTGTAGAGACAGGGTTCCACTGTGTTACCCAGGCTTGTCTCAAACACCTGAGCTCGTCATCCTCCATCCTCAGCTTCCCAAGGTGCTGGAATTAAAGGCTTGAGCCACTGCAACTGGCCAGGAGATTATATTTTAAGAAAAATGAAGGCATCTAGCATTGTGTCTGATTTTTCTTCTTTTGGTGTCATTACCTAAAAGTTTCCTGACCTCTCTTTAAAACAAGCCTCTTTACAATGTCATATACAAATGGTGTTAGCCCCTGGACCAGGTCTTCAGCTGGAATAAACTAACAGTGATAGGCACCAAGTGGCCAGTTTGCCTGTTTCCCTTTTCTCATCCTCACAATAAGCTTCAGAACCTCTGTGCTTTTTCACCTTGTTCTTTTCTTTTTTTTAACTTTTTAAGTTTAGGGATACATGTGCAAATTTGTTATGTAGGTAAACTTGTGCCATAGAGGTTTGTTATACAGATTATTTTGTCATCCATGTAGTAAGCCTAGTTAGTTCCCATTAGTTATTTTTCTTGATCTTCTTGTTCCTCCCATCCTCCACCCATCAGCAAGCCCCAGTGTCTGTTGTTCCGTTCCATATGTCTATGTGTTCTCATAATTTAGCTCCCACTTATAAGTGAGAACATGCAGCATTTGGCTTTCTGTTGCTGCATTAGTTTGCTAAGGATAATGGCCTCTAGTTCCATCCATATCTCTGCAAAGGATATGATCTCTTCTTTTATGACTGCATAGTATTCCATGGTGTATATGCACCACATTTTCTTTATCCAGGCTACTATTGATGGGCATTTAGGTTGATTCCATGTCTTTGCTGTTGTGAATATTGCTGCAGTGAGTATATGCATGCATGTGTCTTTGTGATAGAACGATACATATTCCTTTGGGTATGTACCCCAGTAATGGGATTGCTGGGTCAAATGGCAGTTCTCTTTTTAGGTTTTTGAGGAATTGGCACATTGTCTTCCACAATGCTTGAACTAATTTACACTCCTAGTTCCTTTTTTTCCACAACCTCACCAGCATCTGTTGTTTTTCTGACTTAATAACAGCCATTCTGACTGCTGTGAGATGGAATCTCATTGTGATTTTGATTTGCATTTCTCTAATTATCAGTGATATTGTGCTTTTTTTCCTATGATTGTTGGCTGCATGTATGTCTTCCTTTGAAAAGTGTCTGTTCATGTCCTTTGCTCACTTTTTAATGGGATTGTTTTTTTAAATTTGTTTAGGTTCCTTATAGAAGCCAGATATAAAGCCTTTGTTGGATGCACAGTTTGCAGAATTTTCTCCCATTTCGTAGGTTGTCTGTTCACTCTGTTCTTCACTCTCTTGTTCTTTTGCTGTACAGAAGCTCTTTAGTTTAATTAGATCCCATTTTCAGTTTTTGCTTTTGTTGTAATTGCTTTTGGCATCTTTATCATGAAATAGTTGCCCGTTCTTATGTCTAGAATGGTATTGCCTAAGTTGTCTTCCAGGGTTTTTATAGCTTTACATTTAAGTCCTTAATCCATCTTGACTTAATTTTTGTATATTATATAAAGAAGGGGTCCAGTTTTAGTCTTCTGCATATGGCTAACCAGTTATCCCAGCACCATTTACTAAATAGGGAGTTCTTTTATTGTCTGCTTTGTCAAAAATCAGGTGGTTGTAGGTGTGCAACCTTATTTCCAGGTTCTCTGTTCTGTTCCATTGGTCTGTGTGTCTGTTTTTATACCAGTACCATTGCTGTTTTGCTAACTGTAGCCCTGCAGTTACAGTTTGAAGTCGGGTAGCATGAGGCCTCCAGCTTTGTTCTTTTGGCTTAGAATTGCCTCAGCTAATCGGGCTTTTTTTGTTTTATATGAATTTTAAAATAGTTTTTTTCTAGTTCCATGAAGGATGTCATTGGTAGTTTAATAAGAATAGCATTTAATCTATAAATTACTTTGGGCAGTATGGCTATTTTAACAATATTGATTTTTCCTATCTTTGAACATGGAATAGTTTTCCATTTGTCTGTGTCATCTCTGATTTCTTTGAGCAGTGTTTTGTAGTTCTCCTTGTAGAGATCTTTCACCTCCCTGGTTAGCTGTATTCCTAGGTGTTTTACTCTTTTTGTGGCAGTTGTGAATGGGATTGAGTTCTTAACTTGGCTCTTGGCTTGATTGTTGTTAGTGTATTGGAATGCTCATTATTTTTGCACATTGATTTTTGTATCCTGAGATTTTACTGAAGTTGTGTATCAGCCAGAGGAGCTTTTGGGCGGAGATTCACCTTGCTCTTTATGAGTCCTTTTATTGTCATCACAGCTGTTATTATTCTTCCTTACTTTTGCTAGGTCCTTCTTCCCAGAGTTTCTAAAGTTATGCCTCTGTTCAGTTTTTCAGCCAGCTCATATGTCGTCTGTAGGATGAGAAAACCCTAGCATATTTGGTTTTATTTTTTATTCTTTTGTAGCTATTACTCCCCTCCCCTGTGCAACCTTCTACTCATAAAGGGGATAAAAAGTAAGATTAGGTCTTCCCCTGAGCCAGCCAATCTGAAGGTCAAATTCAGTTAAATTCAGGAAATCAACTTAGTGAAGGAGGATGGGGTTTGGGGTTCTGATGATCATTTCTTCACTCTATGGCTATGGTATGTTAGTCTCTCTTCTGCGAGGTGGTAGGACTACTAATACTCAACTCACAAGGTGTTCTGAGGCTTACATGAGAGAGCGTTCAGTGTGTTACCCAACAGGTGCTTCATAAATTTAGATGAATGTAGAGCTAAATTTCACTCTACTTCTACAAAAGATGGCAGCCAGGCATCTATAACCAGCTCGGAGGACTGCCCTTCCCAGTAAACGATGTTAGATAACATGGCAGTATGTCCTCAGTGCAGTCTGACTAATACTCTGTCTTTATTAGTTCCATTAAAAATCCCTGACCATCACATACACTCATGTTCAAATGTGAGTAGAGAATTGCTTCCAAAACCAATTACTGTTTTTCTTTTCCTTTAGCCTGGGAGTTGATTATTTAGCAAATCATTTTAATTTCCCTCAGGCTGTGCTGCTAGTAGAATAACATCATTCTCATCATATCAGCACCTGAAGCCAGCCAGCTCAGGAGTAGCAAAAGACTATTTGCCTCCTAAAACTTGCCTGTTCCTCCTTTCATGGTAGCAGCAGATGACCTCACATCTCAAACTGATAACAGAAGACCAGCTAAGCAAACTGAATATTCTGAGCAGCAGCCTTTTATAAAATTTCTAACCCAAGTGGAGAGAAGTGAAACTGAATACTCTGGTATGGGAATAGATAGGCAAGAAATGGGGGAGTTTAGTGATCAGGTGGAGAGATAAGCAGGGGCCAAAGACTTTAAAAGCCATATTAAGCAGTTTAGGTTTCTTTTGAGGGTGGAGGGAAGTCCCTGTAGGACTGCAGAAAGAGTACTGTAGCTGGAGTACAGAGATCAAATGGAAGGACAGTAAAACTATTGCTAGGGAGATCGAGTAGATGTGGCCGCACCCAGTCAGCTGAGGAGTTACGGAGCCTCACCTCAACTCAGGTCATTGAGGTTCAGACAGGAAAGATTCGCAGTGTTTAGAAGCCGACTGGCTCTTGGTGACTAAAGGGATATGGGACATGAAGGAAGAGTCAGAACTAACTCCCAGGTTTTTGGCCTGGGAAGCAGTAGAGCCATTCATTCCCTGAGCAGAGGGGGAGGTTGTGCAAGGTTGATGAATTTAGTTTTTAAATCTTATTTTTTCCCACCTGACTTTGTGGTCAGTTAGAATTAACTCTGCGAACAAATGCCTGTTTACCTCTCTAACTTCAAAAGATTCAACTACATTAACAAGACACGTTAAGTCTTGTTTCCAGAAGGCTTCTGGCGTGCCTCAGGTGATCCTTAGCAGCCTTTTCCAGGAACACAGTAGAACAGATTAGTCATTATCCTCTGCTTCTGGTTTCTTACAACTGAAACATTTCTTCCATTTGTTGGTACCTATATATTTACATTGGAAGAACACTGCTGCTCTGGTGCCGGTTTGCTTATCATTTAAGCCTGCAAGTTCTTAAAAATAAGTTGTACTTTTGCCTTAGAAGAGATTTTCTTTGTAGGTATGTCTGCCTATGGTTGGAAATGAATTGGAAGAATGTTTTGGGGATTACTAATTTTATCTCAAAGGTCTGAAATGTAAAATTATGAAAAGGTAGGCCGGGCGCGGTGGCTCAAGCCTGTAATCCCAGCACTTTGGGAGGCCGAGGCGGGTGGATCACAAGGTCAAGAGATCGAGACCATCCTGGTCAACATGGTGAAACCCCGTCTCTACTAAAAATACAAAAAAAATAGCTGGGCATGGTGGTGCGTGCCTGTAATCCCAGCCATGCAGGAGGCTGAGGCAGGAGAATTGCCTGAACCCAGGAGGCGGAGGTTGCAGTGAGCCGAGATCGCGCCATTGCACTCCAGCCTGGGTAACAAGAGCGAAACTCCGTCTCAAAAAAAAAAAAAAAAAAAAAAAGGTAGAAATCTTTCACAGCCTAGCCGTATTTCTGCCTCACATTGTTTCATGGAGAGTTTGTCTGTCAGTAGACCCACGTGTTCCAAGATCACATGGGGAGTGCATAGTCTTACGTATTAACTTTGCTGTACGTCACGTGAAACAAGCTGGAAATCAGAAGAAAATCCTTATGAGCCGTATAGTGACATAGCTTTCTGCATGCTTCTAAAACAAAATCCTGACTTTAGATACTAACCAGAAGTTATAATGACTAGCTTTAGATAAATAAGGATCTCTCTACAGGGGATGTATCTAAAGAGATGTTGCATCTTTATTCATTGGGGAAGGAGTGAGCAAAATTCCTAAGTCATCTTTCCTGTAGGAAGAGTAGGCTTAATATAATCTGGGCACAGTGGCTCACACCTGTAATCCTAGCACCTTGGGAGGCTAAGGTGGGAGGATGGCTTGAGGCCAAGGGTTCAAGACCAGCCTGGGCAACAAAGCAAGACCTCATCTCTACAAAAATAAAATTAGCTGGGCGTGGTGTTACGTGCCTGTAGTCCCAGCCACTCGGGAAGATGAGGTGAAAGGATCTCTTCAGCCCAGAAGGCCAAGGCTCCAGTGAGCTTTGATTATGCAAGTGCGCTCCAACCTGGGCCACAGAGTGAGACCCTGTCTCTTAAAAAAAAAAAAAAAAAAAAAAAAAAGCAGCAGCAAGTAATGTAGACCAAGTAGAATTATATGGATTGTGGACTCTGTGAGGGCACAGACCACAGCTGTTGTCCATACCAGTATCCCTAGCAACTAGTTCAGCGTCTTGCTTATACAGATGCTCAATAAATACTTGTTCCATGTGTGACGGAATAAATGAAAGATTCTGAATTTTCTGGTAGTAGAAAATATCTCCACATATACAGAAAAGTGCAAAAATCATTAAGTCTGATGAATTTTCACCAAGGGAACACCTCATAGACCTAGTGCCCAGGTGAAGAAATACAGCCTTGCCAGTCCCCAGTGCCCCTCATGCCTGTCACAGGCATTGCTTCTCCGAGAGTAAGCAGCAGCATGATTCCAAATGCCACAATTTTGTTTTACCCATTTTTGAACTGTGTATAAGCATGTCCTCTTTTGTATCTTTCCCTGTTCACAACATTTATAACATCAATGAGATCCATTATGTTGTTAGAAGTAACAGTGGTTCATTTCCGCTCTGTGCAGTGTTCCGCTGTGCGAACATACCACAATTTATACTATGGATGGATACTTGGTTTGTTCCTGCTTGGAACTATTACAAGTAGTGCTGCTGTGAATATTTTTATACCTCTCTTTGGGTGATTGTGTATATGCATTTCTGTCAAGTATGTACTGAGGGGTAGAATTCCTGGATGATAAAGCATGTGACTGTTCAGCTTTAGTAGAAACTGCTAAATAATTGTCCACATTTATACTTGGCACTAGCAGACTTCCTGTTGTAGCACCTCCCTGAATACAGGTATAGGTCTTTTTCATTTTAGGCACTCTGGTGGGTGACTAGTGGTACCATACTGGGCTTTTAATTTACATTTTCCTGATGACTGAGGAAGTTGAGCATTTTTCATTTGTTTACTTGAATATGCTGTTTTGTGAAGCATCTATTCTAGTCTTGCTCATCTTCCTACTGAGTTGTCTGTTTTTCTTACTGAATTCCCTCTGGTAGTCAGAGCACAACTCCATTGTTGGATACATGTGATGCCAAAATCCCCCAGTCTGTGGCTTGTCATTTCGCCCTCTTAATGGTATCTTTTGGTGAAAAGAAGTTCATAATTTCATGTAGTCCAATTTTACTCATTTTGTCTTCTGTATGTTTAGCAGGTTTTTGTGTGTCCTGTTTAGAAAATTATTGCCTATTCCAAAATCATGAAATTTAACTTCTCCACCTTTGTTGAAATTATATTATTAAGGCAGAAAAGACTCTTCATTCTGACCTATTGGTTCTTAGCCTTTTGCAAATCCAGGATCCCTGTGAAAATCTGATTAGAACTCTGGACACCCTGCACAGAAGTGTGCACATGCACACACACAGCAGATTTTCCTGCAGTGTTAGGGAGTTCACAGACACCATACTTATCCAGGGACTCCTTGTTAGAAAACCTCTAATCTATTCCAACCCAGTCATTTTACAGATAAGGAAATTGAGGCCCAGGGAAAGACCACTGTTGGTTTGTGATCCACTTGAAACTAGAGTCCAGGTCTCTTGACTCCAATTCTAGTGTTGTCTCTAACAGATTTCCCTGCTGCAGTCATTCTGAGAATATCTCACTGGCAGAGCCACGAAAGGGAGATTGTTTTAGTCAAGGGAGATTTCTGTCCACTAGCAACCAAAAAAAATGGCTACATGGACAAGATGACACTCTTTTAGTTTATGTATTTACCTTAAATGTTTAAGCTCCAAGGAGTCCACAGCTAAGTTTTTTTGAAGTTGACCTGGGAATTATCATGGTCCATGCATCCTCCCCTAGCTGTGACTCAGTGCCCTGGGGTTGCTATATGAACCTTTCCATGGGCACCTGTCTTGTGTTCAGCTTGATCTTTTTGTTGGTTCTGGCTGAAATTTTAAAAAGCATCTTATGTAATAAGTTTCTAGTCTCAGTGCTCAAGTGGGTGAGGTTTACCAGAGTGTTTGCTCCAGGGAGAAAATTAAAAGGGGTGGAGGCAGGGAAAGGAACTCGGAGTTTGTTGACTAGGTTATGTTGGTTTGCAACTAGTCAGCTTGTAGACAAACCAAGCCAGAGTATCTAGAAGTATTCTTTAATGATTTTACTGCTCCCTTGCCACGGTCTGCAGTCAGCTTTTCCAAGGCTCTAAGTGGACTAGGCAGTTTATAGGTAACAGGGCCAGGTATTTTCAAGCCATCACTCAAATCCCCGTGCTAGGTGTGTCCAGAGCGAATCCTGTAACCTTGTCAGCATGCTCACCAAAGTGCACTGCCAGGGGTGTGCACTCCGCTCTCATAGCACAGATCAGTTTGTGTCTTACAGTGAAAAAGACTGTTCATATCTTTGGGCCACACCCTGAAACATAAACTGGATGATCTCACCCTCAGCACAAAGGAAATTGAGTCCATAATAGTGTCCACAAATAGGATACTCTTAGATCTGACAAATAGAGCCCATTTATTTTATCCCATTTTACTTCTTTCCCCTAACCCCCCGGAGAGCCTTTCTCCAGTTTCATCACATACTCGTGACTAAGCAGATGGGGGTGCTAGGGGGCTAGCTGTTTGAATGAGGCACATTTGTCCTGTCATTTCAAAAACTTTTACAGAGCACCTGCTGCGTTCTGGGTCATGTACTAGGCAACGGGGCCACCTAGGTAAATAGGACAAGGTCCTTGTCCTCAG
The DNA here is from genome assembly GCF_048565385.1 of Saimiri boliviensis. Lineage (NCBI taxonomy): Eukaryota > Metazoa > Chordata > Mammalia > Primates > Cebidae > Saimiri > Saimiri boliviensis. The sequence goes on from NC_133456.1 coordinate 84,478,011, forward strand.
GAAGCTCCCAGTCTAGGCAGAGGCATGGGCGAATCAGCCAACATGTACTGCACCGTGTGTCGAGTGAGCACAGATGGTGTGGGGCCACCCTGGGGGTCCAGGGAGGCACTTCCCAGAGAAGAAATCTAAACAGGGATTCCAAGTCAATGAGGCAGAAAGTGATGGGACCAGCATTTGTCATAAGCAGACAGGTGGTTTTCATAGTGACAAAGAGACAGTGAGCTGGGGTTGGAATTTAGGCCTGGGAGAGAGAACGGGAGCCCAGTGGCATACAGACTCTTGTCCTTGACCTACCTTTTTGAAAGAGCTACTAAATTCAGAGGCTGCCAATATGTTCATAACTCAAAAGGATCAGTTATCCCAGTAACTTAGGAACCATTGGCATCCATACCCCTAAATCAGAAAATGCTGAAATCAGAATCCTTTCCCCCTACATCACAGTGACCTTTAATCACCTTCAGATTCTTAATCTCCTAGAGCCCACCGATTGGCCTCTCACTGCCCTCCTGCAAAGACAAGTCTCTGTTCAGAATGTCACTGAAACGCTGAGCATCCACTCAACGAGCCTCCATTTTCTTACTCTCTCCTGTTTTCTCTTTTAGGCATGAAGAAGTCAGTGATTTATAGTTCACTAAAACTGCACAAAATGTGGACAGGGTGGCTGAGGAAAACGTCCTGATATTGCTTGCTTTTATATATGTTATATATAGATGAATAAAGTGTTTAATTCTTTTTCACAGAACAGTGTTTGTTACTTTGACCCATTGCTTGAATCTGAAGATACCCTCGTTTGTATAATACTTGGTTTTTTTAATGTATGCATCATTTATCCAGGTGGGACAAACATATTAGATGGCTTAGCATTAGAAGAAAAGAATCCTCTCCATGTACAAAGCCATGTAGGTCCTGCAGAATAGCTTTACCTGTGGCCTGCATTCTGTAGCTACGTGAGAGTCAGACATGACAAGTTGCATGTATGCTGTCAACATGCAGCCCAGGAAGCTTAGAGGCTGGGGAAGCTTGGCTCTCTCTGCCTGGCCTATTATATCTCTATTCTCCATCCCGTTCACTTTTTTTTTTTTTTTTCCAGCAAGGGCTCACAAGTATCACACCAACATTTTCCTGGATCTAGGCTTTTTGTGTTTTTCTTTGTTCTCCACGAAAGTGTATGGCAGTGACTTATGGGTGAGGAGCCTGAGACAGACACCTTGCAGAGCCTGCCTTATTGTGACAGTTAGGCCATGTTTGGGTAACAGGAAACCCACTGCAGAGTGCCTTAACAACAAAGAGCAGAATCATTCACCCCAACTTCTCTCCATCTCTCTGCCCTCTGCAGTGTTAGCATCGTGCTGAAGCTGGCTTTGCTCTGTCATGAGACTGCTGGCAGCAGCTTCAAGAGCTGTGTGCTTCCATATCACAAGTAGGAGCCACAGAGAAGACTCCTTTCAGATGACCTCTTAGAAAAGCAAGAAACCTTCCCAACAGCCCGTAGTAAGCCTCTGTTTGGTTTCATGGATGCTGTTGGGTGACATGCTCACCCCAGAGCCAGTAAGTGGACAAAGGATGGAACTAAGCTGATAGGCTCAGGCCTGAACCACTAGCCCCAGCCCAAGAGGTAACTTCCCTCCCCTCTGGCCCATAGGCTTCAGAGAAGGAGCAGACACTTAAATGGGAATTGAGGAGGAAGGGCTGTTGGGAAGCAGCCACCTCCTCCCACCTCATCCACCTCATAAGCCATACCAATCTATTCAAGCTGATCATCAGCTTGTCTTTTATTTTTCTTCAGATCATCTTTGTCCCACCTCACACTCTGTATTTCCATTGCCAAGTATTCTAGTACAGACTCATAGGCTTTCTTGTACAATTTGAACAATCTCTGTCTACTTACTTTTTGTTTACTTTTGGGTTCAGCTCATTCCAACCCATAGCATAGTGAGAGTACAGACTTCAGATTCAGCCAAACTGAGTTACATACTCATCCCCACTACTGACCAGCTGTGTGACTTTGGGCAGGTTACTGAGCCTCTGAATAGTTTCGCTGTCTGTGAGATGGAGATAGCACTACAGACCGCCTCAGTTGTGCTGTTCTGTGCACTCACCTATGTAGAACACTTAGGGTAGTACCTTGTGCCTAGCATTGAGCAAATGTTTATTGCTACTGTGGTAGCTTTGTATTGTTGGTTTTGTTATTGTTTTCTTTTCTTTCTTTCTTTTTTTTTTTTTTTTTGGAGACTTTTGTTGCCCAGGCTGGAGTGCAATGGTGCAATCTCGGCTCACTGCAACCTCCACCTCCTGGGTTCAAGCGATTCTCCTGCTTCAACCTCCTGAGTATCTGGGATCACAGGCACCAACCACCATGCCCAGCTCATTTTTTGTATTTTTAGTAGAAATGGAGTTTCATCATGTTGGCCAGGCTGGTCTCAAACTCCTGACCTCAGGTGATACACCCACCTTGGCCTCCCAAAATAGTAGGATTACAGGCATAAGCCACCATGCCTAGCCTATTGTTTTCTTCTATAAGCCTTTTTGTTTATTTGTGTAAGTTTCTTTCTCAAGAATCCAAATGCACTAGGCATGGTGGCTCATGCTTGTAGTCCTGGCACTTTGGAAGGCTGAGGCTGGAGAGTTCCTTGAGCCCAGGAATTCAGGAGGTCACCATAGCAAGACCACATCACTACAAAAAAGTGTTTTTAAATTAGTTGGATGTGGTGGCACATGCCTGTGGTCCCAGCCACTTGGGAGGGAGGATTACTTGAGCCCAGGAGGTCAAGGCTGCAGTGATCTGTGATTGTGCCGCTCTACTCTAGCCTGGGTGACAAAATGATTCTCCACTGCTTATGGTATAAAAATAAGAATTTTTCCTCAGCCTGTTCAAGACCCTCTACAATCTGGCTTTATTTTCCTTTAACTTCTGTCCATTGTATCTGATAGAGCTTTTTATATTCCCAAAGTAGATACCTTTTCAAGTAGATGTTAATTGGAGCACAGAACACCAGGGTCACTCTTCAGCTATGGAACCTGAGGCCTCTGGAGAGGAAGTAACTGCTTGGGGTCATAACGTATGTGAGTAACATTGCTGTCGCTTGAACCCTGGCCTCCAGACTCTGGTGTAGAATCTTTTCTCACACAGCCTGCGGCTTTCACAAATGATGAATACTTGTGTCTTTGTGTTCCACTGCCCTTAGATGTATTCTTCCTTTTCCTCAATCTAAGGTGATTCTTCAAAAGGGGATATAAGGAGAAGAGGTATATAAGGATGAGAGGTGGCCGGGCACGGTGGCTCAAGCCTGTAATCCCAGCACTTTGGGAGGCCGAGGCGGGTGGATCACGAGGTCAAGAGATCGAGACCATCCTGGTCAACATGGTGAAACCCCGTCTCTACTAAAAATACAAAAAATTAGCTGGGCATGGTGGTGCGTGCCTGTAATCCCAGCTATTCAGGAGGCTGAGGCAGGAGAATTGCCTGAACCCAGGAGGCGGAGGTTGCAGTGAGCCGAGATCGCGCCATTGCACTCCAGCCTGGGTAACAAGAGCGAAACTGCGTCTCAAAAAAAAAAAAAAAAAAAAAAAAAAAAAGGATGAGAGGTAAGACTTCCTCTGAGGAAAGTGAAACTCTTTGGGAGGAAGTAGCTCTTCTCATTCCAGAAGGCTCAAGAAATAAATTTTGAGCCTTTTGGTGTCACATATAGATCTGGATCTCAACTCTTTCCAGCTGTATCCTTGGTCAAGTTGCTTAACCCTTCTGAACCTCAGTTTCTATATCCGTCATGTAGGTATTCTCATACCCATCTGTCAGATTTGGTGTTAGAATTAAATGGGTTCTTGGCACATCATGATAGTATCTCTGCTGTCTATCCAGTTCAGATGGTGAGTTTAGATGGCATGGGATAGTTCCTCATATATCAGTCAGTCTAGTCAAGAAAAGGGAGGCTGGGTGTGGTGGCTCACGCCTGTAATCCCAACACTTTGGGAGGCCAAGGCAGGCGGATCATGAGGTCAAGAGATCAAGACCATCCTGGCCAACATGGTGAAACCTCGTCTTTACTAAAAATACAAAACTTAGCTGGGCGTGGTGGTGCAGGCTTGTAGTCCCACCTACTCGGGAGGCTGAGGCAGGAGAATTGCTTGAACCCGGGAGGCGGAGGTTGCAGTGAGCTGAGATTGCACCACTGCACTCCAGCCTGGCGCCTGGTGATGGAGTGAGACTCCGTCTGAAAAAAAAAAAAAGAAAATGGAAACAACCCTAAGTATATCAAATAGAAGTAATTTAATATAGGGATTTTGTTACAAAGATGTTGGGAGAGCTGGCAAACAAAAAAGAAGGGGTACCCTGGAGAAGGAAGAAGGGATAATGTGCAGAGATCAGGACACATCAGGACACTGCTAACATCCCTGGACTGCAACTTACAAACCCACACCTGCTGCTGTGTTGCTGGAGATCCTCCCTGTAGCGGTTTCAAAATACGTTCACAAATTATTTGGCCTTCCTCCTAGCAGTAGCATTCATTTTCCCTTCTTGAATATGGGTGGGCCTTAGTGACTTGCTTCTAACAGATAGAATATAACAGATGAGATGCTCTGTGACTTTCAAGGCTAGGTCCTAAAAGGTGACACAACTTTCACAGGATTTTGTCTCAGGACACTTGACTTGGAACCCAGCCACCATGTTGTGAAGGCACCCAGGCCACTGGGAGAGGCCACATGTAGGTGTTCTGGCTCATGTCCAACATCAGCTGCAAGACCAAGTGAGTGAGCAAGACTTTAAGATAATTCAAGCCCCAGCTCCTCTGACCGTGACAGCACAAGAGAGCCCAAGCAGGACCTTCCTAGCCAAGCTAAGTCAGCTTTTGGAAGTCTGAGGGGAAATAAGAAAATGATCATTGTTTAAAGTCATTGAGTTGTCCAGGCGTGGTGGCTCACACGTGTAATCCCAGCACTTTGGGAGGCTGAGGTGGGAGAACCACTTGAGCCCAGGAGTTTGAAACCAGCCTAGGCAACATAGTGAGACCCCCCCCCATCTCTACGAAAACTTAAAAATGTGGTTGCACGCACCTGTAGCCCCAGCTACTCAGGAGGTTGAAGTGGGAGGATAGCTTGAGCCTAGAAGGTTGAGGCTGCAGTGAGCCATGGTTGTGCCACTGCACAATCTAGTCAAGAAAAATGGAAACAACCTTAAGTATAATAAATAGAAGGGGCTGGGTGCAGTGGCTTATACCTGTGATCCCAGCACTTTAGGAAGCCGAGGTGGGTGGATCACAAGGTCAGGAGTTTGAGACTGGCCTGATCAACATGGTGAAACCTCGTCTCTACTAAAAATACAAAAATTAGCTGGGCGTGGTGGCGCATGCCTGTAGTCCCAGCTACTCAAGAGGCTGAGGCAGCTTGAACTGCTGGGCTCAAGTGATTTGTCCCCCTTGGCCTCTTAAAATGCTGGGACTACACATGTGAGCCATCACACCCAGCCAAACTTTTTTTTTTCTTTTGTAAGCAATAAAACAGGATTCCAGAAGTTAATCCAGCTGCATAGCTGGGATTTGAGTTCAGTTCTGTGTGACTCAAAAATTCATTCACTTTCCAGTATCACACCCCGTCTTTGGACCATGCCTGCAGGTTTTGGGTAATTCTCTCCATGTGTATCCAGGTGATCTGACCCATGATTAGTTTCAGCCATCACTGGCCATGCAGCTAAAGACACCTGGTGTCATTTATTTTATTTTATTTTTTTCCTGTTCCTTCTTAGATGAAGTGGGACCATAGGAAATTTCTTCCTAGAATGAGCTACATCTGAAGACATGATATGTCAGAATTAATAGGAAACTTAAAAACCATCTGAACTCTATCACTTTACCAATGGGATGAGTCAGTCCCAGGCAGGCTGTGACTTCCGAGGTCACATCAATTTGTTGACAGCCTGGACCAAAACCTGGGTCTCTCTTATTTATTTATTTATTTATTTATTTTTGAGATAGAGTCTCACTTTCTCACCCATGCTGGAGTGCAGTGGCGCAATCTCAGCTCACTGCAACCTCAGCCTCCTCAGTTCAAGCAATTTTCCTGCCTCAGCCTCCCAAGTAGCTGGGATTATAGACATGCACCACCACACCTGGCTAATTTTTGTATTTTTAGTAGAGATGGGGTTTCACTATGTTGGCCAGGCTGGTCTCGAGCTTCTGCCCTCCCAAAGTGCTGGGATTACAGGTGTGAGCCACCTCACCCAACTGGATCCAACCAGGTCTCTTACTTTTTTTTTAATTCCCCTTTTGCTTCAGTGTGGTGTTCTACCCACCCCACATATGGGTAAATTATGACAGGGCTAAGGGCTTCAGTAGCATTGCTGAGATCAGGAAGAACAAAATGTCTGAGCCCGTCATTCTTTCCAAACACTACATGACACCTGCCTAAATGTAGCTCCTACTCTTAACTTGAATTTCATTGTCCCCATCTCCTTCTTGTGTAGCCTACTGTGACAGCTGAGTTACTGATACAAGAAGGTCCCTAAAATTCCAGGTTGCAGTGGGTTACATAGAAGAGGATGACATGATGTGGCAGATGTAAAGCAGGAGAAGTCTAAAGGCTATTCCCAGAGAGGAGGCTTTAGTTCAACTGGTATAAGTTGAATTCCAGGAATAAAATACTGCCAAGCAGTGTTGGTTAGAAGAGATGGCTATGCCAAGATGATTCTGTCATAGTGCTGCCTCTGTAAGCTTACAGTAAATCAGATTGAGAAGGTAAAAGCTACCCTCACAACACAAGGTGAGAAGTGATCAATGCCATGAACAGAACTTCATTCATTAATTTAGTCAAATATTTAACAAAAATTTAATAAATGCCTTCTGCATACCAGGAACTGGAGCCCTGGAGAGTTGTCCCAATTCTAGGGATCTTAAAATGCAGAAAAGTAAATTGCGAATTAGTTTTCTCTGATAAGTACTTAATTATAGGGGTAACTGTAGGATGCTGTAGAGAGTGCTCAAAGTGTAGAGCCATGACAGTGTGCCAGGCAGTCTTCTAAGCACTTTCTATGTATTTATTCATTTAATCCTCACCACAGCCTTATGTAACAGGGACTTTTATTATTCCCTGTTATATGCATGAGGAAACAGAGGCACAGAAAACTAACACAACAGCCTGGATCCAAAACTGGGCCATCAGGTTCCAAAGCTCTCCCTCTTAACCTATTGGCTAAACTGTCTTCCAGTCACTTGGTGTTCTTCTGGACTGGAGGGAAGCAGTGAGGGATGTCTAGCCTGATTCTTTAAGAACAAGTAGGAGTTAGCCAGCAGAGAAGGAAGAGTGTTCCAGACGTAGGAATGTGGATATTCAAAAGCCCTAAATGAAGAGATCACAGTGTGTTTAGGGAACTAAAGTTAGCTCAAGATGAATAAAGTGCCTGACATATACTGTACAGGAGTGAGGCTGGAGAAATGACTGGCCAGATCATGAAAGGTCTTATGATTCTTCTTAGTCTGTTCATTGTTATCCCCAGAGCAGTGGAGAGCCAGCCAGGGATTTTTGAGCTGGAGAGTGACAAAATTGGATTTGCATTTTATAAACATCGATGTGGCTGCACTATGGAGAATAGACTAGAAAGGTCAGGACTGTAGTCATCCAGTTGAGAGATGATGGTGGTCTAGGGCAGGATCACTGAGAATGGATCAAAAGGGACAGATTGAAGTGATGTTTAGGAAGTAGACTTAGTATAACTTGGTGACTGACTATGGAAAAGGGATTGCCAAGGCTCCGGCTAACACAAATGAGAGACTATTGTGCCTGTTTCCTCAGCTGGGGATCCAGGAGGCCAGATTTGGGGGTGGCAGGAGGATGGTGATGAATTCAGGTCTGAACATGCTGCATTTGGAATGTCTGTGGGAGATGTTGAGTAAACAGCTAGCTACCCACCCTGGAGCTGGAAATGTAAATGTGAGAATTGGCAACTAGTAGATGGTGATTAAAGACACCATGTGAGTGAACGAGGTTCTCTCAGGAAGTCTATGGAGTGTAAAGAGAAGAGAGCCAAGGGCACACCAACATGAAAACACTAGCATGAAAAAAACAAACAAACCAATCAGAGGAAAACGAGAGCAGCGGGTCAAGTCACACAGCAGCTGGATGGTGATTATATAGTTGAGACATTTGTCCCCTCCAAATCTCATGTTGAACTTGGATCCTCAGTGTTTGGAGGTGGGGCCTCGTGAGAAGTATGTTGGTTGTAGGGTGGCTCCCTCATGAATAGCTTTACCATTCTTACTGGAGTGAGTTCTCACTCTTAGTTCCTGCCTGATCTGGCAGTTAAAAGGAGTCTGGCACCTTCCTCCCCCTCTTTGCTCACCCTTTAATTTATAGAGTAAAGGTTTATTTGGCTCATGATTCTGATGGCTGGAAAGTTCAAGACTGGGCATCTGCATCTGGTGAGGGCCTCACGCTGCCTCCACTCATGGCAGAAGGGGAAGGGGAACCATTGTGTAGAGATTTCGTGGCCAGAGAGAGCCGGCAAAGGGGGTGCCAGGCTCTTTTTAACAACGAGATCTCATGGAACTAATAGAGTGAGAACTCACCACTGAGGGAGGGGCATTAATCTATTCATTAAGGATCTGCCCCCATGACCCAAACACCTCCCATTAGGCTCCACTTCCAATGTTGGGCATCAAATTGCAATATTAGCTTTGGAGGAGACAGACATCCAAACCATAGCATAGCAAACATCATCAATAAAGTGAAAGGGTAACTAACCTAAAGAATGGGAAAAAAATTTGTAAATCATGTATTTGATAAGGTACTTATACCTAGGATATAAAAGCAACCATAATAAAAATAGGCAAAGGAGGCCGGGCGTGGTGGCTCAAGCCTGTAATCCCAGCACTTTGGGAGGCCGAGGCGGGTGGATCACGAGGTCAAGAGATCGAGACCATCCTGGTCAATATGGTGAAACCCCGTCTCTACTAAAAATACAAAAAAAACTAGCTGGGCATGGTGGCACGTGCCTGTAATCCCAGCTACTCAGGAGGCTGAGGCAGGAGAATTGCCTGAACCCAGGAGGCGGAGGTTGCGGTGAGCCGAGATCGCGCCATTGCACTCCAGCCTGGGTAACAAGAGCGAAACTCTGTCTCAAAAAGAAAAAAAAAAAAAAAAGGCAAAGGATCTGAACACACACTTCTCCAAAATAGATATGCAGATGGCCAATAAGCACATGAGAAGGTGCTCTACATCACTCATCATCAGGGAAATGCACATCAAATCGCAATGAGATACCACTTCACACCCACTAGAAAGGCTAAATAAAAAAGACAAAATGGGTGTTTTCCAATATTTTTTCCAAAAAGGGATTAAAGGAGAAAAAAAGTAAAAAAAAAAGGACAAAAAAGCAAGTGTTACTTTACAAAGATGTGAGACAGTGGAACCCTCGTTCACTGCTGGTGGGAATGTGAAATGCTGCAGTTGCTGAGGAAAACTGTCAGTTCCTCAGGTGGTTAGATATTGAGTTCCTGGGAGACGGAGGTGGGCCATTGCTTGAGCCCAGGAGTTTGAGACCAGCCTGGGCAACATGGCAAGACCGCATGTCTCAAAAAAATTTAAAAATAATCTGGGTTTGGTGTGTGTGCCTGTAGTTCCAACTACTTGAGAGGCTGAGGCAGGAGGATCACTTGACAAGCCTAGGAGTTGGAGGTTGCAGTGAGCGTGATCGTACCACTGCACTCCAGCCTGGATGACAGAACAAGACCCTGTCTCTAAGAAAGAAAAAAAATGCAGAGTTCTCATATGACCCAGAAATTCTACTCCTAGGTATATATACCCAAGAGAAATGAAAATGTATATGTCCACACAAAAACTGGACAGTGGACTGTTAACCAGTGCTGATGCAGACTACGACGCAGATGAGCCTGGAAAACATGATGCCAAGTGGAAGGAGTCTCACACAAAGGACCAAATACATATAATTTCATTTACATGAAATGCCAGAATAGCTGGATAGACAGAGACAGGAAGTAGTTTCTTGGCTTCTAAGGGCTGGAGGTTGGTAATGGGGGGCTTGGGAGTGAAGCTGCAGATCTGGAGGTTTTCTTTTTAGGTTAATGAGAATGTTGTAAAATGGTATGATGGTGGCACAATTCTATAAATACACTCAAAGACACTGAATTTACACTTTTTTCTTTTGTTTGAGATGGAGTCTCACTCGCTCACCTAGGCTGGAGTGCAGTGGCAGGATTTTGGCTCACTGCAGCCTCTGCCTCCCAGGTTCAAGCGATTCTCATGCCTCAGCCTCCTGAGTAGCTGGAATTACAGGCACCCACCACCATGCCCAGCTAATTTTTGTATCACGTTGGCCAGGCTGGTCTAGAATTCCTGACCACAAGCGATCTATCTGCCTAGGCCTCCCAAAGTGTTGGGATTGCAGGCATGAGCTACTGCACCCGGCCTGCTGAATTGTATACTTTAAATGGCTGAATTCTCTGGTATGTAAATTATATCTCAATAGTTTTTCGGTGCTTCTTCTTGGTTGGTAAAAATATTAATCCTGACATCATTTATTAGTACCGCAGCTCCTTTTTGGAAATGCCCAAATGCTTTTTTAGCTAGATTAGCTCTAAATGAAAAAGTAAAGGCTTAAATAGTTACCTTTTTTTTCCTTTCAGCTTTATTGAGATATAATTGACAAAAAATTATATGTGTGTAAGGTATACAATCTCATGATTTGATATATGTATACATTGTGAAATGATTACCACAATCAAGTTAATTAACATATCCACCCCCTCACATAGTTACCATTTTTGTCTGTGTGTGGTGAGAACACTTAGGAGCTACTCTCTTAGCAAATTTCAAGTCAAAAATACATTATTTTTAACTGTAGTCACTATGCTGTACATTAGATCCCCTGAACTGAATGTTTGTGCCCTTTCACCAAAATCTCCCCATTCCACCCGACCCCTGGCAACTACGATTCTACTGTGTTTATGAGTTTGATACTTTCAGATTCCATATAGAAGTGAGATCATATAGTCTTTGTCTTTCCCTATGTGGTTTATTTTACTAAGCATAATGTCTCCAATGTTTTATCCATGTTGTCGCAAGTGGCAGGATTTCTCTCTTTTTTATGGTGAAATAATGTTTGCAAGTTCCTTGACTTAACAGTGGGGCTATGTCTCAATAAATTCATTGTAAAGTTGAACTAGCATTAAGTCCTGGATGGTCTGTCTGTGCCGTCATGTGTCACTTAATGACAGGGATACCCTCTGAGAAATGTATTGTCAGGCAATTATGTTCTCAGGTGAGCATCAGAGAGTGTGCTTACAGAAACCTATGTAGCGTAACGTACCACTGCACACCTAGCTACATGGGATGGCCTACTGCTCCGAGGCCACAGACCTGTGCAGCAGGTTACCGTGCTGAATACCGAGGCAGTTGTAACACAGTGGTGAGCGTTGTGTGTCTAGACATGTCCACGCATAGCAAAGATACCGTAAGCCAGGTACGGTGGTCCCCATCTGTAGTCCCACCTACTTTGGAGGCTGAAGCAGAAGGATTGCTTCAGTTCATGAATTCAAGGCAAGCCTGGGCAACATGGTGAGACCCTGTCTCTAAAAAAATAAAAAATCTCTTTCTAGAAAAATTATCAACAAAAAGAAAAACATTTGCAAACATGTGGAAGACAAGTGTAGAATGTACTGAGTTCATGGGGACACTGAAATTCTAATTTCACATACACACACTTCTCTTAAGAAAGAAACAGTTTGGTAAGAATATAGTATTACAGTCTTATGGGACCACTGTTATATATGTGGTTCATCACTGTAACATTGTTACACAGTGCATGCCTGTATAACGTGCCTACATAAACACACAAACCACATTTTCTTGATCTATTTATCTGTCAACAGATGCTTATGCTGTTTTCATATCTTGGCTATTGTGAATAATGCTGGGCAAATAGTTATCTTTAGGATAAAATAGAATGACAGAGATGGTCACACCTAGCTCACATTAGGAGCTCAGTACATAATTATTATATCTGAATTTGAGTTAAGTTACTTCCACCAGCGCAGTGGCGTGACTTTATTTAAACTCAGTACACATATCTTTCTAAATTGATAACTGTTTGCACATAAGTGTTGGAGACTGACTGCAGAATGGCTAGGTCCTGGCCACCTTGGTGAAATTGTAACACTGTCCTGAAAGACACAGTTGAGGGGTAAGTTGTTCACATGGGTTTTGGAAATCACCAGGGTGGTGGCTGGGAATGTGACAGGAAGAGGGGGACTGGGGCCCCAAAGCCTGGCAAACGTGGGGGCTGACCAGTGGTCATTCAGTAATACTAATAAGGAAAGTATTCTGGCTTATGGCTGGAACCTTGCTATAGTCTGAATTTTGTGTGTCCCCCCCAACAAAAAAATTTCCTGTGTTGAAATACTTTGATGTCAAACGTGATGGTATCAGGAGATAAGGATTTGGGAGTTTATTAGGTCAGGAGGTAGATTAGGGCCCTATCAACAAGACCCAGGGAGATCCTTTCTGCCTGCTTTTTTTTTTTTTGGATACAGAATCTCACTCTGTCATCAGGCTAGAGTGCAGTGGTGCCATCTCACTCACTGATTGCAGCCTCTACTTCCCTGGTTCAAGCAATTCTCCTGCCTCAGCCTCTCAAGTAGCTGGGACTACAGGCACACACCACTATACCCAAGTAATTTTTGTATTTAGTAGAGACAGGGTTTTGCCATGTTGGTCAGGCCAGGCTGGTCTCAAACTCCTGACCTCGTGATCCGCCCACCTCGGCCTCCCAAAATGCTGGGATTACAGGAGTGAGCCACCATGCCTGGCCTTTTCTGCCTTCTTTTATATGAGGTTGCAATGAAAAGTGGCCATCTATGACCCAGAAGCCCTCACTAGACAGTGAATCTGCCAATGCCTTGATCACAGACTTCCCAGTCTTCAGACCGAGAAATGTATTTCTGTTGTTTATAAGCCACCCAGTCTATGGCATTCTGTTACAGCAACCGAAGCAGACCAAGACAACCCTCCTAGGGAAAGCAGTAGGGCCCAGGGGAGTCTTGGGAGCCAGGGGGTTGCAGGCTGTGGCTGGGGGTTGTGGTGTGTGGCTCCTTTATGGAAAGTGCTCCCTCTTCTGCCCATTTTGGGCGAGCCTGGCTGTCTAGGTAACAGTCCCTATGGCACTCACTCACTGCTCTTGTTGGCAGGATGGAGAACCTGCCTGTCTGCTTGGTTTGATAGAGAACTTTTCAGGCACACATAGAAAGGGGCAGAATACCTTCTGATTTCCAAGGAAGCAAAGAAAGCAACTTTCTTTTCAAGGTGGTGAGAGAGCTCCCTCTGGCTCTGTTTTGTCCAGGAGGCTTTTCTGTGTACAAAGTGTGGGTTCATAGAGTCAGAGAACAAGAGTGCTCAAACCTGTTTTAGGTGGCAGAACACCTGGAAAACATAGCTTCTTTTGTATAAGATGATGAAACATTGACTTTACTTTTTTGTGTCGTTGTTGTTTTTTAGGTGGAATCTTGCTCTGTCTCCCAAGCTGGAGTGCAGTGGCATGATCTTTGCACACTGCAACTTCTACTTCCCAGGTTCAAGCGATTCTCCGGCCTCAGCCTCCCGAGTGGCTGGGATTACAGGTGCACGCCACCATGCTCTGCTAATAGTAGAGACGGGGTTTTGCCATGCTGACCAGGCTGGTCTCAAACTCCTGACCTCAGGTAATCCACCCACCTCAGCTTCCCAAAGTGCTGGGATTACACTGCACTCAGCCAACACTAAGTTTTTAATTTCTTATTGTATGAACCACAGTTTAGCTCAGAACACATTGATGGATTTAGCATCTAGGTTGGGCAAGAAACGGTCTGCTTAATTAAATATGCATACTGTTTTAAATTAATGAAATCACTGGCTCATGGCGAAAACAAGCTGTTGAGCTACTCACGGTCAAGTTTCCAAGTGTCTCCATTAATGCTTGTTTGCCAGCAGGTCTGGATGTCCTGCTAGTACTTGATGGTAGTCGTCAAAGAAAGTGGGGGTGGGGCTGGACATGGTGGCTCATGCCTGTAATCCTAGCACTTTAGGAAGCCAAGTCAAGAGACTGTTTGAGGTCAGGAGTTCAAGATCAACCTGGCCAAACTAGTGAGACTCCACCTCTTTTTTTTAAATTTTATGAAGAAATTAAAAATGTTGGGAGAAAAATAGTTCCCAAAGTGCTAGTCATTAACTAGCTTTTTTATTTTGTTCTAAAGCAAATCAGAAAGAAAATAAGCTACACTTTGGGGCTTTGGAATGAGAGAGACCTGAGTTTGGCAGGGCCCAGTGGCTCACAGCTGTAATCCCAGCACTTTGGGAGACTGAGGAAGGTAGATCATTTGAAGTTAGGAGTTTGAGACCAGCCTGGCCAATCTGGTGAAACCCTGACTCTACTAAAATATAAAAATTAGCTGGATATAGTGGCATGTGCCTATAAGCCCAGCTACTTAGGAGGCTGAGGCGGGAGAATCACTTGAACCTGGAAGGTAGTGGTTGCAGTGAGCTGAGATTGTACTATTGCACTCCAGCCTGAGCAGCAGAACTAGACTCTGTCTCAAAAAAAAAAAAAAAGACCTGAGTTTGGATCAAGAGTTAGCTATGTGACAGTAGGCAAGTTACTTAATTTCTCAGAACCTGCCTCCTGGTCTTTAAGATGGAGACAGTATTAAGACCCGACTTGGCAGAATGATTCTCAAGATTAGCATCAATGTATGTAAAGCCCCTGGCACAGTGACTCACCCTGAGTGGGAGACTTAATAAAGGACTGGACAACTTCTGTGAAAAACATTATGGAGATTTCTCAATAGAACTACCTTTAGACTCCAATCCCACTACGGAGTATCTACCCAAAGGGAAAAGACATCTGCACTCATGTTTATGACAGCACTATTCACAGTAGCACAGATACAGTGTCCATCAACCAAGGACTGGAAAAAGAAAATGTGATATATTGGCTGGGCATGGTGGCTCACGCCTATAATCCCAGCACTTTGGGAGGCCGAGCTAGGTGGATCACCTGAGGTCAGGAGTTCGAGACCAACCTGACCAACATGGTGAAACCCCATCTCTACTAAAAATACAAAAATTAGCTGGACATGGTGGCAGGCACCTATAGTTCCAGCTACTAGGGAGGCTGAGGCAAGAGAATCACTTGAACCTGGGAGGCGGAGATTGCCGTGAGTCAAGATTACACCACAGCACTCCAGCCTGCCAATGGAGCAAGACTCATCTCAAAAAAAAAAAAAAAAAAGTGATACACACACACACACACACACACACTCACTCTCTCTCTCTCCCCCATGGAATACTACTCAGCCATAAAAAAAAGAATGAAATAATATTTTTTTGCAGCAACATGGAACTGGAGGCAATTATCCTAAGTGAAATAACTCAGAAACAGAAAGCCAGATGCTGCTTGTTCTCACTTGTGACAGCTAAACAATGGATACACATGAACATACAGAGTAGAATAGCAGACACTGGAGAGTATAGAAAGTGAGCAGGGGTTAAGCTCTGGAAAATTACCTATTAGGTACAATGTTCACTATTTGGGTGATGATGGGTACACTAAAAGCCCAGACTGCACCACTATGCAATATATGCATGTAAGAAAAATGCACCTGTACTCCCTAAATATATAAACTTTTTAAAAATTAAAGATAAATAAATGAGGCCGGGCGCAGTGGCTCAAGCCTGTAATCCCAGCACTATGGGAGGCCAAGGTGGGTGGATCACGAGGTCAAGAGATTGAGACCATCCTGGTCAACATGGTGAAACCCCATCTCTACTAAAAATACAAAAAACTCGCTGGGCATGGTGGCGCGTGCCTGTGATCCCAGCTACTCAGGAGGCTGAGGCAGGAGAATTGCCCGAACCCAGGAGGCGGAGGTTGCGGTGAGCCGAGATCGCACCATTGCACTCCAGCCTGGGTAACAAGAGTGAAACTCAGTCTCAAAAAAAAAAAAAAAGATAAATAAATGAGGCAACAGAGACTCTGAAAAGAGCCCAAAGTCATGCAGCAGGTTTGCCATGAGCCAGGTATAGAATCCCAACCTCCAGCAGCCTCCCCACCATGCTGTGCTTTTCTCTTCTGCAAACCCAGGCCTTTCTAAAGTGCCCAGCCGGTCCCTGGAGGCCACAGGTTATTGCATGTGTTCTCTTCTCTTTTGATAGCCAGCCAAGAAGAGGGAATGCAGGCTGACTCACCAGGTGAGCCCGTCCCCAGTCCCTCATGACTCTTCCTGTTCAAGGAAGCACCTTTTGTGTTTCTTGTTATTTTTATTCCTCCCACTGTGGCTGTGCTCTGCTCAGATAATTCATAAAGGGGGGTACCTATAGCTGCCTGAGGTTGCAGCTTGAGATGCTGACATGGAGATCACCTGGAGCAGGAAGGGACCTGGGTCCTTAGCCTAGAGAGAGTTGCAGGAGAGAAGGGTAGACCAGCTGCCTGCCTCAGGGCTGAGGAGAGCAGGTCTGGGCAGAGAGGAGGGAACTGGGAGTGAAGAGGGTACATGTCCCCACTTGTCTGTGAGCCTGGCCTGGCCCTCCAGCCCTGTGGGGAGACACTTGGGACTAGGTGGAGGCAGAAGCTACACAAAAGAGGACCTTAGAGATGGTGCATAGTTTTCACTGTTTTGAAGACTCTTGGTTATTTAACACATGCCTCCCCTTCCCCCATGCTTGAAGGATTTTGGTAGGCTGTTGCCACCGGTACTTCTGTTCCTGCGTTAAGCGTGCTCTGCTCACACCCAACACACCTTCCTGGTATGTGGCTCAGCCGGTCTCAGCTTCAAGCCAATCGTTCCTGACCTTCCTATTACATCACCAGCAGCCAATCAGAGCTTCGTATCAGCATGTGCTCATCAGTGTTACTAGCCGGAGTTCACAGAATTATAGCCAAGAGCAAAGGAACTCTACAGCTTTCATCAGCAAGCAGAGCATTTTAAATGTCTTTTTGAAAGCACGCAAATACTTGCAAGTCGGCCTCATTACTACATTGGGAGAAATCCCAGTTGAGAACCAGTGGTTGAACCCGTTCCCTTTCTTTTGCTCAAGGAGGGGAAGGGGCTTGGCCAGAGAGGTGCAGGAGTTGTTAGGAAAGGCTGGACCAGACGCCCAGCCAGCTACCCTCTAGGGCAGGTGTCCCCAAACTACGGCCCGTGGGCTGCATGAGGCCCCCCTGAGGCCATTTATCTGGCCCCCCACCACACTTCAGGAAGGGGCACCTCTTCCATTGGTGGTCAGTGAGAGGAGCACAGTATGTGGCGACCCTCCAGTGTTCTGAGGGACAGTGAACTGGCCCCCTGTGTAAAAAGTTTGGGGATGCCTGCTCTAGGGTAATGGTAGGGTGCTTGTTTTTATGAGGCCACTCATGTACTCCTGAACTTTCTCTGTGTCTCCACCTCACACTGACTGATGAACAGTCCACACATGGATACCAGTTCTGCAGCAGAGGTGGAGAAATAGTCTGTGCAACCCCAGAGAGGTCAGGAGAGGCATCTGCTTCTCACTCTCCAGCTCTTAGAGTGTGGGACCAACCATACATCTCCCCTATGGATTCTATGAGATTGAACCAATTCTTTACTTAACAGGAATCACGTTTTCTTATATCTCAGACCAAATCAGGCTTTTCCAAGACTTTCTACCTTGTTTTCTAGGCTTCTCCTTGCCTGGGCTGTGAGTTCCTTGGCAGGATTGTTATAGATAGAAGCTTTACACCTCCCATATGGCTGCAGCGGCCGTGAGTGATGCTCTTTGCCTAGCAAAGCACTCTGCCTGCCTTGTAGGAAATGCAGGCTGGGCCATGAGGAGTATAGTCACACTTCCCAGCACAGCTGAGGTAGAGGACCTGACAACTCTTGAGGCTGAAAGAGACCCTCTGGCTCAGTCGCTCTTCCCTCACCCCATTCTGATTTTCTCCATTCATGAGAGAATGTCCAGATAGTCAGTGGTCTCTTTGCCTTTATTCACTCCTCACTGTAATCTAAGTCTTGGTAAATGATGGCCCTCAGCACAGATCCACACTTCCTGGCTTTGTAAATACATATGTATTAGAACACAGCCAGGGACGAGTGCAGTGACTTACACCTGTAATCCCAGCATGTTGGGAGGCCGAGGCGGGCAGATCACCTGAGGTCAGAGTTCAACCAGCATAATATGGTGAAACCCTGTCTCTATTAAAAATGCAAAAATTAGCCAGGCATGGTGGCGGGTGCCTGTAATCCCAGCAGCTACTTGGGAGACTGAGGCAGGAAAATCGCTTGAACCCAGCAGGTGGAGTTTGCAGTGAGTGGAGATTGTGCCATTGCACTCCAACCTGGGTGACAGAGCAAGACTCTGTCTCAAAAAAAAAACAAAAAGAAAAAGAAGCCGGGCGCGGTGGCTCAAGCCTGTAATCCCAGCACTTTGGGAGGCCGAGGCGGGTGGATCACCAGGTCAAGAGATCAAGACCGTCCTGGTCAATATGGTGAAACCCCGTCTCTACTAAAAAAAAAGTAGCTGGGCATGGTGGCACATGCCTGTAATCCGAGCTACTCAGGAGGCTGAGGCAGGAGAATTGCCTGAACCCAGGAGGCGGAGGTTGCGGTGAGCCGAGATCGCGCCATTGCACTCCAGCCTGGGTGACAAGAGCGAAACTCCGTCTCAAAAAAAAAAAAAAAAAGAAAGAAAAAGAAAAGAACACAGCCAGGTTCATTCATTTAATATAGTATTGGCTCATGGCTGCTTTCACACTACGGCAGCAGAGTTGAGAAGTTGTGACAAAGACTATATGGTCCTCAAGGCCACAGATATTTACCCTTTGGCCTGCTGACCCCTTAATCCATCCACCTGGCTGCCTCTGAGTGATCTCCTAAACCTCAGATCGAACCACACCTCTCTTCTGCTTACAAAAAAAAAATCTCTTGAGAGGCCAAGGCAGACAGATCACTTGAGGTTAGGGGTTCAATACAAGTCTGGCCAACATGGTGAAATCCCATCTTTACTAAAAATACAAAAATTAGCCAGGTGTGGTAGCACACACCTGTAATCCCAGCTACTCAGGAGGCTGAGACAGGAGAATCGCTTGAACCCGGCAGGTGAAGGTTGCAGTGAACCAAGACCATGCCACAGCACTCCAGCCTGGGTGCAGAGAGAGATTGTCTGTAGATGGATGCTCCTTAGTGAGGCTCTTTATGACCTGGTCCACTCCTACCTTCCACCCTCTGCCTCTGCTCACCCTCAGCTCTCACATTCTCAGCCATGCCCTTAACCTTAACTCTTAACCAGGCTGTGCCTGATGGCTAGAATGTCCTTCTCCTCTCGCCATCTATCAAATGTCTAAATATCTCTTAAGACCAAATTCAAATGTCACCTCCTCCTGCACCCCTTCCAGATGCCTAGCAGAATTACCTGCTTCCTCCTCTCTGCTCCCAAGCTCTGTGGGTAGATAACCATCTGTGACTGCAATGACGTGTTTATGTGTTTCTCTCTCCCACTAGACACTGAGCTACTAGAAATCAGGAACCTTGTGTCCTTGCCTTTCCTGCCCCTGCTGGGAATGGAGCTGAACCATTTGGATAAGTCAGAAGCAGACTTTTACAAAAGTGCCAGGAACTTGACTATAACATCTTGTCTGTGCCATTTCCGATAATTGACTGTCTGGCTTCTTCTTCTCCAAACTTCCTGATATCTGGAATAGCATAGGTACTTAGAAAATGAATGAGTCAGTATGTGATTGCATAAAAGATGTTTTTCTTCTATTCTAACATAAAATTGTGGAAATACCTTGCCACATTCACTTTATCATCAAGTACATTCAAGACTTTAAAAAGGATTTGGCTGGTTTCAGTGGCTCATGCCTGTAAGCCCAACACTGTGGGAGGCCAAGGCAGGAGGATGACTTGAGCCCAAGAGTTCGAGACCAGCCTGGGCAATATAGGGAGACCCCGTCTCTACAAAGAATTTTTAAAATTAGCCTAGTATGTTGGCACATGCAGGTAGTCCCAGCTGATCGGGAGGCAGAGGTGAGAGGATCGCTTGAACACTGGAGGCAGAGGTTGCAGTGACCTGAGATCGTGGCACTGCACACCAACCAGGCTATAGAATGAGACCCCATCTGAAAAAAAAGAAAAGTATTCTACCTCCATCCAAAGAAGGTATGCAGATGGCCAATAAGCACATAGAAAGATGTTCAACGTCATTAACCAGCAGGGCAGTGCAAATCAAAGCCACAGTAAGATGTCACTCCACACCTCTTCACACCATAGGTGTGAAGTAGTATCTTACTGTGGTTTTGGTTTGCACTCATTTTGATCTATAATCAAAAGGACAGACAGTGTGTTGACAAGGATGAGGAGTGAGTGGAACCCTCGTACATTGCTGGTAGGAACGTAATGTACTAAAGCTACTAAAGGAAACAGTGTGATAGTTCTGTGTAGTCATCATATGACCTAGCAATTCTGCCTCTAGGTATATATTCAAGAGAAATGAAACCACGCATCCACACAAAAACTCATGCAGCAATATCCATAGCAACATCATTCATAATAGGAAAATAGTAGAAACAAGATAAGTACCCTGGCCAGAGATGGTGGCTCATGCTGTAATTCTAGCACTTTCAGAGGCCAAGGCTGGCAGATCACTTGAGGTCAGGAGTTTGAGATCAGCCTGGCCAACATGGTGAAACCCCATCTCTACTAAAAATATAAAAGTTAGCTGGGTGTGGTGGTGCATGCCTGTAACCCCAGCTACTTGGGAGGCTGAGGCAGAAGAATCGCGTGAACATGGAAGGTGGAGGTTGCAGTGAGCTGAGATTGTACCCCTGCACTCCAGCATGGGCAACAGAGTGAGACTCCATCTCAAAAAAAAAAAAAAAGAATAAGAAAAGTACCTATCAACTGATAAATAGATAAATGTTGTCCATTCCATATGATGAAATATTATTCGGCCTTAAAAAGGAATGGGATTCTGATATATGCCACAACATGGGTTAACCTTGAAAACATTATGCTAAGTGAAAGAAACCAGACACAAAAGACCACGAATTATATGACATTTCTATTAAATGCCCAGAATAGAGAAATGTATAGAGACAGAAAGTAGATTAGTGGTTGTCCAGGGTTTGTGAGGACAAAGGTTGGGGAGGAGATGGGCAGTGGCTGCTAATGGGTAGGAAGTTTCTTTTTGAGGTGAGGAAAATGTGGAATTAGTGGTGATGGCTCTGCAACTCTGTGAATATACTAAAATCATTGAACTGCATATTTTAAAAAGGTTCATTTTATGGTATATGGATTCTAAGTGTTTTTTAAAAGTACTCTACATCAGTTGGGCGCAGTGGTTCATGCTTGTAATCCCAGCACTTTGGGAGGCCAAGGCAGGCAGATTATCTGAGGTCTGGAGTTTGAGACAAGCTGGGCCAATGTGGTGAAACCCCATCTCTACTAAAAATACCAAAAAAAAAAAAAAAAAAAAAAAAAAAAAAAAAAAAAGCCAGGTGTGGTTCTGCATGCCTGTAATCCCAGTTACTTGGGAGGCTGAGATGAAAGAATCACTTGAACGCAGAGGCAGAGGTGGCAGTGAGCCGAGATCCCACCATTGCATGCCAGGCTGGGTGACAGGGCAAGAGTCAGACTCAAAAAAACCCCCCAAAAACTCTACATCAAATAAGAGCTAAAATCAGTGAATCTATCAATGTCCTGGTTGGGATATATTAACATTATAGCTTTTCAAGATGTTCCCAGTGAGGGGAACTGGGTAAAGAGTACATGAGATCACTCTCTATCATTTATTACGACTGCATGTGAATCTACAATGATCTCAAAATAAAAAACTTCATTTAAAAACAGATGTAGGCCAGACACAGTGGCTCACAGCTATAATCGCACACTTTAGGAGGTTGAGACAGAAAGGTCACTTCAGGCCAGGAGTTTGAGACCAGCCTGGGAAACAAAGTAAGACCCTCGTCTCTACAAAAAATTTTTTAAATTCGCCTGATGTGGTAGCGCACACATCTGGTCCCAGCTGCAAGGGAGGCTGGGGCAGGAGAACTGCATGAGCCTGGGAGGTCAAGGCTGCAGTGAGCCATTTGTCCCACGGCACACCAACCTGAGTGACAGAGTGAGACTCTGTCTCAAAAAGTAAAAATAAAAACATCTGGTCTGAAGAAAATAATAAAATGAAATAAATAAATAAAAATAAAAACATACTCTACCTCTTTTCTGTACTTCTCCCAAAATAAGAATTTCTCAGCTAGGCACGGTGGCTCACACCTGTATTCCAGGAGGCCAAGATAGGCTGATTGCTTGAGTCCAGGAGTTCAAGACCAGCCTGGGCAGCATAGCAAGACCTCCGTCTCTTCAAAAAAATACAAAAAATTCACTGGGCATGGTGGTACACACCTGTAGTCCCAGCCACCTGGGAGTCTGAGGTGGGAGGATCATGTGAGCCTGGGAGGTTGAGGCTGTAGTGAACCGTGATCCTCACACTGCACTCCAGCCTAGGTGACAGAGTGAGATCCTGTC
The DNA here is from genome assembly GCF_048565385.1 of Saimiri boliviensis. Classification (NCBI taxonomy): domain Eukaryota; kingdom Metazoa; phylum Chordata; class Mammalia; order Primates; family Cebidae; genus Saimiri; species Saimiri boliviensis. The sequence continues at coordinate 84,500,525 of NC_133456.1, forward strand.
TCAGAAAAAACACCAGCAACAAAAAAGAATTTCCTAGGAGTGGCAAGTCTGTATTCTTTAAGTGATGTTGCTATTTGATGGCGTCGTTTTGTTAGGAATCCTAGGCCTGCCCTGTGAACTCTATGAAGTTCTCAAGAGCTGACCAAAGTTTTGGATGCAGCAAAAATCTTTATAGACTCCAGGCTGGGTGCGGTTGTTCACACCTGTAATCCCAGCACTTTGAAAGGCCAAGGTGGGTGGATCATATGAGGCCAGGAGTTGGAGACCAGCCTGGCTAACATGGCGAAACCCCGTCTCTACTAAAAATACAAAAATTCGCCAGGTGTGGTAGTCACATCTGTAATCCCAGCTACTCGGGAGACTGAAACAGGAGAATCACTTGAACCTGAGAGGCGGAGGTTCCAGTGGGCCACGATCGCACCACTGCACTCCAGCCTGGGTGACAGAATAAGACTCCATCTCAGGAGACTGGGCACCACCGCGCCCAGCTAATTTTGTATTTTTAGTAGAAATGGGGTTTCTCCATGTTGTTCAGGCTGGAACTCCCAACCTCAGGTGCTCTGTCCGCCTCGACCTCCCCAAGTGCTGGGATTGCAGGCATGAGCCGCCGCGCTTGGTCGAGAAGTTTTCTTAACTTATTTGAGTCTCAATTTCATTATATATTAAAAGAACATTGCCGGGCGCGGTGGCTCAAGCCTGTAATCCCAGCACTTTGGGAGGCCGAGGCGGGTGGATCACGAGGTCGAAAGATCGAGACCATCCTGGTCAACATGGTGAAACCCCGTCTCTACTAAAAATACAATAAAACTAGCTGGGCATGGTGGCGCGTGCCTGTAATCCCAGCTACTTAGGAGGCTGAGGCAGGAGAATTGCCTGAGACCAGGTGGCGGAGGTTGCGGTGAGTCGAGATCGTGCCATTGCACTCCAGCCTGGGTAACAAGAGCGAAACTCCGTCTCAAAAAAAAAAAAAAAATTGTAGTATCTACTCCATAGTCTTGTGTCAATTAAAATTACATGAATTCCTGATTCATGTAAAAGCTGAGTAAGTACTTGCCCCATAGTAAGTTAGTTAGCTAGTGGTGGCTATTGTGATGATAAAACTAAGGATGGTGGTGACAAGGTATTTGTGGTTGACTGTCAGGGCAGTGGTAATAAGAACCTAGGACCCAGTAAGTCCCTGGGTCCACTTGATCGTGGGTTTGTACTTAACCAGAGCCAGAGGGAAGGCTTTTATTTACCAGTTCTTCGGGAGAAAAAGCAGGAGGAAGAAAACAAAGGCTTGGTTTCATCGGAGGCGCAACTGAGTATTATTTTAAATGAAAGCTACAAAAACAATGTGGAAAAAGCACAGGAAGGGTGAGGCCAACTAAGGTTTGCATCGGGAGGTCAGCTGGTGGTTGACTGAGTCACAAAGCATTTTATACAAAACGTGATCTGACAATACTATTTTCCTTGCTAAAACTCAGGAAAACTGAGTTTCAAAAGCAAATTTAAAAATATGTGTGACTTGCGGTATTGTATATATGAAAAGGTTTGCATATAACTTACATCACATTTGGTTGTATATTTACCTAGCTGTCTTTATTGAAAAAGAGTAAGATTATGTGACGCTGGGACCTTGCTGGTTAACCTGAGCCTTCAGGTTGTGTGGCCTTTGGGATAAAGGTCTGGAAGCTCTGCAAACGTGTCAGGGTCTGGCTCTTCACAAGGCACTGGGAATGCAAAGCAACCCCTGTCCCCAGGCACACACAGCATTGTACCTATAAAATGTAACAGAACAGGGCTGGGCACCATGGCTCACACCTGTAATACCAGCAGTTTAGGAGGCTGAGGCAGAAGGCTCACTTGAGCCAAGAACTTGAAGACCAGCCTAAGCAACACAGTAGACACTGTCTCTACAAAAAAACAGCCGGGCATAGTGGCATGCACCTGTAGTCTCAGGTACTCAGGAGGCTGAAGTGGGAGGATCACTTGAGCCTGGAATGTTGAGGCTGCAGTGAGCCAAGGTCACACCACTTCATCCCAGCCTGGGTGACAGAGTTAGACCCTGTCTCAACAACAATGACGAAAAGTAACAAAACAAAAAGACCCATAATAAATAAAAGTCCTTGGCCTCCAAATGCTTTATATATTATTCAAAGATAATATTGCAACAAAAATGACTATGAAGATCATCTTCATGTTTCTGGCACTTGAAAATTAGTGTATAGCAGTGATGTATTAGTCAACAGAAAGCTTAGAAATGGAAAGAAAGATCTGGGTTTGGGTACAGGCTCTTTATCCATTGTGTGAGTTTCGCCAGGTCACTTAACCGCTCTGCTTTGGTTTCAACATCTGTTAAGAAATGAATGGTGGCCGGGCGCGGTGGCTCAAGCCTGTAATCCCAGCACTTTGGGAGGCCGAGGCGGGTGGATCACGAGGTCGAGAGATCGAGACCATCCTGGTCAACATGGTGAAACCCCGTCTCTACTAAAAATACAAAAAATTAGCTGGGCATGGTGGCGCGTGCCTGTAATCCCAGCTACTCGGGAGGCTGAGGCAAGAGAATTGCCGGAACCCGGGAGGCGGAGGTTGCAGTGAGCCAAGATGGAGCCATTGCACTCCAGCCTGGGTAACAAGAGCAAAACTCCGTCTCAAAAAAAAAAAAAAAAGAAAGAAAGAAATGAATGGTAACACCCATTTAATTGGTTTGCAGTGAAATTGAGATGAGTTGAACGTTACTGAAATATAAAGTAACATTATGGGAAATTATGGTGAGTTTTCTTGGTTGGAGGATGCTTATAACTCAGTATCACAGAATTGCATTATGCCTAGATGTGTTTGTTTTTCACATTTTAGGCCAAAATTAAAGAGAGAAGTAAAAATTCCAGATCACTCCCTCAGACCACTGTATGAGCTTAATTAATCAATTTTCCCATCTTTTTTTCTTGTTTCTTTTTTTTTGAGACGGAGTTTCACTCTTGTTACCCAGGCTGGAGTGCAATGGCGCGATCTCGGCTTACCGCAACCTCCGCCTCCTGGGTTCAGGCAATTCTCCTGCCTCAACCTCCTGAGTAGCTGGGATTACAGGCACGCACCACCATGCCCAGCTAATTTTTTGTATTTTTAGTAGAGACGGGGTTTCACCATATTGACCAGGATGGTCTCCATCTCTTGACCTCGTGATCCACCCGCCTCGGCCTCCCAAAGTGCTGGGATTACAGGCTTGAGCCACTGCACCCAGCCCTCTTTTTTCTTTCAAAAGCTTTAAGGGACTGGGTATGGTGGCTCGCACCTGTAATCCCAGCACTTTGGGAGGCCAAGGTGGGAGGATCACTTGAGCCCAGAAGTTCAAGACCAGCCTGGGCAAAATAGTAAGATCTCATCTCTACAAATAAAATTTTAAAAATTAACTGGGCATGGTGGCACATGCCTGTAGTACCAGCCAGGCAGGAGGCTGAGGCAAGAGGCTCACTTAAGCCCAAGGCATTAAGGCTGCAGTGAGCCATGATCAGGCCACTGTACTCCAGCATGAGTGACAGCTAGACCCTGTCTCAAAAAAAAAAAGGTCGGGGGGTGGCTTTAGAATTTCCAGTTGGCAAAAGATAAATCTAATCTGTATCTACACTGGGAGGGCAAACGATTATCAAGAGCAGTTTCTTTTCTTTTCTTTTGAAATGGAGTTGCCCAGGCTGGAGTGCAGTAGCGCAATCTTGACTCACTGCAACCTCCGCCTCCTAGATTCAAGTGATTCTCCTGCCTCAGACTTCTGAGTAGCTGGGTTTACAGGTGTCCGCCACCACCCAGCTAATTTTTTGTATTTTTAGTAGAGACAGCGTTTCACCATGTTGGCCAGGCTGGTCTCAAATTCCTGACCTCAGTTGATCCACCTGCCTCAGCCTCCCAAAGTTCTGGGATTACGGGCTGAGCCCGGCCTCAAAATCATTTTCTTAAAAGGTTGTACAGAAAGTTCAGACCCATGAGAGAGAGAGTTCTTTGGTCATGATGTTTGCTATGGGCACAGGAAGGCCAGGATAGGGAGAGAGTCAGGAGTTCAGTTACCTTGCATGTCTAAATAGAGGGATCCTGTGCTAGATTTAGGGGGAATAAAAGGACAAGATAATTATGATAAATCTAGAAGACAGTAGTGGGAGTCTAACTTTAAGGTACTCAACAAATATTAACTGAGCACATATTTTGTGCCAGAGCTTATGCAAGGCCTCCCAAAGTGCTGAGATTACAGGTGTGAGCCACCGCACCCGGCCAGGGAAGGGTCTCTATTCACATACTCACTTGCATGTGCACAGATACCTTGCATGGGTGAAAGGAAGCTAAGAAATCTGCAGTTGGCAGCTATTTGGACCTATGACTTATAAACGTGTGTTTCTCAGGAGACAGAGAAACCAAGACCTGGGCCAGTCTTTGCAGTGACTTGAGACCGGAACTGCATTTCCCCTCTATGAGCGGAGAGCCCAGGCACCAACAGGGACCCAATTCTGGACTAGGAGCCAGAAAGGCTGGATAGAGGCAACTAGAAACTGCTAGACAGGAAAAAGGAAGTGTAGCAGAGAGACTGGTGTGATCAAGAGGGGAAAAGTGCCCTCAAGCAGAATGAGCAACCAAAATCCCAAAGTCTGTAAGGAAAATCAATGATAAAATACAGAGCCAAACAAAATCAACAATCAAGAAGAGATGAATTCATTCCAGATAAAATGAAAATAAAACAAAAACCTGAAGATGATTTTAAGATGACATGGTCAGGTGCAGTGGCTCACACCTATAATCCCAGCACTTTTGGAGGCCGAGGCAGGTGGATCACTTGAGGCCAGGAGTTCAAAACCAGCTTGGCCAACAAGCTGGTGAAACCTCATCTCTACTAAAAATAGAAAAATTAGCCAGGCGTGGTGGTGGACCCTGTAATCCCAGCTACTTGGGAGACTGAGGCACGAGAATCACTTGAGCCTGGGAGATGCAGGTTGCAGTGAGCCAAGATTGCACCACTGTACTCCAGCCTGGGCAACAGAGCAAGACCCTGTCTCAAAAAAGCAAAACAAAACAAAAAAACTATATTTACAGTCCTCCAAGGGATAGAAGAAGGAATAGCATCATCATAGATTTTTTTTTATAAAAGGTCAAGACATTAGAAAATTAAAATGGGAAGAAATGAGAAAAAGAAGTAAATGCTGAAAATGAAAAATAAAATGATTAACAACTAAGTGTTTATGAAGAATTGAAAATGAAGCAACTGATTCGGCTTGAGGAGAGCTCAGGAGGAAATATTGAGTTAGTGCTTTAAGAATTCTAGGAGGCTTCCATGGAGAGAGCACCTTGGCAAGTCCTGGAACATTATTGGCCTAACAGGCCATTGGGTCAGTGTCAGCAGTGCGTAGTTTGGCCTCAGGCTTTGGGAAACATAGGCAATTGCTTGCATCGTAGGGAAGAAAACAAGTTTGACAGGTAAGCTAATATATTTCCTTAAGGGAAAAAAGCTTCCCGAGAGGGCAACTACTTGCCCATCCAGAATGATAACAATAGATGTGTTCTGAAAATATTATTTTTAGGTGTGTCTACTTGGTGTGGGTTTTCTACTCAGGAATGTTTTCTTTCTTTCCCCTCTCTCTCTCTCTCTGTCTCTCTCTCTCTCTCTCTCTCTCTCTCTCTAGAGTTTCACTCTTGTCCCCCAGGCTGGAGTGCAATGATGCAATCTCAGCTCACTGCAACCTCTGCCTTTTGGGTTCCAGTGATTCTCCGGCCTCAGCCTCCCAAGTACCTGGGATTACAGGCACACGCAACCATGCCCAGCTAATCTTCACATTTTTAGTAGAGATGGAGTTTCACCATGTTGGTCAGGCTGGTCTTGAACTCCTGACCTCAAGTGATCCGCCCGCCTCAGCCTCCCAAAATGCTAGGAATACAGGTGGGAACCACCGTGCCCAGCCATGAATGTTTTCTTAAACCTGATTTATAGAATTTGGTTTTTGTCTAGATGCTTAGACCTGGAAGGTGGAGGAAATGGGGTGGGGTGGGGGGAATTCATATATATTGAGAAATTGCTTTCTGTATGTATGCCCATTCATCCACACATGGGCTGTGGAAGCCAGGGGTCTTTATTCCAGTGTTACACATGTGGAAGTCAGGGCCCTAAAAGGTCAAAGGAGTTCTCTCAGGAGGTGCTGAAGTGGGAGTTTGAGCCCATGTCGGCCTGGTCCAATGCCCTTTCCACTGTACCACTTGCAAACAGAGTTGGCTTCTCGTTTACATTCGTATTCCGAGGGCCTCGTGCAGTTCCTGGCACATGAAAGATGCTTACCATTAGGCATCTAGATGTTTCCTAAAAGAATGGATGTGCCATTGATCAGCCCCTAAGCTCCTAGACAGCGATCACTCCTTCCACGTGAGCAGTATGGAGGGGGGCTGAGTAGTCCCGAGCACAGGTAGGTGGGTTCCTGACAAATTTTTTTATGAGAAAGATGAAAAATAAATTATTTTTATCATTATATTCTTCAGTCTCCCCAAATCCCATTAATTATTGCTCTTTATAAGAGCAACATTTAAGAGCAATGATTAATGGGATTTGGGGAGATTAAAGAATATAATGCTCTTCATTTAAGAGCAATAATTAATGGGATTTAGGGGAGATTAAAGAATATAATGGCAAATTATATTTCTCAATCCGTGCAAGGTGGCTCACACCTGTAATCCCAGCACTTTGGGAGACTGAGGCAGGCAAATCATCTGAGGTCAGGGGTTCAAGGCCAGCCTGGCCAACACGGTTAAATCCTATCTCTACTAAAAATACAAAAATTAACCGAGCATGGTGGTGCATGGCTATAATCTCAGTTACTCTGGAGGCTGAGGTGGGAGACTCGCTTGAACCTGGGAGGCAGAGGTTGCAGTGAGCTGAGATCACGCCACCACACTCCAGCCTGGGCAAAACAGCAAGATTCCATCTCAAGAAACAAAAACAAAATTAAAAAATAAAAATATGCAGATCCAATCATGTTGCTCAACTTAAATTCCTGGAATATCCCCATTGCCCTTCACAAACAAAATGCTCCAGAACCCTTAACAGCTCACCTTGGCCTCCAGCATCCTGTCCTAGTGGCCCCCCCTCGCCCTGTGATGCCAGCTCTCTAACCTCCAGACAACTGGGATCGTCTCCATTCCTGGGGCTTTGCTGTCTGCTGCCATCACTTGTTCTGTTCTTTCCTCCTTTCACCCGACTGACTCCTACTTAATCTGCTGGCTCAGCTTAGACATCAGTTCTTGGGGAAGCAACCTCTGCCCTCCCAAGACTGAATGGGGGCCCCAGACTCCTGCTTCCATGGCTCTGTAACTCTGCTTCATAAAAACTCCCAGTACGACTTGGTTTCTTCAACATCCCCCTTCTCTGCTGCACTCAGTTCCTAAACAATGAGGACCCTGTTGTTCTGTTCACCAACACCTCCTGAGCAGTTGCTCAGGGAACAAGGTTGGAAAGAGGCGCTCAGCGTCTACATGTTTTCTGCATGAATGATTGTCACCCTGCACTGATGTGGTGACATGGCCAGTGATTGAGGGGAAGTGACACAGAATTGCTTCTAAGTTGCATAATCAGAGCAAAGATTAAAGCACCAGGATAAGTTACAGAACATTGTCATTTTGCTGTCTGTGGCCGGCAGTTCATGAGGCCCACTGGGACCCGATTTCCATGTGGGGAATAAACAAGGTGACATCATGGTGACGCACTCCCAGGGGATTGTGCAAGTGTGCCAGCTCTGTTTGCTGGTTGGAAGAGCTGTCTGTGGTCTCATGGGCTGCTAATCATCTTTGTAAGGCTTACGGTTCTGCAGCTCTCCAGGGACAAGTGACAAATGTCAGTCTCTGAGTTTCTCTGACCTCTCTGTGATTCTTGGACTGTAGCCTACCTTCCTGGGGAGACAGCCTCCCCTGGACACACAGAGTTTCAGGAGAACAATGCTGTCATTCCTTGGTTTTCAAACTGAGTCCACTCAGAATTTCCCCTTACTCAACTTTCAATATAACAGTGAACATCTCTCAAGTACTTTACAGTTTGTAAAATGTTTCCATTTATTCTGTCTCATTTGAATGCGGATCTTACCACGCTTACTGACAGAAGATAGAATGAAGACTGTGTGTAATTTCTATGCACACAGATTCAGCTCAGTGACCTGGGCAGGTTATTTCACCCCTCTGTGCCTCAGTTCTTCATGCAATGGGATAATAGGAACAATGGCATGTTTGCAAAGGTTAATTAAATTAACACAAGCTCTCAGCTAAAATAGTTCCTAGCCCATATGTAATCACTAAGTGTTAACTATTTTTACTACTATTATTACTATGTAGTATCCTTTCTGAGAGGAAATCGAGTCTATTTGAAAGACCATGGGCTTTAGAATCTGGAAGACTGGATTTCTATCTTGGCTCTATCGGTCCTAGCCGTGTAATCTCGGGAAGGTTATTTAACTTCTCAGAGTTTCAGTTTGCTCACGTATAAGAGTGATTAATGGCCGGGCGCGGTGGCTCAAGCCTGTAATCCCAGCACTTTGGGAGGCCGAGGCGGGTGGATCACGAGGTCAAGAGATCGAGACCATCCTGGTCAACATGGTGAAACCCCGTCTCTACTAAAAATACAAAAAATTAGCTGGGCATGGTGGTGCGTGCCTGTAATCCCAGCTACTCAGGAGGCTGAGGCAGGAGAATTGCCTGAACCCAGGAGGCGGAGGTTGCGGTGAGCCATGATCGCGCCATTGCACTCCAGCCTGGGTAACAAGAGCGAAACTCCGTCTCAAAAAAAAAAAAAAAAAAAAGAGTGATTAACACAACCAACCTCAAAGAGTCATTGTGAATATTAACTGAGAGACTACCTGGAAAACGCCTCGTGAAAGGCCCGGAGTGGGCCCCCAGTAAATGACAGCTCCTGCCTATTCCCCCGCATGGCCAGCACTTCAGTTCCAATGCATGAGAAAAGAGAATCATGCTCAGGATAAGTAAGGGTGGTCACGGAGGAGGAGAAAAGGCAGCAGACTAAGACTCCATCTCAAAAAATATATAAGTAAACTGTAGAGATGAGGTCTTGCAATGTCGCGCAACTGGTCTTGAATTTCTGGGCTCAAGGAATCCTCTTGCCTTGGCCTCCCAAAGTGTTGGGATTATAGGCATGAGCCACCATGCCCAACCTATTTTCTGTTTTCTTTTTCTTTCTTCCTTCCTTTCTTTCTTTCTTTCTTTTTTTTTTTTTTTTTTGAGACAGCGTCTCACTCTGTCACCCAGGCTGAAGTACAGTGGCAGGATCTCGGCTGGGTTCAAGTGAATCTCATGCCTTAGCTTCCTGAGTAGCTGGGATTACAGGCGTGTGCCACCATGCCAGCCTAATTTTTCTTTTTTAGTAGAAATGGGGTTTCACCATGTTGGCCAGGCTGGCCTCAAACTCCTGACATCATGTTATCCACTGGCCTCGGCCCCCTAAAGTGCTGGGATTATAGGCATGAGCCATGTGCCTGGCTGCCACTAACTTTTAAACTGTGTTCACTTCTGTTCAAGCAGGAGAATTGCTTGAACCCAGAGGTTGCAGTAAGCTGAGATTGCGCCACTGCACTCCAGCCTGGGTAACAGAGGGAGACTCCATCTCAAAAAATAAAAATAAAAAATAACTTTAAAAAAAAGTGTTATTCCATTTATAGATGAGGGGACTGTAGTACAAAGTGGAAAGGCATCCATAATAGCTCTGGCTGTGTTTGTACTGGCTTGTTCTTATCTCATCAGTGATAAAGATGAGCAATTGGTTCATTTGGACATGGACTGAGCATATACTGAGGGCAGTGGAAGGGTGACAGAGGCTGGGGATACCAGGTCTGCAGTTCCAGGACAGAGGCAGGTAAGTGAAGAGGCTCCAGTGTGCCACAGGAAGCATCTGATGTCCTAAGGTACCTGTGGAAAACTGAAAGCAGTACTGTATAGTGGGAGCACTGGGTGTAAGAGTAGCCAAAAGTGAGGTGATGGAGGGAGGCTGGTTATAGGTCTCAGTTGTGAACAACAGAATCCACTCCCAGCTTATATAGGCAGAAAACAAATTTATAAAAGATTATTAGGAGCCAGGCAGGATAACTCACACCTGTAATCCCAGTACTTTTTGAGGTCGAGGTGGTGGATCACTTGCTGTCAGGAGTTCAAGACCAGCCTGGCCAACATGGTGAAACCCCATCTCTGCTAAAAATACAAAAATTGACCAGGCATGGTAGTGGGTGCCTGTAATCCCAGCTACTTGGGAGGCTGAGGCACAAGAATCATTTGAACCCTGGAGGCAGAGGTTGCAGTGAGCTGAGATTGTGTAACTCCACTCCAGCTTGGGCAACAGAGTGAGACTTCAACTTAAATTAAAAAAAAAAAAAAATTAGGTAGTTTACGTCTCTGAGAGGGCCAGAGAATGGAGGACCATGGAACCAGAAATAATGCCCAAACCACTCCACAGGACTTTGGGCAAAGACTCTACTGCCACCCCTCTGCTGTTGTAGACCCTGAAGCTCATTGGCTTCAGTGACATGGGCACACAAACCTCCATTATTGCTGATCCCCAAAAGCTGGTGTCCTCTGCTCTGATCCTTGTCTTCAGATGGATTCTTTAGAGCAGGCATCCCCAAACTTTTTACACAGGGGGCCAGTTCACTGTCCCTCAGACCGTTGGAGGGCCACCACATACTGTGCTCCTCTCACTGACCACCAATGAAAGAGGTGCCCCTTCCTGAAGTCCGGCAGGGGGCCGGATAAATGGCCTCAGGGGGCCGCATGCGGCCCACGGGCTGTAGTTTGGGGATGCCTGCTTTAGAGTGCCTGCTTCCTCACACTGCTCACTTCTGTGCAAAATCTTGTGTGGCTGTAACTCGTTGGGGGGCCTATGCTCCCCAGATGGAAGGGAAGTTGGGAAGTGAGTTTTTCTGGCTTTAATCTTCAGTAACCAGCATTTGTAAGGGAGAGAGCTCCACAGTCATTGGAAGGGGTTCAGAAAGTACTGGGTCGCTGGGCACAGTGGCTCATGCCTGCAATCCCAGCACTTTGGGAGGCCAAGGCAGGAAGATCCCTTGAGTCCTGGAGTTCGAGACCAGCCTAGGCAACATAGCGAGACCCTCATCTCTACCAAAAAAAAAAAAAAAATGTTTTAATTAGCCAGGTGTGGTGGTACACACCTGTAGTCCCCACTATTCAGGAGGCTGAGGTGGGATGATTGCATGAGTCTAGGAGTTAAAGGCCTACTGATGCATGTAACAGCTTGGATGAATCTGTAAGGAATTGGCCAAGTGAAAGAAGCCAGTCCCAAAACGTTGCATACTGTATGCTTCCATTCATATAACATTTTTGAAATGGCAACAGTTTAGAAATGGAAAACAGATTGGTGGTCATCAGGGGTCTGGGATGAGGAGAGGGCACAGTGGGAGGGGAGGAGAGTGGTGTTACAAAGAAACAAGACAAGGGATTTTTATGGGGATCAAAGTGTTCTAAGTCTTGACAGTGGAATTTGATATATGGATCTATGCACGTGAACTAAATACACACATGCACTTTTATGGTCTAAATGTGTGTTCCTCTAAAATTCATAGGTTAGAACCCCCTTATCTATTTGCCAAGATCAATATTAAATGGAAAATTCCATACCCTTTAAATTGATTGCTGCTCTGAGTAGCATGATGGAATTTTGCGCCATTCTGCTCAGGATGTGAATAATCCCTTTATCCAGCATATCCACGCCACGGACGCTCCCTGCCCATTAGTCATCTAGTAGCCAACTGGGTTATCAGATTGACTGTCAGGTATCTCAGTGCTTGTGTTCAAGTCATCCTTATTTTATTTAATAATGGCCTTGAGCACCAGAGTAGTGATGCTGGCAATTCAGATACTCCAAAGATAAGACATTTAAGTGACAAGCTGAGAGTTCCCAACATAATAAGGAAAGAACAATAAAATCATAGGCTGAAGTTGCTGAGATCTATGGTAAAAACAGATTTTCTCCCTGTGAAATTGTGGACAAGGAAAAAGAAATTCACGCTAGTTTTGCTGTTGCATCTCAAACTGCAAACGTTGTGGCCACAGTGCATACATAGGAAGTGCTTAGTTAGTGGCTAGAAGAAATCAAGAGAAAAGTGTTCTGACTGCCATGGTTTCAGGCATCCTCTAGGGGCCTTGGGAACGTATCCTCTAAGGATAAGGGGATAACTTAGTCCCCAAGGTGATGGTATTAAGAGGTGAAGATTTTAGGAGGTGACGGAGTCATGAGAAGTCCACCTTCACAAATGGGATTCAGTGCCTTTGTAGTAGGGCTTGAAGGAGTGAATTCAGCTCCCTTGTCCTTCCATCTTCTGCTGTGTGAGGACACAGCAACAGGTCACCATCTTGGAAACAGAGAGCAGCCCACACCAGACACCAGGGTTGGAGCCCTGATCTTTGACTTCAGCCTCCAGAACTGTAATAAATGAATTTCTGTTCCTTAGAAATTACTAGTCTAAGGCTGGGCACAGTGGCTCATGCCTATAATCCCAGCACTTTGGGAGGCCAAGGCGGGTGGATCACCTGAGTTCAGGAGTTAAAGACTAGCCTGGCCGGTATAGGAAACCCTGTCTCTACTAAAAATACAAAAATTAGCGGGGTGTGGTGGCGGGTGCTTCTAATCCCAGCTACAGGGGAGGCTGAGGCAGGAGAATCACTTGAACCCGGGCGGCAGAGGTTGCAGTGAGCCAAGATCACGCCATTGCACTCCAGCCTGGGCATCTCATCAAGAGCAAAACTCTGTCAAAAATTTTTTAAAAAAAGGAAGGAAAGAAGGAAGAAAGGAAGGAGAAAGAGAAAGAAAGAAAAGAAAGAGCAAGAGAAAGAATCAGTCTAAGGTACTTCGTCATGGCAGCACAAAAGGACTAGGACACACACATGCACAAACACACATATACACATACATGAGTTCAAGTAAAACGGGAAAACTAAGATTGACAGGTGGCGTCAGTGGTAATACCCTGCTTGTGAGGCTGTGCTAGAGTTGTGCAAGATGTTTCCATTGGGGCAAATGATACAGAGGGTACATGGGACATCATTTCTTTTTTGTTTTTGTTTTTCTTTTTTCTTTTTTTTTTTTTGAGACGGAGATTCGCTCTTGTTACCCAAGCTGGAGTGCAATGGCGCGATCTCGGCCCACCGCAACCTCCGCCTCCTGGGTTCAGGCAATTCTCCTGCCTCAGCCTCCTGAGTAGCTGGGATTACAGGCACGTGCCACCATGCCCAGCTAATTTTTTTTTTTTTTTTTTTTTTTTGTATTTTTAGTAGAGACGGGGTTTCACCATGTTGACCAGGATGGTCTCGATCTCTTGACCTCGTGATCCACCTGCCTCGGCCTCCCAAAGTGCTGGGATTACAGGCTTGAGCCACTGCGCCCGCCCTCATTTCTTTTTTCTTTTCTTTTCTTTTTTTTTTTTTTGAGACGGAGTTTTGCTCTTGTTACCCAGGCTGGAGTGCAATGGCGCGGTCTCGGCTCACCGCAACCTCCGCCTCCTGGGTTCAGGCGATTCTCCTGCCTCAGCCTCCTGAGTAGCTGGGATTACAGGCATGCACTACCATGCCCAGCTAATTTTTTTGTGTGTGTGTATTTTTAGTAGAGACGGAGTTTCACCATGTTGACCAGAATAGTCTCCATCTCTTGACCTCGTGATCCACCCACCTCAACCTCCCAAAGTGCTGGGATTACAGGCGTGAGCCACCGCGCCCGATCGGGACATCATTTCTTATAACTACCTGTGAATCTGCAATTATATCCACTCAAAAAAAGAAAGAAAAAGCAGTGAGAAGCCCGAAAACACTAGTGATCTGGGACTTTAAGAACTGTGAGCAACTATTGAGGGATTTTCAGCAGGAGTGACACATGTCTTCATTTAACACCTATTTTCTGTCCAATGGTGGGATAATATCCCGATCTAAATTAAAACTATGACATTTTAATTTTAAATAAAATGTAAAAGATCTGGGGTGGTTATTTTTTTAGCCTCATGTGGTTTTCCAGACTCCAAGAAAGCAATTTAGGCCCAATACATGAGCTCTGATTCCTCTTGCAGCAGAAATAATAAGGAAGGATTCATTCTTTCGTTCCTTCAAAAAACATGCATGAAGCATCTGCTATGGATCAGGCTCTGTGCCAGGCACTGTGGATTCTGCAGTGAATAAAACACAGTCTTGCCTCTGAGACTGCATTGTTAGAAGCCGGGGGAAAAAAACAATGGCTCCAATAAGAAAGGGATTTATTTGAGTCTCTGGGAACCTGCAGTCTGGGGATAAAGGTCCAGAGTTGGTGCAGTGACTGTACAACATCCTGAATGTCCAGTATCCTCATCTTTTTGCTCCATCCTTATCACGTCTTTTTTTTTTTTTTTTTTTTTTTTTTTGAGATGGGGTCTTGCTCTTTTGCCTGGGCTGGAGTGCAGTGATGTGATCTTGTCTTGCTGCAACCTCCACCTCCACCTCCTGGGTTCAAGCCATTCTTCCTCTTCAGCCATCCGAGTAGCTGGGATTATAGGTGTGAGCCACCATGCCTGGCTAATTTTTGTATTTTTAGTAGGGACAGGGTTTCACCATGTTGGCCAGGCTGGTCTTGAACTCATGACCTCAAGTGATCTGCCCACCTTGACCTCCCAAAGTGCTGGGATTGCAGGTGTGAGCCACTGTGCCTGGCTCTTAACACATCTTCTATCCTTAAGGTAACTGCGTGGTTGCAAGGTAGACACATGTCCACTCACAGTAAGGAGGCAGGAGGGAAGAGCCAGCCCCTGGGAGCTGGAGTCATCGGCTTCTGCTCACATCTCATTGCCCAGAACTTAGTCACATGACTACTCCTGTCTGCAAGGGAGCTGGGAAATCTGAATTCTCGTTAGGGCAAGGGGAGAGTGGATATGGATTGGTCACTAGCTGCTGCAACCACAAAGACCTTATCTTCTAGGGGAGGAGGCAAGAAGGTAACTGGTGACGGTACAGTCTGGTAACTGTGGTCATAATAGAAGGGTGACGGGAAAGTTGCAGAGCCATAGATTCAGCCTTAAGCAATCAGGGAAGGGTTCAGAGAGGAGGAAACCTTTGACAGAATGCCCGGTAGAGGGAACTGCATTGCATACAGCAAAGCATAGAGACACAAAAGAGCTTGTCATGTTGGAGACATGAGAGAGTCAAGTCTAATGTTGCTGAAACAGAAGGTGCTTTCAGGAGTGATGGGAGAAGGGGCCAAAAGGTGGGCTGGGCCCAGAACAGGCAGCACTGGGTGCTGTGTTAAGATCTTGGACTTGGTTCTAGACTGCAGTAATTCTCAAACTTCAGCCTTCGTCAGGGTAAGTAGGACCTTGCCGAAACACAGGTGCTGGTGCCACCATCCATTGAGAATGTGTGGGATGGGGCCTGAGAATCTGCATTTGCGTTTCTGACCTCTCTCCTGCTGGTCAGGAAACCCCATTGTGAGAACAACAGGTATAAGAAATGGAGGATGCAGCCGGGCATGGTAGCTCACGCCTGTAATCCCAGCACTTCGGGAGGCCGAGGTGGGCGGATCACCAGGTCAGGAGATCAAGACCATCCTGGTTAACATGGTGAAACCCCGTCTCTTAAAAAAAAAAAAAAGAAAGAAAGAAAGAAAAAGAAATGGGGGAGGGACAGAAGTTTTCAAGTGGAGAAAATGGGATTCATTTTTTTGGAGAGGATCATCCACAGAATTACCTGGGAATGGAGTGATTCTCTACAGAGTGTAAACCCCTCAGATACAGTAGCTCTGTCTGAGCACAGCCCTATAAGGTCAGTGGGTGCTCCTAAGGACCAGAACTCAGCTCTGGTTCCAGCTCTGTCTCTGTATGAACCGGTATGAACCAGGCATGATGAACAGTAACTAGTGCCATGTATTGACCAGTTACACACATCATCTTGTTTAATACAACTTTCCTAAAAGAAGGATATTATTGTTCCATTTCACAGGTAAGAAAATTAAGGGTCAGAGAGATTCAATAGCTTGTTCAAGATTCTAAGACTACCAAGGGAGTGGAGTTGCGATTCAAAAGCAAGATTTTCTTTTTTTTTTAACTCTATAGCTTATGCTCCTAATTACTTTCTCATGATTTCTGAAGCTGGAGTTTACAAATGTACTCTTAGAAATTTATAGTTTTCTATGAGATGTTTAAAAAATTTATTATTTTTAGGCCGGGCTCGGTGGCTCAAGCCTGTAATCCCAGCACTTTGGGAGGCCGAGGCGGGTGGATCATGAGGTCAAGAGATCGAGACCATCCTGGTCAACATGGTGGAACCCCGTCTCTACTAAAAATACAAAAAATTAGGCCGGGCGCGGTGGCTCACGCCTGTAATCCCAGCACTTTGGGAGGCCGAGGCGGGTGGATCACGAGGTCAAGAGATCAAGACCATCCTGGTCAACATGGTGAAACCCCGTCTCTACTAAGAATACAAAAATTAGCTGGGCATGGTGGCGCACGCCTGTAGTCCCAGCTACTAGGGAGGCGGAGGCAGGAGAATTGCTTGAACCCAGGAGGCGGAGGTTGCAGTGAGCCGAGATCGTGCCATTGCACTCCAGCCTGGGTAACAAGAGCGAAACTCCGTCTCAAAAAAAAAAAAAAAAAAAAATACAAAAAATTAGCTGGGCATTGTGGCGCGTGCCTGTAATCCCAGCTATTCAGGAGGCTGAGGCAGGAGAATTGCCTGAACCCAGGAGGCGGAGGTTGTGGTGAGCCGAGATCGCGCCATTGCTCTCCAGCCTGGGTAACAAGCGAAACTCCGTCTCAAAAAAAAAAAAAAAATTATTATTTTTGATGTTCTTTTAAAAATTGACATGTTCAAATACTGGCTGATCTGGACAACCTTTTCATCTAATTTCAGTCTCTGCGTTTGCCTTTGTGTTTACAATGGCACTGGGGCCACCGGGAATGATTTTAATTGTCCTAGCTAAATGACATAAGAGCAGTTTTCACTTGTGAGTGAAGTGCACACAGTGGTTTAAATGGAGAAGAAAATGGAAGAGTTATGTTGTCAAATGGCTCATGGTAATAAGAAAACCACAGGAGCCCAACGACCAGTCAGTTCCATATCTCCATTTGGAATAGTTATTTTGTTTCACAAAACAGCATCATCTGTCATATCAAGTTAATATTGTTAACTTCAGCATTACTGACTTTGTGGTATTGCTTGGGTTTTGCCTGCAAATGTGTTTGTGTTTTATAGTTGCTTAAAAGCTACAAGCCTCTAAGGAGTTTATATTTAGTTTGATGATTTACATATTTGAGTTACATGAGAACAAAAATAATGTAAGCCAACAGGAATTTCTGTTCTTTAATGCGGGGCGGGGGCGGGGGGAGGGTGGTCTGCGAATTACTTAAGGTTAAGCCAGGGTTCCGGGTTATAGACAAAAGGAATAGTCTCTGATTAACGTAAGCAGAAATGGAGCCCGCTGGCTGGGTGTTGGGTGGCTGAACAGATGGGAAGACTGGAGAACCAGACTAAGAAAGTGGTCAGGAGCTAGAGAAGGTGGCCAGGGCTGTCCCAGGAGCCATCTCGTGGAGACGGACTCCCGACTCTCCCTGCACTGCAGCCTGGGCACTGCCATTCCTGGACTCTTGATGTTGACACCACCAAGCTTTCGAATCATCCCCTCATGAGTTCTGGTCCTGGGTAGGTGCATCCAGTTGGCTAAGCCTGTGTTCTAGCCCCAGGGAGGGATTATCCAGCTCCCTTTGTCTTCTGTAGACCCCATCAAAGAAGAATTTCCCCTAAATAGAGTAGCCAGATGCTTGGGAGCCAAACCCACACCAATATTCACTCTATACCCTCTCGTATGAAACAGAAAATGGGACCAGTTCCAGGGATGTCAGCATTAAATGAGATAAGCCTGTGAGCAGTGACTCTGAAGTCCTGCCCACAGGTTTGTGGTAGTTGCAGGAGCAGGGTGCTAGGCCCTGCTGTGATCAAGAGCAGCGATAAAAGACCCAGACTCCATCCCTGGTATTTTTGTTTCGTGACCCTCACTACAGTGGGCAGATCAGGAGGAACCACCCAAGGTAACTTCAAACCGTGAGAAACTGTGTCTTCCTTGATTTAAACCTGCTGCTTCTGACATTTATCAAAACAGGCTAAGATAAGGCGTCTTGCTCAGATTTTGGAGTTGAAATTCTGAAAACATAGTATTTATCATACCACTGTTACATTCCCATCTTCCCAGGCTAATCACATGATTGGTTTTGCTCTGAGCCTCAGGGGTGGGAAGCGCTTGTCCAGGTCTCTGATAGCACTTGCTAAAAATGCTTCCCTGCAGAGCGCACATATGGCTGCAATTAACTGTGAAGAAACCTGCTGCCCGAGGAAAGACTGTGCATTCTGTACTCCACATTATGAGTCAGTTACCTTTTCTTTTCTGGGCTGCAAATCCTCCACTTTGAAGGTGTTTCATTTTGGAAATGGCACCGGAAGTTCCTGATATTGTGCATTGCTTTCTTTGGAGAGATTTCTGCACGAGGAAATAGGTTTTTCTCCCTCCTTCTCCAGTTACATGAAGGTGTTGGAGAAAACCCCTTTCCTTTGGCTACTGTGTGATCTATTTACCCCCTGCCTCTCTGACCTCAGCCCCTAACCCCCTTTGAATCTCTCATTCCCACCCCACTGCAGCCACACTGCGTGGTTTGGGAACATACTGGGTACTCCCCTGCCTCTGGGCCTGTGCACCTGCTGCGCCCTTGCCTGGCACATCACATTCTTCCCTCAAAATGTACACGTGTTTTACTACTCAACTTCCTTCACATTCCTGCTCAGATGTGGCCTTATTATAGAAGTCTTTCTGTTTCTACTAATTCCACTCCCAGCTTCCCAGGCACTTTCTCATTAATCCTACTCTGTTATTCTGTAGGACACCTGATTCACTACATATTTACTTTCTTTTCTTTTTCTTTTTTTTTTTTTTTTTTTTTTTGAGACGGAGTTTAGCTCTTGTTACCCAGGCTGGAGTGCAATGGCACGATCTCGGCTCACCGCAACCTCCGCCTCCTGGGTTCAGGCAATTCTCCTGCCTCAGCCTCCTAAGTAGCTGGGATTACAGGCACGTGCCACCACGCCCAGCTAGTTTTTTGTATTTTTAGTAGAGACGGGGTTTCACCATGTTGACCAGGATGGTCTTGATGTCTCGACCTCGTGATCCACCCGCCTCGGCCTCCCAAAGTGCTGGGATTACAGGCTTGAGCCACTGCGCCCAGCCCTTTTTGTTTTCTTTTTGAAACAAGGTATCACTTTGTCATGCAGGCTGGAGTGCAGTGACATGAACACAGCTCACTGCAGCCTCCACCTCGTGGGCACAAGTGATCCTCCCGCCTTAGCCCCCACAAGTAGCTGGGACCAGAGGTGCCCACCACCACACTCAGCAAATTTTTATATTTTTTGTAGAGATGAGGTTTTGTCATGATGCCCAGGCTGATCTCAAACCCTTGAGTTCAAGTGACCCGCCTGCCTCAGCCCATATTTACTTTTTAAAGAATTAAAAAAATTTTTTAGAGACAAGGTCTCACTCTGTCACCTGGGCTGGAATGCAGTGGCACAATCATAACGCACTGTAGCCTCAAATTCCTGGGCTCAAATGATCCTCCTGCTGCAGCCTCCAGAGTAGCTGGGACTACAGGCTTGCACCACCATGCCTGGCTGATTTTTTAATTTTTTATAGAGGCAGCTCCTCACTTTGTTGCCCAGCTGGTCTCTTGAACTCCTGGCCTCAAGTGATCCTCCCTTCTCAGCCTCCCAAAGTGCTAGGATCACAGGTGTGAGCCACCATGCCTGAGTCATATTTGCTTTTTATTTGTTTATTATCTGTCTTTTCCTATTAGAATGCAGTCTTCATTAAGCAGAGACTAGATCTTCTTCCCTGCTAATCATGAGTGCCTAGCACATAGTAGACACTCAATAAACCATGTGTGAAAGAGTAACTATGTAATAGAATTATCATTTAGTGAGACACAGAATTACAAACATTCTGTCTAAGAGAGGAGTGAATTACACCAGTGCAATTAATGCACTCAGAGTCAAAGGCAGTGAGGGGCCCATATGACTAGGAGGAGCTGTCAGGATCAGAAGCCCCTGGGTGAAGGGGAAAATGCATATGTAAGTCTTTAGTCTGGACCCCACCTCTGTACCCGTCTCATATGTCCAGTTTCCCTCCCAATGTCTCCTTTTGGACAGCTCGCACTATGTGCAAAATGGGACTCTTGGTTCTGCCCCAAGGATAATTCTGCTTCTCCCACAACTTCCCATTTCAGTCAAGTGTCACCTTTCATCTCTGCTCAGCCCAAAAGTCAGGTTGTCATCACGGAAGCCTCGCATTCCTCCCAGAAAGTTTGCGGACAGAGACGACCAGCTGGCCACCAAAGCCCCGTGTTCTCTTTCCACAGAGCTGGTGATGGCTGCCCACCCAGGGACTACATTTCCTAGGCCACCTTCATTCAGTGAAGCCATGTGACTGGCTCTCACCAATGGGGTATAAAGTGTTGTGTGCCACAACCTGGCCCGAATAATGAGGAAGCGTGTGTACCTTCTCTACCCTCTTTCTCCATCTGCTTGCTGATCCTAAAGAGGATCTTGCAATGAACTCGGGGGCCCCAGAGGCTGGCAGAGGCACAAGACAGAAGGATCCTGGGTCGCTGAGTCACCACTTGGAGGAGAGCCACTTGCTCTTCCAGAACACTTGTTTGGACTTGTAAAGGAAAATTTAAAAATCTCAGGACCCCCCCGACTTCTTACTAGGGAAGGTTAAGCCAGGATGCTGAGTCATGCAACACCCGCCTCCAGATGAATAGGTGTTACTAGTATTATGCCTCAGCCAGGTCCCCACAGAGGAGAAAAAGGCCTCGGGCATCTATCCATGCCCCTGCACAGCCTACTCTCCACACAGCCATCAAAGCGCTCTTTTAAGAAATCACATAGACTGGGCTCGGTGGCTCACACCTGTAATCCCAGCACTTTGGGAGGCCGATGTGGGCAGATCATTTGAGGTCAGGAGTTTGAGACCAGACTGGACAACATGGTGAAACCCTGCCTCTACTAAAAATATAAAAATTAGCCGGGCATGGTGGTACACACCTGTAGTCTCAGCTACTTGGGAGGGTGAGGCAGGAGAATTGCTTGAACCCAGGAGGTGGAGGTTGCAGTTTGTACCACTGCACTCCAACCTGGGTGAAAGAGCGAGACTGTATTAAAAAGAGAGAGAGAGCCGGGCGCGGTGGCTCAAGCCTGTAATCCCAGCACTTTGGGAGGCCGAGGCGGGTGGATCACGAGGTCGAGAGATCGAGACCATCCTGGTCAACATGGTGAAACCCCGTCTCTACTAAAAAATACAAAAAAACTAGCTGGGCGTGGTGGCGCATGCCTGTAATCCCAGCTACTCAGGAGGCTGAGGCAGGAGAATTGCCTGAACCCAGGAGGCGGAGGTTGCGGTGAGCCAAAATCGCGCCATTGCACTCCAGCCTGGGTAACAAGAGCGAAACTCCATCTCAAAAAAAAAAAAAAAAAAAAAAAAAGAGAGAGAGAGAGAGAACTCACATCATGTCACCCTAATCCCTAAATTCCCTCAAGTGGCTTCCCTTGGCATGTAGAATAAAGTCTGAGCGCCTCACCACAGCCTGCCCACTTCCCAGATTTGTCATGAATTTGTCCCCCAACCCCCATTTCCTGTGGTCCAGCCACCCAGGCCTCCCTTCCATCCCTCCATCATGACGATGGTGTTCCTTTCCCAGAGTCTTTGTGCTTGCTATTCTTTCCACCTGGAGATCTTTTCCCCTAGATTGTAGCACAGCTGTCTCCTTGTCATCATTCAGCTTAAATGCCACCTCCTCAGAGAGGCCCTCGCTGATCACCCTACTGAAGTAATGCTTTCCACTGCCACACCTGTCGCCGTGTATTTTGTTGCTCTGTTTTATTTTCTTTATAGCACTTGTTACCATGTTCAACGGTCCCTTTTCACTATTTTGAATGATCTCCTTTATGTTATCTTAACTTACATGACTTAAATTATGTTTCCTAGCTAACGGTCTCTCTCCCCACCTCTCCCCCAACACCTCCCCGTTAGAGGAGAAGCTCCCTGAGAGTGAAACCTTGCTTGTTTTACTGACAATTGTACCATCAACATCTAGAATGTAAATGGCAAACAGATGGTACTCTAGACAGAAGGAAGGAAGGCAGTGGGGGAGAGAGAGGGAAAAAGGGAGGGAGGAAAGAAAGGAGGGAGGTAGGAGGCAGGGAGGGAGGAAGAAAAGGAGGGAGAATGGAAGTTGGAGAGGGAAGGAAAGAAAGGAAAGGAAGGAGGGAAGGAGGGAGGGAGGAAAGAAGGAAGGAAGGAAAGAATAAAGGAAAGGAGGGAGGGAGGGAAGGGAAGGAGGAAGGGAGGGGAGAGGGAGGGAGGCAAGGAAGGAAGGAAGGAAAGAAGGAAGGAAGGGAGATCAATGTTGTTGGGTGCCAAGTGAGTGCAGTGTTGAACATTCTCATTTAATGCAGTGTGATCCTATGCAGAAAGATGAGAAAACGGGCTCAGAGAGGGTGGATTTGCATGAGCAGTGCAACACTAGGATGCAAGCCAGCTGGTCCGACTTCTCATTCAGCAATCTTTCAATAATACCACTAAGTTCGCCCAGAAGAGACCACGGGATAATCTCTAAATAAATAATTGCACTTGGCAGGGCGTGGTGGCTCAAGCCTGTAATCCCAGCACTTTGGGAGGCCTATGTGGGTGGATCACCTGAGGTCAGGAGTTTGGGATCAGCCTGGCCAACATGGTGAAACCCCATCTTTACTAAAAATACAAAAATTAGCCAGGCGTGGTGGTGCATGCCTGTAATCCCAGCTACTTGGGAGGCTGAGGCAGAGAATCACTTGAACCTGGGAGGCAGAGGTTGCAGTGAGCCAAGATCACACCACTGCACTCCAGCCTGTTTGACAGAGTGAGACTCCATCTCAAAAAAAAAAAAAAAAAAAGGCATCTACTTTCTTATTACTTGGTTTCTATTCTGAAGGATTTCCTATCCTCTCTGCACTACCATGTGGAGCTGGAATTTGCTGGGGTTTGAATGTCAGCACCATGTTTGCCAAAGGATGGGAAGCCCCTGGCACAGGAAGGTTGCTGATACGTTGGTAATGGACAGACCTGAGTTCAAACCTGGGCCCTACCTGCCCAAGCTCTATTTCCTCACCTACATGATGAGAATGATTCCTACTTAGAAAAGTGTATGTATGCATTAGAATAGCCACAAAATCAGTAAAAGTGTACAGGTCAAAGTCAAGTGTGCCCCCACTGCATGTAGTGCTGCTGGATTTACTCAGCAAGCAGGCTAAGTCTGTATTTAGCGCACTGCAATGTACAAAATGATTTTTGAAATAATTTGATATATAAGGGGGAATCATCATCTTTCCAGAACATAGAGGCATTAAAAACTGGAATTCTGCAGGGCACAGTGGCATGTGTCTATAGTCCCAGCTACTTGGGAGGCTGAGACAGGAGGATCATTTGAGCCCAGGAGGTCAAAGCTGCAGTGAACCATGATGGCGCCCATGCATTCCAGCCTGGGTGACAGAGACCCTGTCTCTAAAAAAAAATTAATATTAATATTAATAATAATAATAAAAGACTTGAAAAAGTAAAATGCCCTGCTACTTTAGAGTAAAAAGAAATCCTCTCCTCCTTAGAGCAGTAAGGGAAATGGGTTTGGGTCCCAAATAAATGAGATTTTAGTACAGATGGGGGAAAAGGAGAGCAAGTATGTGTTTGTTTTTATTTCCAGAGTGGGAGAAAGGCTTTCCAAAAAATAGCAAGCTGATGCCCGGTGACGGTGGGTAATGTCATTTCTAGATCTTTGAGGCTGCTACAAAAGCCACAGCGCTGCCCAGTCCAGCTTCCACGTGTCTTTCCCTGGCTTCCCCTCTCCTCTCCGCAGGGACTTTATTCGAATCCTGGGATTGTAATTCGAGGAGTCTCAATCTAATTAGGGCTTTTTTTTTTTTTTTTTTTTTTTTGAGATGGAGTCTAGCTCTGTTGCCCAGGTTGGAGTGCAGTGGCACAATCCTAGCTCATTGCAATCTCTGCCTCCTGGGTTCAAGTGATTCTCATCCCTCAGCCTCCCAAGTAGCTGGAATTACAGGCACGCATCACCATGCCAGGCTAATTTGTTTCACTGTGTTGCCCAGGCTGGTCTCAAACTCCTGACCTCAGGTAATCCGCCTGCCTTCGCCTCCCAAAGTGCTGGGATTACAGATGTGAGCTGCCACAACTGGCCTATTAGGGCAAATCTTCTCCCTCCATGTTTCTCTTTCTTCCTTCATCCCTTTCCTGCCTCCCTCCCTCCTTCCCTCCTTTCTTTCCTTGCACATGCTTATGAGAGCTGAATGCAAAAGAAGAAACTGGAATTAAGAGAGACAGGGAAGGCTGGGCGTGGTGGCTATGCCTGTAATCCCAGCACTTTGGGAGGCTGAGGTGGGCAGACACTTGCAGTCAGGAGTTCAAGACCAGCCTGGGCAACATGGTGAAACTCTGTCTCTACTAAAAATACGAAAATCTGCCAGGCGTGGTGGCATATGCCTGTGATCCCAGCTACTTGGGAGGTTGAGGCAGGAGAATTGCTTGAACTGGGAGGTGGAGGTTGCAGTGAGCTGAGATCACACCACTACATTCCAGCCTGGGCAACAGAGTGAGACTGTCTCAAAACCAAAAACAAAAAACCAAAAAAAAAAAAAAAAGAAAAAAGAAAAAAAGAGACAGGGTAACAGGGCAATCCCACTTGGAAGAATTTCTCTCTGGGGTGTTGTTGTATTGCACCTACAGGAGAAAACACACATTCATTCTTGGTAAGTTCCCTCATTCTAACCACTCTCTGTCTGAGAGCAGCTAGTGAGCTGTGACCAAATTCTGACTGGCCTTGAATCCAACATCTACAACAATTTTTTTTGTGCGTTGAAAAAGGCTTTTATGGCCGGGTGCGGTGGCTCAAAACTGTAATCCCAGCACTTTGGGAGGCCGAGGTGGGTGGATCACGAGGTCAAGAGATCGAGACCATCCTGGTCAACATGGTGAAACCCCGTCTCTACTAAAAATACAAAAAATTAGCTGGGCATGGTGGCGCGTGCCTGTAATCCCAGCTACTCAGGAGGCTGAGGCAGGAGAATTGCCTGAACCCAGGAGGCGGAGGTTGCGGTGAGCCGAGATCGCGCCACTGCACTCCAGCCTGGGTAACAAGAGTGAAACTCCGTCTCAAAAAAAAAAAAAAAAAAGAAAGAAAAAGAAAAAGGCTTTTATTTCCCGCCCCAGCCCAGTGAAGTTTATTTATAGGAAAGACAGCAAGAATATACTGCCACGTTGAATTGTTCTTACAGTATTTAAAGGAAAATTCCTGTGTGAGGACAAAGTCAATCTTTAGAATAGTGTTACATGTCATTCAGGTGTCTGGGTCTGAGCAGGCCTCTGGCCATAAATCTGGTCTTGCTTAAGGGAACCCTTTCAGAACCATGCTGTGAAAAGAACTGATAACTGATATTCAGAGGAACACTCACCATTGACTCCCTGGCAGGCTTTTTTTTTCTTTTTTTGAGACGGAGTTTCGCTCTTTTTGCCCAGGCTGGAGTGCAATGGCGCGATCTCGGCTCACCGCAACCTCCGCCTCCTGGGTTCAGGCAATTCTCCTGCCTCAGCCTCCTGAGTAGCTGGGATTACAGGCACGCACCACCATACCCAGCTAATTTTTTGTATTTTTGGTAGAGACGGGGTTTTACCATGTTGACCAGGATGGTCTGGATCTCTTGACCTCGTGATCCACCTGCCTTGGCCTCCCAGAGTGCTGAGATTACAGGCGTGAGCCACCGCGCCCAGCTTCTTTCTTTTTTTTAGACTGAATCTCGCTCTTGTCGCCCAGGCTGGAGTGCAATGGTGCAATCTCAACCTTCGCCTCCCAGGTTCAAGCGATTCTCCTGCCTCAGCCTCCTGAATAGCTGGGATCACAGGTACCTGCCACTGTGTGCAGCTATTTTTGTATTTTTAGTGGAGATTTTAGTGGAGATGGGGTTTCACCATGTTGGCCAGGCTGGTCTCGAACTCCTGACTTTGAGTGATCTGCCCACCTTGGCCTCCCAAAGTGCTGGGATTACAGGCATGAGCCACCATGCCCGGACTCCCTGGCAGGTTTAAAAGGGCCTATCTCCAGACCTTGGGACATCATAGTCCAATCACAGCTCTTCAACTGATTGCTAAAGGGGCATGAAGCTCAGGTCACAACTACTCACATGGGCCCACTGTGGACTCTATCCAGTTTGGGTCACAGTGGAGGTGAGCTTCCTTCCAGGCTCTGAGGCAATTGCAAGAAAGAAAGGAAGGAAGGAAGGAAGGAAGGAGGTGAATTTTTACTGAGGTTACTGTGTACCTAGCACTGTTAATGCTTTCATATACACTTGTGTAGACATTTTGCAAATGTTTGAGCCTACTCTGAGTCTGTGACCATATTTCTGAGCGGTAGAGGACTTGGCACCCAGATGTGGGTTTGAACTCTGAGAACCCACACTAGAGTGATAGCTCACCAAGGGCAAGCTTCGTTCACTGCTGGAAATTCAGTGCTGAGAGCAGTCTCATAACAGTAGGTAGGGCCTCAATACACAAGCTGAATTACAAGTGGGCTGCCTATTTTGCCTCTCCAAAGCTCTGTTGCATTAACAACAAAAGTAGGAAAAATAAAACCTACATAATAAGATTTAAACTTTTTTTCTTTTGAAACAGTTGTAGGTTCACATGTGATTATGAGAAATAGGCCGGGTACAGTGGCTTATGCCTGTAATCCAGCACTTTGGGAGGCCAAGGCAGGAGGATCACTTAAGTCCAGGAGTTTGAGACCAGCCTGGGTAACAGGGCAAAACCTTGTCTCTAGAAAAAAAAAAAATACAAAAATTAGCCTAGTATGGTGGCACATACTTGTAGTTTCAGCTCCTCAGGAGGCTGAGGTGGGAGGATCACTGGAGCCCTGATGGAGGAGGCTGAAGTCAGCAGAGATTGCACCACTACACAGCAGTCTGGGCAACAGAGCAAGATCCTGTCTCAAAATAATAATAATATTAATAACAATAACAATGGTAACATCCTGTTAGCAACCAGTGCTTCTCAGTGCAGTGTGAATATGAGTCACTTGGGAAGCTTGCTGAAACGCAGATCCAATTCAGCAGGTTTGGGTGGGGCCTGCAAGCTTGCATTTCTAGCAGGCTCTCCAGGGATGCCGGATGCAATTAGTCTGCAGGCAGTACTGAGGACTGAGGGGCATAAGCAGGTGGACTCCAGAATCGAACCGACAGGGTTTCATTCTAGTTGCACTCTTACTGTCTTCAAGACCTTGGACAAGTTCTTTAACTCTGCATGTCTTAGTTTCTTTGTGCGCATAAGGAGGATACTTACAGTTCCTACCTTAAAATAGGATTGTTATGAGGCTGAAATTCGATACTTGCTGTAAGCAGTTAGAGTGGTGCCTGAAACAGTGAGTGCTCCTCAAACATTAGTTATTATTATTATTTTAGATAACTTTGCATTTTTTCCTCTCTCACTGAAATAAGATCATTTTGTTCTCCCACTGAGTACTTTGGTTCCCAGAAAAGTAGAAATGCGTCTGTGCTCACATTATGAGAAAAGAGAGAGATACTGCTAGAAGGGATTTGTAGAGCTCTCTACACCAAAAACAGCAAACATCTGGTTTACTCATTCTTTTTTAAAATTTATTTTATTTTATTTTCTTATTATGCTTTAAGTTCTAGGGTACATGTGCAGATTGTGCAGGATTGTTACGTAGGTATACACAAGCCATGGTGGTTTGCTACACCCATCCCCCTCCGTTATCTACGTTAGGTATTTCTCCTAATGTTATCCCTCCCCAATCCCCCCACCCCCTGCTAGCCCTCCCCTAGCTCCCCCACCCCTCAGTCTTTTTTTGTTTTTGTTTTTTTTCTGAGACAGAATCTCACTCTGTTGTCCAGGCTAGAGTGCAGTGGCATGATCTCAGCTCACTGCAAACTCCGCCTGCCAGGTTCAAGTGATTCTTCTGCCTCAGCCTCCCAAGTAGCTGGGATTACAGGCACACTTCACCATGCCTGGCTAATTTTTGTATATTTTTAGTCGAGATTGGGTTTTGCCTGGCCAGGCTGATCTTGAACTCCTGACCTCAAGTGATCCACCTGCCTCAGCCTCCCAAAGTGCCGGGATTACAGGCAGGAGCCACTGCAGCCCGCCAGGTTCACTCATTCTTATTCCCTGCCCATGGCAGACATTAATAATCAATCTTGACACTTTGTTACTAAGCCTCAACTGTTCTGCCAGAGCCCTTCTCAAGAGAAGGCTCCAGGCAGAGCAGGCGCTCAAAAGGAAACCTGTTTGCCAAACCTGACCTGGTCTCAGCTCCCCACAGAGGGGAAGACTTGGAAGATGCAGAGGTGTGGAATGACTCAGTTTGCCACCTAGAGAGGAATCTGAACTAGAACCCATGTCTTCTGATTCCTCCGTGGTTTGTGTGGAACAAGTTGAAGAGAAGAAAACAGGAAAGACTGATGAAAGCACATCATAAGCAAAGGGACATGGAGTAAAGAGACACGTTTTCCACAGCCAGGTTAGTGCAGTGAGGGGAACAGTAGAAATCCATATGTACTGTGAGCAGTTTAGATTGGCAGCTGTTGGTGTTCCTCCTGTTTGCTCCTTAGAAGTATGACATGGGAAGACAAACTGGAATATAAACTACTTAGTGGCAATTGGTGTGTAAGGGAAAGCTTCTTTTTATAATACTCACCCATTGAAGACCCTTGAGAAATCATAAGAAGCAAATGGAAAGGCAAATACTTTATTTTTGCTTAAACTCCTTGGCCTCGGCCGGGCACGGTGGCTCACGCCTGTAATCCCAGCACTTTGAGAGGCTGAGGAGGGCGGATCACGAGGTCAGGAGATCGAGACCATCCTAGCCAACATGGTGAAACCCCTCTCTACTAAAAAATACAAAAATCAGCTGGGCGTGGTGGTGTGCTCCTGTAGTCCCAGCTACTTGGGAGGCTGAGGCAGGAGAATTACTTGTACCCAGAAGGTGGAGGTTGCAGTGAGCCGAGATCGCGCCACTGCACTCCAGCCTGGCGCCTGGCAACAGAGCAAGACTCTGTCGCAAATAAATAAATAAATAAAATAAAATAAAATAAAATAAAATAAAAATAAACTCCTCAGCCTCTTCCACACGTGGCATTGGTTGTGGCTGTCTTAGAGCCATTCCGCCCCACGCCCGAATGGCCCATGCTTCTTCTCATCACTGGACTGTGCTTGACCTCACTGACCCTCATGGTCGTGTGGCTTCCAGGGAGATCAGCCTGCAATCATTTCTATGGATTAGTGGAAAGGAAAGAGTCAGGCTGGATGTGGCAGTTTATGCCTGTAGTCCCAGCACTTTGGGAGGCTGAGGTGGGATGACTGCTTGAGTCCAGGAGTTCAAGACCAACCTGAGCAACACAGTGAAACCCTATCTCTACTAAAAATACAAGAAATTAGCTGGGCGTGGTGGTGTATGCCTGTAGTCCCAGCTACTCTCAGGAGGGTGAGGTGGGAGACTCACCTGAGCCTGGGAGGTTGAGGCTGCAGTGAGCTGAGATTGCACCACTGCACTCCAGCCAGGGTGACAGTGAGAAGGAGGAGAAGGGGAAGGAGGAGAAAGAGAAGGAGGAAGAGGAAAAGGAGAAGAAGCAGCAGAAGGAGGAGAAGAAGGAGGGAGAGAAAGGAGGGAAGAGAAGAAGGATGGAGGAGAAGAGGGAGGAGAAAAGGAGGAAGGAGAAGTGGAGGAGGAGCAGGAGAAGGGGGAGGAGGAGAAAGCCTAAGAGGAAGAGGAAGAAGAAAAAGAGGAAGAGGAAAAAGGAAGAAGAATCAGGTTCTCTGAGCAACTGACCTATGAAGATTCGGAAGGAGTCAGTTACCTGTGGGGGCAAAAGCTAAACGGGGTAGTAGAGATAGTAATAAGGGAGCCACAGCTGTGAGGAAAGTCCTTGGCAGAGATGAGAAAGAACTAGATGGGGCGGGGAGGCACAAAGAAACAGAGCAAAATGGAAACTGAGGTGGGCTCCTGCTATCAGCTACTTGGGAGGTTGAGGCAGGAGATTGCTTAAACCTGGGAGGCGGAGGTTATAGTGAGCCGTGATCACACTACTGCACTCCAGCCTGGGCGAACAAGCAAGACTACATCTCAAAAATAATAATAATAGCCGGGCGCGGTGGCTCACACCTGTAATCCCAGCACTTTGGGGGGCCGAGGTGGGTGGATCGCCTGAGGTCAGGAGTTCAAGACCATTCTGACCATCATGGTGAAACCCCATCTTAAAATAATAATAATAATAATAATAATAATAATAGGCTAGGCACAGTGGCTCACACTTGTAATCCCAGCACCTTGGGAGGCTGAGGCGGGTCCATCACCTAAGGTCAGGAGTTTGAGACCAGCCTGGGCAACGTGGTGAAACCCCATCTCTAATAAAAATACAAAATTGGCTGGGCACAGGGGCTCACTACTGTAATCCCATCACTTTGGGAGGCTGAGGCAGGTGGATCACAATGTCAAGAGATCGAGACCATTCTGGCCAACGTGGTGAAACCCCGTCTCTACTAAAAATACAAAAAATTAGCTGGGCGTGGTGGCACGTGCCTGTAGTCCCAGCTACTTGGGAGGCTGAGGCAGTAGGATCATGAGCCGGGAGGCAGAGGTTGCAGTGAGCCAAGATCCTGTCACTGCACTCCAGCCTGGCGAGAGAGTGAGACTCCGTCTCAAAAAAAATAAAACTATATAAACAAACAAAAGAATGTTTTGCTATGAAACCATCCAAACATGGAAGAGCAGTATAACCCCCATCCCCCACTGCGGGGCTACCTCAACACCCTCCTCCGCACCCATCACTTAGCTTCAACAACAAGCAACTCTGGGCCAATCTTGTGTCTTCTCTATCTCCACTCATCTACCTCCTTGATTATTTTGTTTTTAAAATACACTTCTGGTACATTTATTTATTTATTTATTAATGAGATGGAGCGCCCAGGCTGGAGTGCAGTGGCATGATCTTGGCTCACTGCAACCTCTGCCTCCCAGGTTCAAGCGATTCTCCTGCCTCAGCCTTCCAAGTAGCTGGGGTTACAGGCACGTGCCACCATGCCCAGCGAATTTTGTATTTTTAGTAGAGACAGGGTTTCTTCATGTTGGTCAGGCTGGTCTGGAACTCCCGACCTCAGGTGATCCGCCCACCTCTGCCTCCCAAAGTGTTGGAATTACAGGCGTGAGCCACTGCGCCTGGCCCTTCTGGTGCATTTATAAAATCCTTGGGTTGAAATATATTCTCATCAGTGGTCTATGTACAGCCTAGCTTTATTTATTTACTTAGCTACTTAAGTAGTATTGTTTTTTGGTTTGTCCAGTTGTTTCTTATACATTTTTTGAACTTGTGGTAAGTAATACATAACATAAAATGGACCACTTCAACCATTTTAAGTGTTCAGTTCAGTATAGTATTAAGTACATTCACACTACTCTACAACCATCAGTTAAGTCGTTTTTTTTTTTCTTTTGAGACAGGGTCTCACTCTGTTACCTGGGCTGGCATACAGTAGTATAAACAAAGCTCACTGGAGCCTCAACTTCCTGGGCTCAGGTGATCTTCTCACCTCAGCCTCCCAAGTAGCTGGGACTACAGGTATGTGCCACCATGCCCAGCTAATTTTTTTATTTTTCGTAGAGACAGGGTTTTGCTTTGTTGCCCCAGCTGGTCCCAAACTTCTGAGCAATACACCCTCCTTGGCCTCCCAAAGTGCTGGGACTACAGGCATGAGCCACTGCACCCAGCCTAAGTAGTTATTTTTAATAGAGAAACTGTGAACCTACTAAGTTACTACCTAGACAACGTTTAACCAAATGGTTTTCTCCCTTCTGATCCAATGCCTGCCCCCACCCCCACACAGGTAATCCTGGCATCATCATTCCCTCACTTTTTTTTTTTTTTTTTGAGACTGAGTCTTGCTCTGTCAGCCAGGCTGGGGTGCAATGGCACGATCTCGACTCACTATAACCTCTGCCTCCCGGGTTTAAGAGATTCTCCTGCCTCAACCTTCTGAGTAGCTGGGACTACAGGTGCACGCCACCACGTCCGGCTAATTATTTTTTATTTATTTATTTTTTTGAGAGAGTCTCACTCCAGGTTGGAGTGCAATGGTATGATCTTGGCTCACTGCAACCTCCACCTCCCAGGTTCCAGCATTTCTCCTGACTCAGCCTCCTGAGTAGCTGGGATTACAGGAAGGCACCACCACACCTGGATAATTTTTACATTTTTAGGAGAGATGGAGTTTCACTATGTTGGCCAGGCTGGTCTTGAACGCCAAACCTCATGATTTGACCACCTCGGCCTCCCAAAGTGCTAGGATTGCAGGCATGAGCCACCACGCCTGGCCAATTTTTTGTATTTTTAGTAGAGATGGGTTTTGCCATAATGACTAGGCTGGCCCTGACTTATATTTTATATCATTTTATTGCAGATATATGTGCCACTAAAATTATTTTTCATTTTATTTTTAACATTACAAATAGGGTATTATGCTGTATGTAATCTTTTGGAACTTACTTTTTTCAGTTAATACTGTCAAGGTGCATCTGTCTTGTTGCAGGTCACTGTAAGTCATTTTAATCTAGGATGCTGTATAATATTCTATGTGTCTGCCATGCTCCACTTCTAGTCCCCTTAGACCTTTACAGCAACCCTCCTTTTTCTTACAGTGGTAACTTCAGTGTGTCTCTCCTTTGCACAACTAAAAGAGCCAGACTGAAATGACCAGGCTTAGATGTTGCCAGAGCTAAGTCATACTAATGCTGATGTAAGGCAAAGAGTGAGATTAATCCTTGCAAAGGTCGAAGACTGGTCACATCCATGAGAAAAGGTCCTCCGTCCCCATGATTTATCTGCAGAGTAAGGTTCACTCCAAGCAGTGATGGAAATTAAAGAGGCAGCTTTAGGACCTCCACACTGACCCAAAATGGAAATCATGTGGCAGCAAACAAATGACAATGTTGTCCTAAAGATCAAATGAGATAATAATATGTGGGAACACTTTGTAAACCTTGGGCCAATTTTATAAATGTGCAGTTGTACTATTGTTATCATTATTCATTTGCATTATCTGGGCATTTCATTTTCCCCTGTTTATAAGGTGCCCAGCTGGACTGGATTTAAGTCAAAAAAGAAGGAAGATGTGAATATTCATTAAACATCTCTGTGAAGCCTTTAACCCTGCACCAGCTCTTTGAAGTAAGAAGCATTATCTCTGTTTTACAGATGAGAAAACTGAGGTTTGATAACTTCTCCCAAGTCCTATAACAAACAGAGGCGGAGTTTGGATTCAAATTCAGGTCTGTCTGAATCTAAAACCCTTTCTCTGTTTTAGCATATTTCCTGGAATCTGCCCAGGCAGTCCTCATTCCTTCCTCATTCCCTGTCTGAATTTGGCAGGATGAATCTTCTATTTACAATCTCTCTCAGGATTTCTTTTCCTACTCTGAGACTATTGATGGATTAAAACAGAGTCTATGTAAGAATACCTTTGGAAAGACTGGGAACTTTCTGAGCTCTAATCTGTGAATTTTAATACAGGAATCAGGAAAACCAGGGGGCATCTTATGCTTAGGTTGACTTGTCAGTTGGGTTGTCCCATCTCCAGAGACCCTGTGTGGGCTGGAGGAGCGTACATTTCACAAAAGGCCCCAAGATGTGGATAATACTTTCACCTGCTTTAGGTAAACCATTTTATCTCGCTGAAACGTAGAACTACGCATACCTGTCTTTCCATATCCAACAGGGGCTAAGATCCAGTGAGACACGGTGCAGTTCCTTGGTATGATCATATGAGGCAACAGATGGGAAAACAGTTTGAAAACTGCAAAGCATTTTTTTTTTTTTCCAGCACGAATGTAAGCTGGTATTTGTTTTCATTGTTATCATTCCCTTTCAGCAGAGCCCTCTCCTAGGGAAAGCCCTTACAGTAGGGGCTCCTAATAATGACTGAGGTTTGAGAACTGCCAGAAGGCAAACAACATGAAGCCTTTTAAAGCAAACCAGAGGAAGTCCAGTCTCTGACTATTTATTTTATGAAGTTAGCTGCTGGATATGTTAAACAAATGTTTTCTTAATTGTGGCAGTACGAGAAAACAATAGGGCAAGGGTTGCTGGGGACGGTGAGGGCGGGGGGCGGGTATCAGGCCTCTACCCACGCCGCAAACCCCACTACCAAATTCCCAGAGAAAGACAGGAAAAAATTAAAGACAGGCCTTTTCTTTCGTGGTCACGTGTCTGCCCTGCTGCTGTAATGAGAACCTGCGCCAATTAGAAACGTTTCACCTCCTCCTCCCCGCCCCTCCCCGGGCACTTTTCAGAGCAGGCCGGGTTGTGGACGCCAAGAGTTTGCCAAATAGCAAACGCTGGTGTGTGAGCGGCTGAAGGGGGCTCTTTCCACTCGGATCTCCCTCCCTCCCAGCCTGTTTTGATTTACTAGGACTTCCTCCTCCGGGCGAGGCGGGGGAAGGACGCCGCCGAGCGCCTGGAGTTGTGCGCGTGTGCGTGTGCGAGTGTGAAGTGCAGCGCTGGAGTGCAACATGCTGTAATGGGAGGAAACAGAGCGGCGTCGGAGCGCCCCGGACCGCGGCGGCCGTTCTGAGCGCAGTGGCGCCGAGCAGCCCTTCCCGGAGCCGGTGTGACCTGTTCCTTCAGGTGCGTGGCCGTTTGGCCGTTGGGGAGCGCGCCTCGGGCGTGCGGGTGCCGAGAGAGGGCGGCAGGGCCCGGGGCACTGGGGACGGCGGGTGCGCCGCGTTCCAGGGGTGCGCGGGTGTAGACGGCGACCCGGCGCGGGCGGGTGGTGCGCCCTTCTCCGGCTGCTCGGCGAGCCGGGGGAAGCGGAGGGCGGCGTGGGCGCCGCAGGTCCGGCTGAACTCCAGGCACTTGGCGGGCTGTGTGTGGCGGGAAGGGCAGCAGGTCCGCGGGACCGGTCTTGTTGGACCGTGTACGTTGGCGTCCCGTACGCTGTACGCCGGGAGCGGGGACCTACTGTGCGCGCGTGGGGAGCGCGGCGGGCACCTGGGCGGGCTCAAAACGTGCGTTTGTATTTGTGCGTTTGCACCAAGCTGTGTCCCCCGGCCGGGCCTCGGGGGCCGGGGGCATGCGAGATGCTGTGTCCACAGCAGTGTGCGCCATGTCCACGCGCCCTGCCCTCTGGCGCCTCTCGGGAGCGCCCGCCCCAACAAACCTCACTGCCCCAGCGCGCCGACACTGGCCGGGGAGGTGCGAGTTGGCGCCCGGCGCGAGGCGGGCGGGGGAGGAAAAGCGGCCGCTCCCGCAGGCGGGCGGCCCCGCCCTTGCCTCCCTCTCGGCTCACCTGGGCTCAGCCCCCACCTGCTCCTTGAGGGGCGTGGCAGGGGGCGTAGCCTGGCCGGCCGGGCGGAGCCGGGCTCAGGGTGGGCGGTGCCTCATTCCAGGGATTCCTCGCGCTCCCGCGCTCGCGTCCGCCGGCCAGTCCCGCGCGTGCGTGTGCGTGTGCGTGTGCGTGTTTGACTGGGGCCCGTGCGGGGGCTCGGGCGCGAGCGCGCCTGTGCGTCTGCGCGCGCTCGGAGTGCGCCCCGCGTGCCCGGGTCCCGCCCCCGCCCCTGGGTTCCCCGCAGGGCCCGGTCGGCCCGAGGCGGGCGCGCCCAGAGCCGCCGGGCGGTGAGTGTGTTAGACCGGGTCGGCGGGGCGGGACCCGGGCTGGAAGAGGGCGGGCCTGAGGGGGCCTTGGGATGGGCTGTCGGAGCCGAACCGGGACGCCCTGCGGGAGGGAGGAGGTGGCGGGTTCTTGCCCGGCCGCTCTGGAGGCGCTGGTGGGAGCGGAAGCGCCTGAGCTCCCGGAGGGCGTCCTGGGAGTCGAAGGCGCGGGGCGGGCGAGGAGGCCCGCGCCTGGCATCCCCTCGGTCCCCGCCGGCTCAGGGAGGGCCGTGATGCGAGCTGCTGGAAGGGACACCGTCCTCTTCGTGTGCTTCTTGCCTCCTCCCCAAAACGGGAATGCACACTCTCCCTGCACCCAGTGCAGGCCTCGCCGAAGAGCAGCGGGCTTTTTGCTTTTTGTTTTGCTTAAAGTCTCCTTTGATTTATCACACTGACATTTAACTGTCTTAGGTTATGATGACAGTGCTTGCTGGGGCTGTTGGTGTTTATGTGCGTTGCTGGCGTGTGTTCGTCTGCTTAAATTAGATGATTAAAAAATCGGTTTCACTTTGATTGTCGGTGCTGTATGTTTGCTAGTTGTAATCCCTTCTCTGGATTAATAAGAACCAGCAGCCTGGCGCGGGAGGGTAGGGGTGTAGGGGACGTGGAGGCGGCTCAGCTGGGTTTTATCGGCAGCTGGTTGCCCCTCTGTTTAAACGGCACTGACTCCCAGTTAGTGGAGTTTTAATATCTTGTTCTAAACTCAAGCTTACCTGGACTCAGAAGGAGGCTTACAGTTGTCTGTTTCCTCTGAATATTCAAAGACAAAAAAAAAAAAATGTTAATTTGCCTGTTAAGATTTGAAGGTCAGTTTTGCATACCATGTTAGTATATCAGATTTTAACTCTTTACTCGCTGAGTCCACGGACTTGTAATGTTCATTGTTTCCTGCTTGCCTCTAATGAAGAGTCTGCGCATGACTGCGAGGGGAATAGTATGGGCAGTTTAAGACCTTTGGGGTCGGAGCAGTAAGGCTGTCCTGGTGGTGTGATCTTGGGATAAGTAACTTATTATCTCTAAGTCCCAGTGGTCTCAAATAAAGGGTTTAGAAATATTTGCATCAAAAGTTTCTTGTCTTACACTCAAGACGGTTTTGAGTTTTTTTCTTTTTCTTTTATTTCCTGTTACATCTGGACTGAAAAGTCAACTCCCTCACGGTGGAAACGATGTAAACCCGTTGTTTAACTTTGGCGAAATTTTAATCCCAGGCTCATTTTCCCTGCCACCGTTTTTTCACACTCCTGGGCAGCCTGTCTTTGCTTTCCAGTTGGAAGGGAATGCAAACTAGTTTTTATGTTGACCAAAGCACAATACAATTAAGAAGATAATTCTGAGGGGCCTTGGGATGGGCTGTCGGAGCTATAAATAACTATGGACTACATTCCGAAACTGAATGCTGTAGTAAAAACAACTCTGGCGTATTATTGCTGGAGACTTGAGTTCTAGTCCTACCAATGTCATCTACTAGCTTTATGACCAGAAATAAGTTATTAGTACTCAACCTTTGTGTTTTATTTTTCTTTGTAAAAGGGTGATAATATCAGTTCCAACACATCACAGAGTTTCAGGAATTACAAAGAATAATGTGCTTTGAAAGCTTTTTGGGTTATTTAACTTTGAAGCTTCGAAAGAGCTGCATAAACAGTGGTTACTGCTATCCCCAAACGGATTTAAAACTATGACTTTATCTGAAGATTTAACACTTCTTACACACACAGTAATTATGTAAAAACTTTCACTTTAAATGTTCTGGGCTGGGGCAGTGTCTCATGTCTGTAATCCCAGCACTTTGGGAGGCTGAAGAGGATTGCTTGAGGCCAGGACTTTCAGACCAGCCTGGGCAAAGAGAGATTCCTGGTTTCTGAGTGTACCAAAAAATAAAAAATAAATAAAATTCTGTAGTGATAAATTTATTTTATTGTGTGTGTGTATATATATATATATATATATATATATATATATATATATATATATTTTGAGACAGAGTCTCGCTGTGTTACCCAGGCTGGAGTGCAGTGGTGTGATCTCAGCTCACTGCAACTTCTGTGTTGGATTCAAGCGATTCTTCTGCCTCAGCCTCCTGAATAGTTGGGACTACAGGTGCATGCCACCATGCCCAGCTAATTTTTGTATTTTTAGTAGAGATGTGGTTTCACCATCTGGGCCAGACTGGTATTGAACTTCCGACCTCATGATCCACCCTGCCTCTGCCTCCCAAAGTGCTGGGATTACAGGCGTGAGCCACCTCACCCAAGCTGGGTAATTTCTTTTAACCCCTTATGGAGGCAGTCCTGTTAGCAATCTCTGGTGGTAGCCAAAACACATCCAAAGGGAAATTTTATTTTGTATCTGTTCTGCAAAGATAGACGCTGCTGTGCAGCTTTTAATTTGCCTTAGTAAAATAATAAGTAGGTTAACAATAAAAATTGTTTTGTAACTTTGAAGATGACTTAAAAGTACTAAAAGTTGGAAGTTCAGAAGGGAAAAATCAAATACATGGGAAAATTTTAATGTCACTGACATTATGAAAGTGTGGTAATATTAACATACCAATGTTTCTGTTTATTGCCTGTGTGAGATGAGCTGTTGCAGCTATGAGAACCTGGTGAAAGAAGACGTTTGTGTGTGTGTGTGTGTGAAGAAATTTCTTCAAGGTATGTTAACTGAGGCTCATTTGTGTTTCAGGGAGCGCATCTAAAGTTAGTGAAGCTATAGGCAGGTGTTTAATGGAAGAGTAAAGTGAATGCTGCTAATCTGTAGCATTTAGGATCTGTCCACATTAAAATAAAAAACAAAACCCAACACCGTAAGAACTAGATTGTGAAATCTTAATGCAAGATTTGGTAGATACACACTGCCAAGGTATGAAAAGGAGTGCAGGAGGTGCTAAAACCAGAAAAATTATACCTACTTGAAATACAGAATAATAGCACTTTTGCAAAGGGGGAAAACTTTGTAGAATGTACTTCTGTGTCTCATGCCTCAGGTCTGATAACCAGATATAGTTGCTCCTCATTTTTTGTGGATTCCATGTTTATGAATTTGTCTACTCACTAAAATTTATTTATAAGTCCCAAATCAGTGCCTCTGACACTTTCTTTGACATTTGTGGACATGTGCAGGGTGGGAAAAAATTTGAGCTTCCCAACACCAATGTTCCCAGCGGAGGTCAGACAAGGCAATACTCTGTCTTCTTGTTTCAGCTCTCATGCTATAAACAAGTGTGCTTTTTGCAGTCTATTTAGTAACATGTTTTTATACATTTTTGTGCCTTTTGGGGGGGGATTTTGCTATTTACAATGGCCCCCTCTATGGTGCTAAAATGCTGTCTAATGTTCCTCAGCCAAGAAGGCTGTGATGAGCCTCATGGAGAAAATACATGTTTGATGAGCTTTGCTCACCTTTCAGTTACGGTGCTGTTGGCCTTGAGTTCAACATTAATGAATCAACAATAGGTATTAAATAAGGTATCTTTAAACAGAAGCAAACATGAAACAAGGTTGTGTATTGATTGATCAGTTTGCAAAAATGTGATCAGAGGCTAGAAGGAACTTAACCCTTATTTCCCCTTGGAACAGTGGTTCAGTATTCACTAATTCAGTGTTCACAGAGATTTTACAGAACACAACTACCGTGAATAACAAGGACTAAGCCGGCCACGGTGGTTCACAACTATAATCCAAGCACTTTGGGAGGCTGAGGCAGGCAGATCACCTGAGGTCAGGAGTTTGAGACCAGCCTAGCCAACATGGTGAAACCCTGTCTCTGCTAAAAACACAAGAATTGCTCGGGCATGGTGGTGGGCACCTGTGATCCCAGCTACTTGGGAGGCTGAGTCAGGAGAATCTCTTGGACCTGGGAGGCGGAGATTGCAGCACGCCATTGCATTCTAGCCTGGGTGACAAGAGCGAGACTCTGTCTCAAAAAAGAAACAAACCAAGAACCAATCATATTTACTGATGGTGATAACTACAGGGCTGCCTAATGTTGCACTGTATAATGAATTAGATGGCTTTATCTAGGCTTTAATAGGCTGAGAGCTGAGATTTGATTTTGTAACAGTGGGGAGTTAGATCTGAGCTATTCTCTTGCTAACTCAAGCTGTGGTAGAAATTTCATCTTTTATTCTTGGTAGTAATACATCCCTAAGAATATGAGGTGGTTCAGTACTTGTGAATAGGAAATACTAAATATTCAAATAAGTATTAAAATTTTAAGTATTTAAATAAAATGCAAGAGCAAGCATATCCAGAGTAAACTAAAATGCCAAAAAGTTTCTGTTATTTCATATGCCTTGCTGTATAAGGCTGAGGTCTTGAAAATGAAGAGAGAAAGATTCATAATATCCTAAAATGAGAAAGGAAAGCATGGTTCATCTTTTTCCTTTTCTTTTTTTTTTGTATTTTTATTTTGTATTTTATTTTTTGTATTTTTAGTAGAGATGGAGTATCACCATGTAGGCCAGGCTGGTCTTGAACTTCTGGCCTCAAGTGATCCACCCCTCTTGGCCTTCCAAAGTGCTGGGATTACAGGTGTGAGCCACCATGCCTACCCTCATTTTTATTTGGGCTAACAACAATGTTGAAAAATGTTGGGAATTGGTAGTCTGTTCAGAAAGTTTAGACTTGAATTTTGTTTGTCCCCCTTAGATACAGTAGTTTCAGTGTGGGCCCACCATAGAGTCACTTTCCGTGGGACACTTTAGGGAGATGGGTGGACTTCAGTCAGCAGTAAGAATTTTGCACCAGCATCAGGCAGCCTTGCTTTGGGTCATGAAATGTGCTGTAATGTAAGTTGGCTTTTGCAACGCAGAGCCTGTATAGATGTCCCTCACCAGGTACACGATCAATTTTCATACAGTCTGTGCATTTGCGTAGTTTACACTGATACCACGCCGTATTGCAGTACCTGAGGATTTTCGTCACTGTGTGGTGGCACCGTCTGCCAGCTCCGGTTGCCAGAGCAGTTGTGATGACTAAATATTGTACCCCTGCCCTCCTGCAGGGCTGAGAAGTCCCATAGACTCAAGCCCTGAGCCATGTTAGCATCAGGAAACCTCAAGTGGTTGAGCAGAGCGTGCATTCAGGGTTTCCATCCACAGTGTTAGCCTTTATTTGGTCTGTTAACGGGGGAGGTCATGGGAGGTGAGGCACCTAGGGTTACCTGTTCCTGCTATACAGCCTCCAGCCTACTGGAGGATAAGAGACTGATGGCTGGTAGACCTGCCTCCTGCAGAGGTTTCACAGGAGGGGTGCTAAGCCCTATGGAAAGGGTGTGTACGCCTACCAGCTTACCAGTCCCTTCATTTTCTTTCTTTCTTTCTTTCTTTTTTAATATTTTTTGAGGTGGAGTCTCACTCTGTTGACAAGGCTGGAGTGCAGTGGTGATCTCGGGTCACTGCAACCTCCACCTCCTGGGTTCAAGTGGTTCTCCTTAGCCTCCCGAATAGCTGGGATTACAGGTGTGTGCCACTGCACCCGGCTAATTTTTGTATTTTTAGTAGAGACAGGGGTTCACCATCTTGGCCAGGCTGGTCTTGAACTCCTGACCTCGTGACCCACTGGCCTTGGCCTCCCAAAATGCTGGGATTACAGGCGTAAGCCACCATGCCCGCTTGCTCCTTCCATCTTCTAGTACAATGAGAGGACTGCCAATAGAGTGGGCTCTTGATCTGGGGCTCACACTTGAGGTTGGCAGGCACCTGAAAAAATCTAGGTATTTTATGCGTGTGTGTGTGTGTGTGTGTGTATATATAATACGTACACACACAGTTCTCAGGAAATAGACATAGAACATGTTTATATATTGTTCAAATATTAGAACATTTGGCCTATTAATGAACTTTCAGGAGTAGCGACGTATAGAAGTAAGGAATTAGATGCAAGCAGAAGCGGCCGAGTCCTTCAGGCATTGATGCTTCAAATTATGGCACAGTGAGTCAGTTATACCTGCTTGGGACATGTCTCAATGAGGAAAGCTAGAATAGCAAAGGATCCGTCTGTTCATGTTCTTTCTTTGATAATATGACTGTTGAGAAAATATTTTGAGTAAGGACTGGCTTCTGTTTAGAAAAGTAAAATAAAATTTAAGGTTGTGAGCAGCTAAGCACCAAAGTGAAATTTTTTTTTTTTTTTTTTTTTTTTTTTTTTTGAGACGGAGTTTAGCTCTTGTTACCCAGGCTGGAGTGCAATGGCGCGATCTCGGCTCACCGCAACCTCCGCCTCCTGGGCTCAGGCAATTCTCCTGCCTCAGCCTCCTGAGTAGCTGGGATTACAGGCACCCACCACCCCGCCCAGCTAGTTTTTTGTATTTTTAGTAGAGACGGGGTTTCACCATGTTGACCAGGATGGTCTCGATCTCTCGACCTCGTGATCCACCCACCTCGGCCTCCCAAAGTGCTGGGATTACAGGTTTGAGCCACCGCGCCCGGCCCAAAGTGAAATTTTAAAAATGTTCTCACTGAACCTTAACATTTAGCTATTGGAGCTTGATCGCAGATCTTCCTGCTACTGAACCTGTTCTTGAATCTCAAAGATCTCAGGACTTTTGCTTGACTCCTCTGTAGCTATGGCCCCAGGCACCATTGTGTCTTGGTATTTTGTTGCCGGTGTCATTATTGCCCTCAGTCTCAGCAGCAATTGACCTGATGTGACAGTCTTTTTTGTTTACCTGCCTTGATTACTAGTTTTTTTTTTTTTTTTTTTTTTTTGAGACAGAGTGTCGCTCTTGTTGCCCAGGCTGGAGTGCAATGGCACGATCTCGGCTCACCGCAACCTCCGCCTCCTGGGTTCAGGCAATTCTCCTGCCTCAGCCTCCTGAGTAGCTGGGATTACAGGCACGCGCCACCATGCCCAGCTAATTTTTTGTATTTTTAGTAGAGACGGGGTTTCACCGTGTTGACCAGGATGGTCTTGATCTCTCGACCTCGTGATCCACCCGCCTCGGCCTCCCAAAGTGCTGGGATTACAGGCTTGAGCCACCGCGCCCGGCCTTGATTACTATTAATGTGACTCCTTGCCTGCCTCTATTAGAAGAATGTCAAATATGGCATGGTTTGCATGTTCCCCAGAGGAGAAGGCTTGCTTCCCCTTGCTCACTGTTGAAACTGTCGTGTTATTGCCTGATAGGTTTCTCAAGGTGCAGGGGAAAGGGCACAGGGCTAGAAGTTGTGGTTGCTAATGGAAGGTTTGCTTTGACCTAGACTAAATAATTGTGCTTGTCACTAAAACGTCTTTAGCACGATCACCTTCAGAATAGTAAAAATAGCATCGGAATGGGAATGGAGAGACTTGTATTCTAGTCTTAGCTGCTTCAGGAAGTCACTTAACAGTTTTGATGCCTCATTTTTTCTTTTTCTTTTTTTTTTTTTTTTTAATATGTAGAAGAAAAATAATAAGCATACTTGGCCATTTGGCTTAAATAATAATTTGATTGTGAGAATCCAATAAGGTCATTTATGTGAATTTATTTTGAAAACGTGTGTGCTATATACCTGGAAGTGGTGGTGGTAGTAGGCTAATTAAGTTCGTTTCTCTCTGTAGTTTATAAGGCATTTTCAATTACATCGTTTAATCTACGGGATAAGCTTGTGATCATATGAAGTCGGCTAGGAAGTATTTTTTACTGGTTTCTTTAAGGAGGAAACTAGGGCCTGGAGCGGGTAAATGACTAGTCCATACAGCTAGTGTTGGGCATCAAGGGAAAAGCCTAGAGCAAAATAGGCTTTCAGGAATTGGTGACTGAATGAGTGAAAGATTTAAAGGAGGGCTCAAACTTGGGCTTTCTGATGCTAAAGTCCTGGCTCTGTTGAGTTAACAGATGGTAAAGTTGCGAGAAGAAAGAAGGATTACTCAAGTTAGAGATATTTTTTGCGAGAAGAAAGAAGGATTACTCAAGTTAGAGATATTTTTAGCAAGAAGAGCAGAGAGGGATGGTCTGTGACTGGGATGTTAACAGGAAGAATATGTGCTGCACGAAGTTGGTGGGCATCACCAGACACTCTGGGAGGAGAACAAGCTGGATGATTTAAAACTCTGAAACTGTGCTTCTGTGCCGCTACCAGAATCTGGTGATTTGCTCTGATTCTCATTTCAGTTTTCTTGCTCACAGAGCCTGACAGCCAGCCACATCACCCCGTGTCATCCATATTTGGTGTACGGTGCCCAAGGGCAGGGATTTTCCTTTTCCTTTTCTACAGCGTGTAAATAAAGTGTTTTAATAGAAAGAGGAGATACTCAGTAAATACCTCTGAATTCTTTTTTTTTTTTTAAATTTTTTGAGACAGGGCTGGAGTACAGTGGCGTGATCTTGGCTCACTGCAGCCTCAAATTCCTGGGCTCAAGCCATCCTTCTGCCTCAGTCTCCCAAGTCGCTGGGACTACAGGCATACAGCATCAAACCTGGTTAATTTTTGTATTTATTTTTTTATTGAGACAAGGTTTTGCCATGTTGCCCAGGCTGGTCTCAAGACTCGTGGGCTCAGGTGATCTGCCCACCTCGGCCTCCCAAAGTGCTGGGATTACAGGTATGAGGCACTGTGCCCAGCCACCTCTAAATTTTTTTTTTTTTTTTTTTTTTTTTTTTTTTTTTTTTGAGATGGATCCTCACTCTGTTACTCAGGCTGACTGCCATGGTGCAAGCTCAGCTTAGTGCAACCTCCACCTCCCAGGTTCAAGTGATTCTACTGCCTCAGTCTTCCGAGTAGCTGGGATTACCTGTGCCCACCACCACACCCAGCTAATTTTTGTATTTTTAGTAGAGATGGGGTTTCACCCTGTTGGCCAGGCTGGTTTTGAACTCCTGACCTCAAGTGATCAGCCTGGCTCGGCTTCCTAAAGTGCTGGGATTACAGGCATGAGGCACGGCGGCCAGCCACACCTCTAAATTCTTGATGGCCAAGAAGGCTGTATATCCCATGTCA
The DNA here is from genome assembly GCF_048565385.1 of Saimiri boliviensis. Lineage (NCBI taxonomy): Eukaryota > Metazoa > Chordata > Mammalia > Primates > Cebidae > Saimiri > Saimiri boliviensis. The sequence goes on from NC_133456.1 coordinate 84,545,250, forward strand.
TGGTGTGATAGTTCATACTTCTGGGTTTGTTCTACCATTGTATATTATTAGCTGAGGCAAAGTTGGTTTTAGCTCAGGGAGTGGTCCTGGGGTGGACAGAGTTTGGACTTGTGATAAAAGAGGGCCAACAGGAATTAGGGTATTTTATTATTTGCGTCTGGAAGTTGCAGAGTCCATCAGGTGTTTCAGGGTACTGATGTCTTGTCTGTTTCTGACTTTTGGACAATTTACTGTGTGTGGCAGGAACACTGGGCGATTTGAATGTGATTCCTCCCACGCCCACCCTCCTGGTCTCCACATCTGGACAAGGTAGTTGCTCCATGTTCTTGTACTCTTACCTAAAGTATATTGTAGCTGTCGTGTGACAGACATGGAGTGAGCCTGCCTGGTGCTATAGCTTTTATTGTGTAGATCTTAGAAAACTTCCATAACATGTCTTGGAATTGTGTTCCCTTGCTTGAAAAAAAATACATAATCTATTAACCCCCACAGTGCTCTTGCCAAGTGATTTGGTTTGGATGTTTGTCCCCTCCAAATGTTACATGGAAATGTAATCCTCAATGTTGGAGGTGGGTCCTGGTGGGAGAGGTTGGATCATGGGAGTGATCCTTCATGAATGTTGTTTAGCTCCATCCCCTTGGTGACGGATGAGTTCTCTCGTAGTTCATGCAAGATCTTGGCGTTTAAAAGAATGTGGCATCGGCCAGGTGCAGTGGCTCACGCCTGTAATCCCAGCACTTTGGGAGGCCGAGGCAGGTGGATCACTTGAGCTCAGGAGTTTGAGACCAGCCTGACCAACATGGAGAAACCCTGTCTCTACTAAAAATACAAAAATTAGCCAGGCTTGGTGACGCATGCCTGTAATCCTAGCTACTTGGGAGGCTGAGGCAGGAGAATCACTTAAACCCAGGAGGCAGAGGTTACAGTGAGCCAAGATTGCGCCATTGCACTCCAGCCTGGGCAAAAGAATGAAACTCTTGTCTCAAAAAAAAAATGAATGTGGTACCTCCTCGCCTCTCTTGCTCCTGCCCTTGCCATGTAATGCGCTGGTTTCTGCTCCACCTTTATTATGATTGGAAGTTTCCTGGGGTCTCACCAGAAGCCGAGCAGATACAGGTGTCATGCTTATACAGCCTACTGTGAGCCAGTTAAACCTCTTTTCTTTAAATTACCCAGCCTCAGGTATTTCTTTATAGTGACACAAAATAGACTTAACACACCAAGTTAGGTGCTTGTGTCCCCTTGTTGACCAAAAAGGGACAGTTTTGTGGAAGGCCAGAAAATGGCTCTCAGATTTATAGCTGAGCTTGCCATTAGCACTAAATGTCCCTAGGTTTTTGTAGCTTTAAAATTGATACCTTTTCTTCCTTAATTCTCAACTTTTAGCTGTTTGGAAGAACATATTATTTGAGGCTAAGGGAGTGGGAGGAAAGGCATGTGGACTGGCAGAGAAAATATATGATCATTACCTGGAAAAAAAATCCACAACAAAATATATATCTATTCATGAAGAATTATGTTCACATTTGACAACTGTAAAAAAGGTGAATATATAGACCAGAAGTGGGTTTGCAGTGCAGTGGAGCACACAGTGTACTCTTTATCTTTTTTTTTTTGAGATGGAGTCTCTCTCACACTTGCCCAGGCTGGGGTGCAGTGGTGTGATATCGGCTCACTGCAACCTCCGCCTCCTGAGTTCAAGTGATTCTCCTGCATCAGCCTCCTGAGAAGCTGGGATTACAGGTGCCTGCCACCATTCCTGGCTAATTTTTTATATTTTTAGTAGAGTCAGGGTTTCACTATGTTGGCCAGGCTGGTCCTGAACTCCTGACCTCATGATCAGCCTGCCTTGGCCTCCCAAAATGCTGGGATTACAGGCATGAGCCACTGCGCCTGGCCCTCTGTATTTTTTTCTAGAGCCACACTCCTCTCACTTAAATGGTGTTATGCTCCAGGTGTCAGCGTTTCAACCGATTGTTATTATGATGATGATGTTTGAGATGGAATCTTTCTCTGTTGCCCACGCTGGAGTACACTGGCCCCATATCGGCTCACCACAACCTCTGCCTCCTGGGTTCAAAGCAATTATCTATCTTACCTCAGCCTCCTGAGTAGCTGGGATTACAGGCGCCATCACCACCACCCCCAGCTAATTTTTAGTAGAGACTGGATTTCACCATGTTGTCCAGGCTGTTCTCGAACTCCTAACCTTAAGTAATCTGCCTGCCTCGGCCTCTCAAAGTGCTGGGATTACAGGCGTGAGCCACCATGCCTGGTCCTCCTCATATTATTTTTGGTTATCACCATATCCTAGTGCAAAAACTACCACCGAAATAAGAAATAAGGAGATGTTACTGAGATACACCTAGATTTGTTTTTCAGGTACTGCATAATTTTTTGTGCAAGGTATAGGAAAAATTTATGGCTCATAAAGGAAATAAACATGTCACTCCCCTGCTTAAAGCTTTTCGGGCCATTCTAGGACTTCTCATGGACTTAAAATAAAATCTCAGCGTTGTGGGCCCTCCAGGCACAGGTGACCTGGTCTCGTGCTGCCCACCTCAGGCCTCTGTTACTGACTTTAGGGCAGCCACCCTGGCCGCCCCCCAGATCGCCTTGCTAGCTTTTGTGTCTTGGTCTCAGCATGTGCTGCTGTCTCTCACCTTCTCCCACCCTTCCTGCTCTTTCTGGCACAGATTCCTCTCATCCTTTAGGTCTCAGTTTCCGTTTATCTCTTCAGAGAAATCTTCCTAGACCATGCTAGCTAAAGGTGGACAGTGCCCTGTCATTTTCAGTAAATTTACTGTCATTTGTCATTTATTTAATATATTTGCATGTGTTTTGGCAAATAGTTATTTTAATACTTATAAAGCCCATTCACTTCTCAGAACACCATATGAGGGAGGTAATATTAGTATCCTCATTTTCCAGGTGAGGAAGTAGACACACAGAGGTAGTCCTTTCCCAGGGTCACAGAGATTGGAAGTGGTTTACCTGGATTCAAATTAATCAGGATGCTAATTTGATGCTGAAATAATCATGATACTGATTTGCCTTTCAATGTGGTGTGATCCTCCATCGAATACTGTAGCCATGGTTTTTCCCTTCACATTATCAATATGTTTTATTGGGTTTATTTAGTGCTGTGGATAGGATGTACATAAGATGTAAAATTCAGAAGACTGTTTTTTAGGGATGGGTTCTCACTGTGTCACTCAGGCTGGAGTGTGGTGATATGATCATAGCTGACTGGAGCATCGACCTCTTGGCTTCAGGGGCTTCAAGGGAGCCTCCCTCCTCAGCCTCCCAAGTAGCTGGGACTATAGGTGTGCATCCCCATGACTGGCTAATTTCTAAATCTTTTGTAGAAATGATTAAATTTCTAAACTTCTGTGTTGCTTAGGGTGGTTTGGAACTCCTGGGCTCAAGCGATCCTCCTGCCTTAGCCTCTCAAAAGCACTGGGATTACGGGGCTGAGCCACTCACTCCCCTGTAAGACCTTTTTTTTTTTTTTTTTTTTTTTTTTTTTTGTAACTATTATCTTCCACCTTTGCTTTGTTCTTCTGTGGCTAGATAACACTTAAGTTGCCAGGTAAAGGGTAAAAAAAAAAGAATAAAAGAAGATAACACTTGGTCCCCAACCTTCATCTCCCAGCTGTATTGTCCTTATCTTGTACCTTCTTCCTGCAGAAGCCTCTTAACAAAACTGATCCATCTCCAGTAACTTCTGGAGTCACCCTCTCCAGTCAAGCCATCCTACACAGAACTTTTTTTTTTTTTTTTTTTCAGGGTCTTGCCCTGTTGCCCAGGCTGGAGTGCGGTGGTGCAATTACAGCCCACTGGAGCCTCAACCCAGAGCTCAGGTGATCCTCCCACCTCAGCTCCCTGAGTAGCTGGGACCATAGGCCCATGCCACTGCTTCTAGCTCATTTTTTATTTTTTAAATTTTTTGTAGAAATGGGGTCCTACTGTGTTGCCCTGGTCATTCTGTAACTGCTGAGCTCAAGTAGTCCTGCTTCAGCCTCCTAAAGTGCTGGGACTATAGGCGTGAACCATGTGCCTAGACGCATGGAACTTCTTAACTAAAATAGTGTTAGCATCACGTCACTGGCCAGCTCAGGGACAAATGACAACTGCCTGTTGCCTATGACATTAAGTATAAATCTGAAGGCCAGCTGTCAGCTCTTTCCTAAGGCTCACCTGAATTTAGCTTCTGCTGCTTCCTAACGTGGATTTTCAGTTCTAGCCGGGCAGGTCTAGCCACCTGCCCCAGGTGCTCATTCCTGCCCCTGTGCTGCCTTTCCTCAGACTGTTGACTCAGGATGACTGCACTGGGGATGAGACAGGCTCCCTGTACCCAGGAAGTATACAGAAACAGTGCGATCCAGGAAGGTAAGGGAGGCCAGCAAGGCGAGTGACTGCCTGGGGCAGGGAAACAGGGGAAGGAAACTTCCGAAGTGGCCTTTTGGAATACACACATCCACAAACCACCCCTAAACAAAAAATAGATGTGCACAAGGCAAACACATTAGCTGACATTGATCTCTTTTATCACACAATACCCATTTTAGTTTTAAATAATATTTAGTCTTTGATTATCTTCTTTTTAATTTTACCTGTTGTTACCCTATCCCATAAACTTTAGTTTCCGAATCATAGCATGACTCCTCGAAAGCAGAAATCTATCTTCTGTTTCTCCATAACCTTTCCTGGGCACTTTGCTGAGCTTAGAATAATTGTGTAATAAACATTGGTTGGTTTCATTAATAAGGTTGCAGTAGATGGCAGGTGCCTTGTAGATCCACCTTTAACACCCATTGTCTTACCCACCTACTTTGAATGTAAGTTGCTTGTGAATTTAGGATTTCGTAGCTTCTGTATAAGCTTAAATGTCTAATCTTCCACTGTGCTAGAATTCTGGGTCTACCTTGTGTCATTTGATGCTTTATGCTTTGATATTTTGTTTCTGTGCATACTTTATGTAACCTAAGGCATATGTTAATCTGTTTGGGTCTAGAATTTTGAAAGCATTGTCCTTTAACTTAATGAGATAAAATTAATTTAGGGAATTATCAGTCTAAATGCTGTATTATTACAGACTAGGATGCGTATCAGCAGTGACTACCCAAAATCCTGACTTTAAACCCACGTCTTTCCTGAATAGGAAACTGGCTTGGGTGAAGAGATTACCTAGTTCTTCAGAGTTCAACAAACCTGTTTCTGTCAGTCAGTTCCAAACCCTTGTTGGTTTTCTCCATTGTTGAACAAGTTCATAAATTCTTCCTCTCAGGAGATGGTCTTTTGAGCACCACTAGGTTTTCTCTCTTAGACCTCTGCTTTTACCCATCCTTCTCTCTGAAAAAGAAGACATACACATTTGTTACGAGGTCGTTGCCTCCCAGCCACTACACCTCCCCACCACTTGTAGTCTTCCATGGCCCTCCCCTCCCTTCTCTGCTTGCCATGCTCAGTAAGCTCTGCCTCTGCATTTTCCTGGGTCCCCACGGCTCCCGTGCCAGTGCCCCTCTCTGCCCTCTGCGTGCCTGCCCACAGCTCTGGCTTTCCGTTGTGCACCCTGTGCTCAATTTCCCAAGCTCCACTCCGTTCCACATGGTGCCACCAAGATAACTTGCCCAGAACAGGTAGAGAACCAAGCTGCTTTTCTGCTCAGATGGTTTTCAGTGGCTCCTTAATGCGGGTCAAGCCGTGGTCCCGTCAAAGCCCTCAGTCCTTTCACAGTGTGGTCCCTGTCTAAATTTCCATCCTTGTCACTTACTTTCTGTCCCTATTTTACTCTTGTAGGCGATTTGGGCAGCGTGTTATTAAACATTCTGCTTCTGTTCTTCCCTTCTTGGGGAGGAACTTTTATATTCGATCTTCACAGGCTCTGCTTAAGTTCTGTTTTGTTCACAGAGCCTTTCAGAGTTTGTCTTATTTCTGTAGGACTTCGTTTCTAGCACTGTTTTGACACTTTGCACATTTTGCCCTAACCCATTATTTCTCTAGGTGCTCCCTGAGATGTTTCAGGTTAAAAACGGCTCATGGCTGGCTGCAGTGGCTCATGCCTGTAATCCCACACTTTGAGAGGCCGAGGCAAGCGGATCACAAGGTCAGGAGTTCGAGACCAGCCTGGACAACGTGGTGAAACCCCATCTCTACTAAAGATACAAAAATTAGCTGGGCGTGGTAGTGCGGGCCTCTAGTCCCAGCTACTTGGGAGTCTGAGGCAGGAGAATCTCTTGAACCCAGGAGGTGGAGGTTGCAGTGAGCCAAGATCGGCCACTATACCCCAGCTTGGTGACAGAGCGAGACTCTATCTAAAAAAAAAAAAAAAAAAAAACAAAAAAAAACTCCAAAAACCCGGCTCATGACATCTACGAGGTTTCATGAGTACAGGGCTTCTATCCCCATTGCCTTTACCCATAGGGTGCCATGGCAGATTAAAGGAACAGGGAGGAGAACACGCTGCTTAGCTTGGTTTACTCCAGGCTTCCTCAGACTTATTTACCATAGAAAAACTTTTTTTGTTACAAAATATGAACACTCAGTGCAGAATGCTTTGGAAGAATTCTGCCTTAAACGGGATGTCTTGGTAGCCTGTCTCCCATGCAGATTGAAAGCTCTTCGAAGGCAGCTACTAGGCTTGGCTCGTTTTTCCTGCCTGGACTTCCTTGTAGATATTTAATGTTTACTGAAGTCATATTGCATGATCAGGGATAGATATTTCTTTGGAGTCCTGAGGTATGAATATTACAAAGAAAAGCTGGTCTGCCACATGTTGTGACCGGTGCATATGTGGTAGGTACTCCATAAATGTGGAAGAATAATGAATAAATGCCAAGTGTCTGTGAAGTGGTACTGTGAAGAAGTTGTTTTTCTCAGTTGAGCTAGTTGGGGGTGTGTGTGCTAGTAACTGTGTGTGTGTGTGTGTGTGTGTGTGTGTGTGTGTGTGTGTTTAAATAACTCAGAAACAGGAAACTGGGCAAAAGCATCCTGGTTTTCCAGGGCTTTCCTCCAACTTTTAATCTTGTTTTAGCTTTTATATTATGCTGTAATTTAAGAAAACAACAATAAATCCAATCTTATTACAAAACATGATGCGGCCAGGTGCGGTGGCTCACGCCTGTAATCCTAGCACTTTGAGAGGACGAGGCAGGTGGCTCACGAGGTCAGGAGTTCAAGACCAGCCTGGCCAACATGCTGAAACCCTGTCTCTACTAAAAATACAAAAAATTAGCCGGGTGTGGTGGCGCTCCTGTAATTTCAGACTGAGGCAGAAGAATTGCTTGAACCGGGGAGGTATAGGTTGCAGCGAGCCGAGATCGCGCTGTTGTGCTCCAGCCTGGGCAACAGAGCAAGACTTCATCTCAAAAACAAAACATGATGCTAGATAAATTAATGATAGGTGATGATTGTATAGTATACTGTTATACAAAACATAACGTTTTAACATAAAGATTCTTATTGGACTTCAAATATCATTTAACCCATCAGTGGGATTCCCACACAGCTTTCCATGAGTGTGTGGCATGTGTTAAGCTGCCCCTCTATTAAGCTGCATCACCATTTCACTGGTAGTGATGTTGTGTTCGTGGAGCAGCCTTTGTTCTGAAAACCTTTTTTTAAATTGGGCATATTTGTACAGGCATGTTGTGCATGCACATAAACATTTATAAGCACCAAATAACATGGGCATGAATATTCACAGTATCCCTTCTTTTAGTTCCTACATGAGCTGCTTAATAGATTGAATGGAATTTAACCCTTTTCTCTCTTCCTGAAACAAGCCCATTCTGTTTCTTCATGTGGGAAGAATTTCATCCTTAGAAGAATGATTTGCATTTGGTTGAGGACTCATTCTGTTAATGACTAGGGTTCTAAGAGTCTTTTGAATTTTGTTTAAATTATTTTTTTCCCCTTTTATTTTTTTTCTTTTAGGCTCCCACCAGGAATGGAGACGCCATTGGATGTTTTGTCCAGGGCAGCATCTTTGGTGCATGCTGATGATGAAAAACGTAAGTCAGAAGTTTATTATAAAATAGCTTAAATGCTTTATTGATCCCTTGCTTCCTGCCCCATAAGAAAATGACGTGCTTCTCTACCTGGTTTTCTGGCTATTTGCTCTTAACTTTGGTGGTTTTCCTTAGAGACAACAGCTTGGCATCCTCATTTGTATTTTCAAGTACTAGAATCTGTAAGTCTTTTAACTGGCATTTAACTTTGAGATACTGGTTTCTTGCTTTTTTTTGAGATGGGGTCATGCTGTGTTGCCCAGGCTGGCGTCAAACTCCTGGACCCAAGTGTGGGTACTGGTATTTAAAATGTGTAAAATATTTAAAATAGCAGTTAAATACCAGTAGTTAAAATAGCAGTTAAATACCAGTAGTCCCAGTTACTTGGGAAGCTGAGGCACGAGAATCGTTTGAACCCAGGAGGCAGAGATTGCAGTGAGCCGTGATCGTGCCACTGCATTCCAGCCTGGGCGACAGAGCCAGACTCTGTCTCGAAAAGAAAGCCAGCTGGAAAAAAGTTGGGACTTCCCAGCACCAGTATCACCGATCACTGAAAGGAGAGGTTCCTCAAGCACAAGGAAGAACAGCAATCTTAAGTTGTATTTCTATTCAGTACCTTCCAGGGTTACCCTAGACACAGATTACATCAATGTCTCATGAGCAGTGGAATAAGTATTTTAAGTAAATTTATCCCTTCTAGGCCATCCAGATAAGTGAATATTGTGTTACTACAAAACCACCATTTTACTATTTATTTTAGCCCTACAGTGTACTAGTAAGAGATTTCTTTTATTCTCTACTAGTAGACATACTTCTGCAGGTATTATAGACTCAAGTCATAATAGGTACTATTCTCTTCAAAATGCTGAAGCAATAACATCCTCAAAAATGCCCAAGTTTTCAGTTCTCCAGAAACAAAGGAAAAGAGAATCATTTAGGTCACCTAGGTGAGTTGGGAAACTGATCTCAAGTACGGGAACATTTTTCTGTTTGTAATAAGAGGCCTATTCACAAGGCTTTTTTAAAGTGTTGAGGAGAATGTTAACTTCCCCTAAAGTCTAAGAACAATTTACAACAAAAGCTAAAATAGAATTAATGTAGGCAGAGAAAGCTGAGTCAGGCTGAACCAGCCCAAATAAGTCTTAAGAAATCAACTGAGCCGAGCGCGGTGGCTCAAGCCTGTAATCCCAGCACTTTGGGAAGCCGAGGTGGGTGGATCACAAGGTCAAGAGATCGAGACCATCCTGGTCAACAAGGTGAAACCCCGTCTCTACTAAAAATACAAAAAATTAGCTGGGCATGGTGGCGCGTGCCTGTAATCCCAGCTACTCAGGAGGCTGAGGCAGGAGAATTGCCTGAACCCAGGAGGCGGAGGTTGCGGTGAGCCGAGATCGCGCCATTGCACTCCAGCCTGGGTAACAAGAGCGAAACTCCGTCTCAAAAAAAAAAAAAAAAAAAAAAAAAATCAACTGAAAGACATGGAAACCTAATGTTCAACCTTGTCTATAAAGTATATGACTTTTCACACACATGATAATACATAATTAATGTATTAGGTAACAGAAAATACAGTGCCTGTTTTTTGAGCTCTGCATACTTGAGTGGTACACAGAACACAACAGTAAGAAAGGTCTCCCAAAAATGTTAATAATAATTGCAGGCATCTTTGGACTTTTTCAATGTAAAAAATGATCCTAAGAAGCTGAAGCCATGACACAGGGATTCTAGAATTGTCCCAGTCCATCCCTAGACCAACTGGAGTCATTAGAGTCAAAAGAATGTTCGGCTAAGCATGGTAGCTCACATCTGGAATGCCAGCATTTTGGGAGGCCAAGGCGGGTGGATTGCTTGAGGTCAGGAGTTTGAGACCAGCCTGGGCAACATGATAAAACCCCATCTCTACAAAAATAGAAAAATTAGCCAGGTGAGGTGGCACGCGCCTGTAATCCCAGCTACTCGGGAGGCTGAGGCAGGAGGATTACTTAAGCTGAGATCACGCTGCTGCACTCCAGTCTAGGCAACAGAGCAAGATCTGTCTCAAAAGGGGAATGTTCTTGGATAAAGTCTACAGTCTGTTCTCTGATTGTTAGAGCCTTACATGTGAATTTATTCTCATTCTGCAAAATACACTGGTGGGCTGTGTTCAACACACAAGGAAAGTAAGAGTTCCTGACTCCCTCAGCAGTATCAATTTCTCTGAAAACAGCTCTCCCAACCCATAGGCTGCAAAGGGAGTCTTGCATCTACATCACTGAGTGCGCTTGTCCCCGCTTCTATACATTTTACAGCCACAAGAGTCTGAATACAAGCATGTTCATGAGTCCCATGAAGGCAGGAACTGTCCCTTCTTTATCTTTCTACGCCCCTTATACATAAGGGTTGAATCATCACTCACTCAATTGGAAACTAGATAGGCCTCCAACTGGAACAGAATGATCAAAAGGAAAGAGAAAGAAGTCTTCACTTCTTTACCCACTCAAAGACACAAAGGGTCACCCTGAGGTCATTATTTGTATTTTTCATTGTATAAACAGTATTTTCTCTTACTGGTCCTAACTAAAGTTGGGCATTGTAAAAGAGAGAAATTGAAACTACTACCTTATATAAAAACTTCTAAACTAACTATGTCGGTGTTCAACAAAGTTTGCAAATAGCTGTTGAAGTCAGCCACTTCTCCAAGGTCCTCGCTGCTCCCTGCACTGGCACCAGCCTGCTCTACCCCTTTCTCTCCCTTCACCCCCAAGAACTCCTGAGCTAGATCCAAGCTGGTGGTTGGCCTGGGCACAATGTTCTCCTAATCATAGAAAAGTCATTGCATAGCTACCACATTTTAGGAGGGGCACTGCCAAGCCTGGGTAGGTGAGGAAGACAGCAATGAGCTCAGAAGACATCTCCAACACAGGATGGTTGACAGGGCTGAAGATAGGTGCTATCCAATGGTGGAAAGTCACATTTATTGCAATCTTACAGGAATAAAGGAGTTTTGTTGTTGTTCAGATAAAAAGCCTTTGATCTGAGCTGCCTCCTCTGAGCTCCAATTCCTCGGATTCCCACTTAACATTCTTGACCTGCAATTTTTTTGGTAAGGGATAATCATACCTTACCATCAGGTGGTTATATCCTCACAACAATCAAAAGGCAAGTAAGTGTGAATTATACAGGAGGTTGAAAAAACCTTACTAGCTACCTCACCCAATCACTGGCAGAATGATGATCTTGTGGGGGTGATGGTGAGAGGGTGAGAAGACACAGACGCATGGCAATATGGTTTGGTTATTTGTCTCCTCCAAATCTCATGTTAAAATGTGATCTCCAGTGTTAGAAGCAATGCCTAGTGGGAGGTGTCTGGGTCACGGGGGTGGATCCCTCATGAATGGCATAGTGATGAATGAGTTGTTCCAACTCTTATTAGTTCATTCAAGAGCTGGTTGTTTAAAAGAGCCTGGAACCTCTTCCTCTTTCTTGTTCCTCCTCTCACATGTGACATGCCTTCTCCATGTCACCTTCTGCCAGGAATAAAAGGTGTCTGAGGCCTCCCCAGAAGCCAAGCAGACACTGGTGCCATGCTTGTACAGCCTACAGCACCATGAGTCAATTAAACTTCTTTTCTTAATAAATCACCCAGTCTCAGGTATTCCTTTATAGCAGTGCGAATAGACCAACACACATGTTAATGCAGAAGGCTGGGGAAAGCCCTATCAGAAGCCAACAACGTGCCAGGAGAGAGGGCAAGGCAGCCCTAACCAGGAGTTGAAAGCGCATTAGTCAACTCAGTCTACACGACAGCCCATGAATCCTCATAAACACTTTGTAGGAAGGTATTGTTGCTCCATGTTACCAATGAGAAAATGGAGGCTTAGAAAAGGAAAACTCTAGCAGCCAGTAGAGAGGCAGACCTCAGATTTTAAGGACGTGCACTTGCTGTCTGCCAGTCCATGAAGGAGCTCACCTTCAAGAACTTACAATGTATAAAAGCTCAACCTATTTTTGTTGTTGTTGTTGGTAATGTTTTAGTGCTTAGAAAAAGAACTGTTCCTACTTGAAACAGTAATTCTTACAATATTGTTTAGCAGAGTAACCTTATCTTTGAACAAGAATATTTAAAAATAAATATACTTTTGGATGAGCAGGAAAATCTCTTTAAAATGTTGTGGAATAATCTTCCAATATCGTTCCTTTCATCCATCCCCCAAACTACACAAATGAACATTTTTTTCCTCTCAACATTTGTTCTTTCTCAGCTATGCAAAACATAATTTTTATGACAGTTTTCCATTATGACGTATACTGTACATTTCCAACGACATAAATGACCGTCAATGATTACTTCCATCTCTAGTTCTCTACTGGTCAATTAGTGTATCAACTAACACACGTTTATCTCAACGATCTGAGACCCATAAGGAGTATCTTCAGTACAGATCACTGGCAGTAGCCTGCGAAGGAAAGAATGACCTACAGTTAACAGTTCAAGCTCTAGCATACAAAGTTAAGATACCAATTAAGGCAAGTCGAGGTGGCTCATACCTGTAATCCCAGCATTTCGGGAGGCTGAGGCTGGTGGATAACCTGAGGTCAGGAGTTCGAGACCATCCTGGCCAACATGGTAAAACCCCGTGTCTACTAAAAATACAAAAAAAAAAAAAAATTAGCTGGGCGTGGTGGCAGGCACCTGTAACCCCAGCTACTTGGGAGCCTGAGGCAAGAGAATCACTTGAACCTGGGCTAATTTTTTATATTTTAGTAGAGAGGGGGTTTTACCATGTTGCTGAGTCTGGTCTCAAACTCCTGAGCTCAGGCAGTTTACCTACCTTGGCCTTCCAAAGTGCTACGTTTATAGGAGTGAGCCACTGTGCCAGCCTCCAGCTATTTTTTGAATAGGGTAAATTGATGAAAATGGGAGGGTAAGGTGCTTGATTGCAGTGTTTACAAAATGGTTATCTTCAGTAATTTTTTTCTCATATCTTCTAATTCTAAGGTCTAATTGCATCTGCTGACTTCCTTACTTAGATTAAAATAAATTAAAATTAGGCCGGGCGCGGTGGCTCAAGCCTGTAATCCCAGCACTTTGGGAGGCTGAGGCGGGTGGATCACGAGGTCGAGAGATCGAGACCATCCTGGTCAACATGGTAAAACCCCGTCTCTACTAAAAATACAAAAAATTAGCTGGGCATGGTGGCGCGTGCCTGTAATCCCAGCTACTCAGGAGGCTGAGGCAGGAGAATTGCCTGAACCCAGGAGGCGGAGGTTGCGGTGAGCCGAGATTGCGCCATTGCACTCCAGCCTGGGTAACGAGCGAAACTCCGTCTCAAAAAAAAAAATAAATAAATAAATAAATTTAAATTAAAACTTTTTTCTTGAGGGTTTTGGTGGAGGGGATAGTCCTTTTGAATGAATATGCAGATGATCAGAAAGGCTAGATGGGGCTGGTATAAGTGATATGGCAAGGACAGCAGCTTTTGCAGGGGTTGCGTTTGCATCTGCTCCAAGAAATTCACTAACTCCTTGTTAGGAGGTGATCATTGAAGGTTGACTAATTGATGAAGCAAATTACCATAATTCTTTCAAGTAAGCATTCCTAAGCTTTTATTATTATGGGGACATATGACCCCATTGTATGGAATACGTTTATATTTCTAGGTTGTAGTCTATATTTGCCTTAAAAGGAGGAAAGCAGACCGGATCAGATTAATGGTAACATAATGTTCAGTTGCACTCGTATTCTTTGATTGATTTCTTTCCTCAAGATAATGATGACTTCTGGTCGGCTTTTGCATCAGTCAAGTAAACCTCTTACAGAGTTTGCTCTTGTGACTGCATCAGCTGGGCCCATTCCTGGTTTTTTCTCTCTTTCTCTCTTTTCCCTCAGCATCTAATGACTATTTTCCATTATGACACATACTGTACATTTCCAACGACATAAATGACCTTCAATGATTATTTCCATCTCTAGTTCATTGAAGGTCATTTATGTCGTTGTGGCTTTCGAATGTTGTTGCCTGTGGCACACAGTAAAAAAGCATTTTAGAGCCGGCGCGGTGGCTCAAGCCTGTAATCCCAGCACTTTGGGGAGGCCAAAGTGGGTGGATCCTGAGGTCAGGAGTTCGAGATCAGCCTGACCAGCATGGTGAAACCCCATCTCTACTAAAAATACAAAAATTAGTCAGGCATAGTGGCGCACGCATGCTTGTAATCCCAGCTCCTCATGAGGCTGAGGCAGGAGAGTTGCTTGAACCTGAGAGGCAGAGGTTGCAGTGAGCCAGTCGTGCTGCTGCACTCCAGCCTGGGCGACAGAGCCAGACTCTGTCTCCAAAAAAAAAAAATAAAGAAGTTGAGTCATGACTCCTTACATTGATTTTAGGATCCACTAATGCATTGGAACCCACAGTTTGAGAAAACATGATTTGGTTTACATCACCTTCGTCAGATAAACCTTACTCCTGACTCCTCTGTTGTATGTACTGGGAAGATCTGACTGCCATGCGGGCCATGAAAATCAGAGGAACCGGGAATATTCAGACATGCCAGAATAGATCAGCGTCCACAAGGCAGACTTGATTGAGGCGTGGTATAGCAAAGGGGCAGACATGCCCAGAGCACAGGAGGGAGATAAATAGATTTTTACCAAAGGGAATGACCATTTTCTGGAGTACTGACTCTAAAACCCAAGAATAATACAGGGTTAAAATAGGGAGGAAGTGTCTCTAATGGTTACATTTGCTTGTGATAAGAGTGGAGTGCTCTGGTCCCTTGGGAAGAGAACAGCATACTGATCTCTTTCCTGCCCATTCCCCTTGGAGTCTTGGTGTTGAGTCTGGTTTTCCCTTAGTGAGGGAAAGAGCTCTGGACTCTTGCTTTCTAGCAACTGTGTGTGCAGCTATGGGAGAATTTCATCGGGAGGGCACAGGCAGGAAGTGCAGTTGTTTTGTTGTCTGTATCTGTTTCTCTGCGTATTTCAAGGACTCCTGGTTTTGTAAAGTTGCACTTTAGAAAAGTTAGGTCTAAAACAATGCTCAATATAATATGGCCTTTGGATCCTTTTTCTGCCAACTCTTCTGTAGTGCTCATTAAGTACTTCTTTCTGTGATCATTTCTGAAAATTTGGAGGCTTATCTGATCACTGTATCAGTGATTTTCAGATCCTAAAATACCGGAGGGGTGTGCCGTGCATTTTCATTCGTAAGAGTGGCTCATAGTTATCTGCGATCCTCAGGGAGGAGATGGGGTACCTGCAGGCATTCTGACAAAGCCTTCCCAGGTGCGTCTGACATCAGGCCCCTTTCCCGACATGAGAGCTCTGGAGCTGAATCTTGAAGTGTGATTTTTCTAGTCATGAGAAGCTATAGTTCTTTGGCTATCACATGTCCTTTAACCAGATTCACAGTTCTTTGTATCTCCCCCTATTTCCTTCATCATGCACACATTCTCTCTGTCTTTCCATACAGGTGCTATATATATACATAGGTATGTATGCATATTTGCGTATTATTTTTCCTGAGATACAGGAGAGTAAGTGGGCAGTATCATGCCTCCTTACTGCTAAAGAATTTGGTGTGCATTTCTTAAGAATGAGAACATTCCCTTACATAAGTACAATGTGATTATCTTTATTATGTTGCTTGAAAAAATAAAACATAAAAATGGGCATGACCCTTATGCTTGTAGTTTCTGTATAACTTCGTAACTAGAATACATATTTATAAATTAAAAATAGCCAATAAAAGCTAGCCATGACACAATAGATGAAGATCTGCTGTGCCCAAGCCTCTGTTCCACGAGTGTGGCTTCTGCTGCCAGCCTGCTGGATTTGATTCTGCAGTGTTACATACCTATCATGCTACTTGTTCTTAACACAATTTCCCCACCACTTTCATCTTTCAAACTCCTGTAAAACTTTTCATTATACAGATTGTGGTGAAATAATTTGACTAGTTCTTAGTGTAAATGCCTCAGTTTCATATTAGGTTTATCTCTGTCCTTTTTTTTTTTTTTGAAACGGTGCCTCACTCTTGCCCAGGCTGGAGTGCAGTGGAGTGATCTTGGCTTTCTACAACCTCTGCCTCCCAGATTCAGGTGGTTCTCCTGACTCAGCCTCCCCAGTAGCTGGGATTACAGGCACCCGCCACCACACCCAGCTAATTTTTGTATTTTTAGTAGAGGCGGGGTTTCGCCATGTTGGCCAGGCTGGTCTCGGACTCCTGACCTCAAATGATCCACCTGCCTTGGCCTCCCAAAGTGCTGGGATTATAGGTGTGAGCCACTGTGCCTGACCTCTTTTTTTCATTCGATAAAATAAATAAACAAATAAAATACAAATATAGTCACTGAAATCATACGGCAATATTTGGTGACATGATAGCCATCTGATTCAGAGGATGCTTATGTCAATTTTAAAAAAGATTCTCCATGAAATAATGAAAGTAAAAATTTCTCATGAACTCCTGAGCATTTGTCTGGGGACCTCAAATTAAGGATTATGCTATCATCTCATTCAGTTCTCAGAACACCCTTGTTAAATAGATATTATAATTGGTCCCATTTTATAGCTAAGGAAACTGAGGTTGATACAGCTTCTGTAATTTTCCCATAAACACTTGGATGGTAGTGGCAGTGATGAGAATTGAGCTAAAGCAACCTGACTATGAAGCCTAAGCCTGTAATACTCTGCTGTCTGTCCAGAGGATGGGAAAGACTTTTCTGCTGATTATAAACAAACAAAAAAAAACAAAAAAGCCAAAATCAAACTCCTGTATACTACCTCCACTAATATATTAGTAAAGGCATTTTCATTTGGAAAAGGCTTCCTAGCCAGTGAAATGGCATTTCTAAAATATTGACTAGCTGTAACCTGCTGCACATTCAGGATGTGTGGTAGCACTTGCCGGGGGACTGTCATTAATCCCCTTTTCATGGCTCTGCCCTCTTGTGTTTGCCATGGCTCAGGTGTATGCTGCCACAGGACTCCCCTTCATATGTGTGGAGTTTTCTTTCCCAGTAAGTACCTCAGCTAACTCAAGGAAAGGAAGCTGGTTCAGGTGATAAGGGCTGCTTCACCAGGTAACAAAATCCCTCTTTGCCAAAGTGTTTAATTAGAGACAAGAAAACCATCGTTCAGAGGCAACATAGAAGGGATTGTCATGGAGAGGGTGGCCAGGCTTGAAGGATGACCTAAGATGTTCTGAGTCTATATCATACCCTTGCCTGTTGAGGGGGAGAATCTTGTTTCCTTCTGCTTTGTATTCCAAGCGTCTACCATTTGGTGCAAATGGTGGGCATTCAGTAAACATTTATTGGTAATGAAGTAGGCACTGGAGTGAAAGACTCATGTCTAAGGAATTAATTTATTAAACACTAGCAGCCAGGCACCATGGCTCACACCTGTAATCTCAGCACTTTGGGAGGCTGAGGCAGGCGGATCATGAGGTCAGGAGTTCAAGACCAGCCTGACCAACATGGTGAAACCCCGTCTCTACTAAAAATACAAAAATTAGCTGGACGTGGTGGTGCACGCCTATAATCCCAGCTACTCAGGAGGCTGAGGCAGGAGAATAGCTTGAACCCAGGAGGTAGAAGATGCAGTGTGCAGTGAGCCAAGATCGTGCCACTGTACTCCAGCCTGGGTGACAGAGCAAGACTCGGTCTCAAAAACAAAAAACAAAAAGCACTAGTAGAAATGACTTGTAATGATCACTGTTACTGCTAACAATGTGGAGATTCCAAGGAATACTAATTCTATTTGATAATACTTTGTAGTTTACAAAACATTTTCATTTTTTTCTTTCTTTTTTTTTTTTTTTTTTTGAGACAGAGTCTTGCTCTGTTGCCAGTCTGTAGCGCAGTGGCACGATCTCGGTTCACTGCAACCTCTGCCCCTCTGGGATCAAGTGATCCTCCCACCTCAGCCTCCCGAGTAGCTGTGACCACAGGTGCATACCACCACACCCCACTAATTTTTTTGTATTTTTGATAGATACAGGGTCTTGCTATGTCACCCAGGTTGGTCTCAAACTCCTGAGCTCAAGCAATCCACCTGCCTCAGCCTCCCAAAGTGCTGGGATTACAGGAGTGAGCCCTCGCACCCGGCCTAATTTCATTTACTTCTTATAGCAAGTGCCTTTGCAATAGGCCAGGTCGGGGAGGTATCAGAGAAAAAAATTAAGAGAAGAAAAATTAGGAGAAGTTAGATGCCTAATTCAAGATTAAAGTAAACCCCGCCGCCCCCCGCCACAAAATCAAACCACCCAAACCAAACCTCTGTCTTCTTTCCTTCTTTGGTGCTGGGGCACTGAATTGTGCATTGCTGCTGTGATCATCAGAACGTTAATTCCCAGGTGAGTGTCAGCAGCTGTGGACAGTGCGGAGTACTTCAGGCACCATAGGGGAGCACACTCCTCCTCTGACTGGCCCATGTTCCTAAGCTCCCCTTGGTTTTAAAATAAACACTGATGTTACTGTTTTTTCCAAGGTTGGAGCTTTCAGTTACTTCCTTTTTGTGAACAATGGCATCAAAAATATCATCTCCCAGTAGTCTATTTAATTCAAAAAGCTTCATAAAACATCAGGTAGGTTCGTGTTAGGTGCTTATTTAGGACATTCTCCAGATGTGGGCATCCAGGGCTAGACATCTGGCATTTAATCAGAAGGGCTGCCCTCCAGAGACAGCTACTGCCAGTGTCTCTGCTATTTTTATAGTTTTATATCAGATCAAATTAGCATAATAAATGTTAGAAATGGAAATCTGCTGGCGAAGATAACATGCCTTGTTAATTAGCATAATGGATGCTGAAAATACATTCTTCCACTGAATAGCTCTTTAGACACTTGAGGAGGGTAGCTTTAAATGAATGTTTCACAATCCTTAGAGATCTATATTTTCCTTTAATACACATAAAAGTGTTACAGATATTAATGTCATGTGCAATTCAGTTTAACATATCAGAGTCAAGAATTTTTGGATGAAGTACTTGGTTATTTTTTTTTCTTCATCTGATGCACTTCTCCCTCCCCTTCATCTCTTCTCTCTGCGTCTTGAGTGTCACTGCCCCAGTCAGTATCTGGTATGAACATCCCCGCCCTATCGACCGTCCTGTGTTGGAGGTGTCTTCTGAGCTCATTGCTGTCTTCTCCACCTACCCAGGCTTGGCAGTGCCCCTCCTAGAATGTGGTACCTAAGTAATGATTTTTCTATGTGATCTGGAGAATTAGGAGGACATTGTACCTGGCACTACCACCAGCTTGGATTTGGCTCAGAAATTCTTTGGGGTGAAGGGAGAGAAGGGGGTGAGGTGGGCTGGTGCCAGGGTAGGGAGCAGCCACTGTAAGACTGCAGGGAGAAGAAAAGACAGAAGGCCTGTAACTGCTTTCCAAGGGGTACCCACCACTCAGCTCCGGCTGCTGCTGTCTGTGAGCTGATTGTGCCTGTCATTTCCAGGCACCACGTTGGGAGCTTGAAATCAGCCATGGTGAGAGTATTTACACTATGGTAAATGCTATACATTTATAGCAGGGGCTTTTGTTTTTCCTCTATAGAGAGCCAGTTGTTAACATTTACCAGCACACCAGTGGCTCCAGCTAATGGGTTTTCCATAGGAATGCGGGGCTGAGTTTGTCAACTTTTGTGATTACTCAAGACACATTGGAAATCTGGATTTTTTATGTAAGACTTCCAGATTTTTAAAATTCCATGTGAGTGAGACAATAGTCTTCTTGCCAGGATTGGTCAGGTGAGTATCTATCTAGTATGTACTTCTTGGTCTAGTCTCAATACTTGTATCAGTAAAACCTAAAATAACAGTAGATTAAAAAAAAACAACCTCTATCAGCTACTCTCCCTCTCTCACCATACTTGTGAATTACTGTAGCAATTCTGTAATAGCTGAAAAGGTGGGATATAACATGACACCATCTTGTACATCTGTCATTATATCACTGTGGAAATTAGATATAGGTCTAATTTTTTTCCATTTAGGTTTTCTGTTGTTAAAAGACAAAGGCCACATATTTTCTTTATATTCTTTTGCTTTCTTAAAGATTTATGTTACACATTTATGAAATACTTGTTGACTTGGCATCTGATATACATGTAATATGTAGAAGCAATAGATATGGGGTTTATACTTTTATAGAAACCAAATCAAGCTTGAAAAATCAAACTTAAATCCTTAGTGGCTTTAGATTTTTTGTAACTGCCTTTTTATTGGATCAAACTGTTGATTCCTTGTAAATGAAATGAATAAATCTTTACATTTGAAATCTGGTGAAGTACCATTTGTTCTTCTATGACTGCCGATTTCTTCAAACCTTACATATATGTGGTTTTTTCTCTCTTTGGAAAATGCTGCTTAAATGTCTTTTCTTTTGTGGACTTACCTTGTTTAGATGGCAGTTGCTTTTAAAATGAATTCAAGAGGCCAAAAGTCTGTTCTGTTCATGAGCAAGCGGGATTAAGAGGAATATTTTTTCAGTTCTCTAGCAAAGTACTAGTTTAGGGTGCTTTGAATAAAGCATTTTAAGTTAGAAAAAAAATATTCAGGAGGCCAGGCAGGACAGCTCACACCTGTAATCCCAGCACTTTGTGAGGCCGAGGTGGGTGGATTATGAGGTCAAGAGATTGAGACCATCCCGGCCAACATGATGAAACCCTTTCTCTACTAAAAATACAAAAATTAGCTGGACTTGGTGGTGGGTACCTGTAATCCCAGCTACTTGGGAGGCTGAGGCAGGAGAATGGTTTGAACCTGGGAGGTGGAGGTTGCAGTGAGCCGAGATTGTGCCACTGCACTGCAGCCTGGCAGCAGGGAGAGACTCTGTCTCAAAAAGAAAAAAATATTCAGGAGGACAAACTGGATATTTAGATGAAAATGGCAGACCGAATATGCATTATCTTCCCTCTTGTCAAAAATCTTTTAAAATAACAAAAGGTAAATACTTTAAACCATCTGCAAGAGTACTGGAAAATTGGAAAGGATGCCTACCTCTGGTAAACTAAAAGTTATGAAGAATTCTTGAAAGACTGAAAACAGATGGAATTATATTGACAAAAGGAAAACAAAAGCAAAACAATTGTAACTCAAAACACAGGTGCAAAAGAAAAGGGGGAATTTAAAGCTGAGTTTACAGTGACTAACAACCACCAACAGGAAGGGGCTCTACAGTAACATTTAGGAAATCAAAGCATTATATTTACACAATGGTCTCTGACTAAAAACTGAGAACTGTGTCTGGGGAGGGATCCTTGAGTGAGGATAGGGGCCTGAGAGAGAAGCTGAGCAGAGCGTCAGATCCCTGTGGGCTCCAGCAATAACAAGGGTCCTGGGAAGGAAATGTGGGCTCTCTAGCAGGCAGTGTCTGTGAATGTCCTTCACCACTGGAGGAGAGACTGTTTGGCAGGTTTGGTGTTTGTCTGTCACTCTGCCTCCCTGCTGTTCACTTGTATACCTTAAAGCAAAGCCCATCATTGGACACTTTCTGCCCTCTTACACAGAGCCTGCAGGTAGCTGGCCTTCCCCAGAAGAGCATTAATACCAGACAGGAAGCCTGCAGTGGTGTCCCCTGTTGATTGGCCCAGTCTTTTATTCCAAAGTGTGAATGCACATCAAAGGATCACCAGACATTTGAGGAGAATAAATAGTATGAAAGAAAAGGCCCAGAGTATGTTTGGGGAACGTAACAGAAAGCTAAAAACACGTTAATGGGTATCTTCAAAGAGATTTGAGCTACTGTATAATAAATCTAAGTAGCCTGCTGTGAAAAAAGATCATTTAGAACAACAAAGTTCATGGACATTAAAAATGTGGTGATTGAAATTAAAAGGTTAATCAGGTCAGCTTGAGAAGCATGGAGAGAATTAAAGACAAAATTAGTGATCTGGAAGATAGGCAGCAAAACATTGCAGAACAGAGATCAAAAAGTCAGAGATGGGAGGTAGGACAAGGAAAGGAACAGTCATGGAGATCAATTCCAGAGTCTTAACATGCGTCAGATGCATATTCTGGTGGGCTGAAGCCAGGAAATAGTGAGAAAAGATGCATTGATTAGAAAATTGAGAAGTAGGCTGGGCGCGGTGGCTCAAGCCTGTAATCCCAACACTTTGGGAGGCCAAGGCGGGTGGATCACGAGGTCAAGAGATCGAGACCATTCTGGTCAACGTGGTGAAACCCCGTCTCTACTAAAAATACAAAATATTAGCTGGGCATGGTGGTGCGTGCCTGTAATCTCAGCTATTCAGGAGGCTGAGGCAGGAGAATTGCCTGAACCCAGGAGGCGGAGGTTGCGGTGAGCCGAGATCGTGCCACTGCACTCCAGCCTGGGTAACAAGAGCGAAACTCTGTCTCAAAAAAAAAAGAAAATTGAGAAGTAAATGAGCCAAATGAATGCCCTCCACTACAACAAGACAAACCCAAAACAGAAAGAAGAAAACTTTTTTCCTCTGTTTTCAGTTAAGAACATTTTTTCACTGTACTGAAAGTTTGTATTTTTTGACCAGTATCTCAATCCTTCCAAAAGAAAAAAAACTGATCTCTACTTTTATCTTTTATTTTTTTTTTTTTGAGACTGAGTCTCATGTAGTCCGCAGGCAATAAATGGCATGATCTCTGCTCACTGCAACCTCTGGCTCCCGGGTTCAAGTGATTCTCCTGCCTCAGCCTCCTGAGTAACTGGGATTACAGGCATCCACCATCATGCCTGGCTAATTTTTGTATTTTTGTAGAGATGAAGTTTCACCATGTTGACCAGGCTGGTCTTGAACTCCTGACCTCAGGTGATCTGCCTGCCTTGGCCTCCCAAAGTGCTGGGATTACAAGTGTGAGCCACTGCACCTGGCCTACTTTTATTTATAAATGAATATCAATAAACCTAAAAAAAAACCCAAAAACTGTTTTCTAAAATAAAACAATAAAACCTTTAGTGGATTCATTAAGAAAAAGAAGAAAACACGTAATTACAGAACATCGAAAACAAGAAAAGGGACATTACTGTGTATATAGGTGAGATTACTGTGCAAATATATGCACATGTAACCAAAAAATGGAAAATATAGAATAATTCTGTTTAAATCAGGAAGAAGTTGAAAACCTTAAATTGGTCAATAATTATGGTAAAAATTTAATAAGTAGTCAGAGACGTAAGGCCCATGTGGTTTTATAGGTGAATTTTACCAATCTTCAAGAAACAGATTTATCTATGTTATGTGACTATTTTATAGTATAGAGCACTTTCTAATTCCTTCTGTGAGACTAATACAACATGATAGTAAAGCCAAATAAAACACAAAAGTATATGTACATAAAATCAAGTACATAGATATGAGAGCACAAAATTAAGTTAAAAAATTTCAGGCTGGTTATAATTGAAAGAGTAACATATCCCATGTCCAAGTAAGTCATTTGCATTACATGAATGCAAGGATGATTCAATAATAGTTAACTTTTGTAATGTAAATTATATTACTTTAGTAGATTAAAGGAAAATCATATAATCATGATGGATGTCTAAAAAAATATTTCATGAAATTCAGCACCTATTGGTGATAAAAACTCTTAGTAAGATGTAAATCAAAAGAAACTGTCTTTAATTGATAAAATATATCTTCTAGGAACTTACAATGAATATGTCTAATGGTGAAACATTAAGTTAGGAGCAAGACACAACTCAAGTAGCATTGAACTTGAGGTTCTAGCTAGTGACTTTTCATAAAAAAATATAAAAACTGAAAAGATATAAGAAAAGCTATGATTTTCAGATGTTGTAATAGTTTACCAGAAAATCATAACAATAAATGGGGGGAAAACTTTCTAGGAATAATAAGAGACTTAAGTAAGGCAGCTGGTTATAACAATGGTATATAAAAATCAGTATTATCTCTGTTCACTTGCAATAACCAGTTAGAAATTATCTCAAAAATCTCAGGGCTGGGTGCAGTGCCTCACTCTGCTTGTAGTATCAGCACTGTAGGAGGCTGAGGTGGGGAGGATTGCTTGAAGCTAGGTGTATGAGATCAGCCTGATTAACATAGCAATACCCACATCTCTTAAAAAAAAAAAAATCTTATTCACACATCAACCATAGACTTCAATTATTTAGGGAAATATCTAATAAGAGACATGTCATGACCTTTGTGAGTAAATTATAAAACTACTGAAACAGAAATATGGCATGTATTTTCTTTTATTCAGACATAAAGTTGATCTGAATAATAAGAAAATACTATATTTCTACATAGGAAAATTTAGTAAAAGATGTCAGTTACATTAAAATTAATCTATACATTGAATGTATCCTAATTGGAATATCAAAAGTAATATTTTTAATTGATAAGCTGATTCTGAAATTTATCTGAAAAATTAGAAAAGAGGAGAGGGTAGGGAGTTGCTCACTCATTTTAATATCAGACATTAAGACACTTTATAAATTTATTACTATGAAGTGGTTGGAATGGGATAATACTGACATAGAGATAACTATAGCAGTTTTCTTAAACTTTCTGAGGTACAAAGCCATAGTAACAAATTTATTTTACAACTCAGCCAACACACACACACATATATATAAACAAATTTCATGGGGTACTGCTTTGCTATCTTAGAAATATTCTATTGTTTTCTGTCCTATTCTACTTCATTAGAAGATAACAACAATGGTGGTTATGATCCATTCAGCTGATTTTAGGAACCAGCAATGGATTGTGCCTTATTGTTTGAAAAATGCTGAGATAGAATAAATGAAACAGAATGGAGCTCAGAAACACACACATGAGATATCGGAATTTATATATCATAGGGACAAAATTTAAAATCCATGGAGGAAGAATGAATGATTAAAAAATTAAAACAAGGCCGGGCACGGTGGCTCACGCCTGTAATCCCAGCACTTGGGAGGCCTTCGGGGGCAGATCACAACGTCAGGAGTTCAAGACCAGACTGGCCAACATGGTGAAACCCTGTCTCTACTAAAAAATACAAAAATTAGCTGAGTGTGGTGGCTCATGCCTGTAATCCCAGCTACTTGGGAGGCCGAGGTAGGAGAATTGCTTGAACTGGGACCTGGGAAGCAGAGGTTGCAGTAAGCCAAGATTGCGCCACTGCACTCCAGCCTGGGCTACAGAGTAAGACTCCATTAAAAAAAAAAAAAAAAAAAATTGATTGTGATGAATACATATAACATGAAATTTACCATCTTGCCCATTTTAAGTGTGCAGTTGAGTGGTATTAAATACATGTTATGGGCAACCATCACTACCACCCATCTCCATAACTTTTCATTGTGTAAAACTGAAACTCTACATTCCTTGAACACTTAATGCTGCATTTCCCCATGTACCAGCCCCTGCCAACCGATGTTCCACTCTCTCTAGAAATCTGACTGTTCTGGGTACCTCATACATGTGGAATCATATGATATTTGACTTTTTGTGACTGACTGATTTCACTTAGCATCATATCCTCAAGGTTCATCCATGTTGTAGCATGTATCAGAATTTCCTTCATTTTTAAGATGAAATAATATTCCATTGTATGTGTAGGCTACTGTTCATTCATCTGTGAATGGACAGATCAACAGACCCAAATGAATAATGCTGCTATGAACATGAGTGTGCAAATATTTTTTTTAAGAGCCTGCCTTTAATTCTTTTCAGTATCTACCCAGAGCAGAGCTGCTGGATCATATGGAAATTCTTTTTTTTTATTTTTTGAGGAACTGCCATACTGGTTTCCATAGAGACTGGACCATTTTGCATTTCCAAACACAAGGGTTCCAATTTCTCCACATCCTCGCCAACGTTTGTTACTTTGTTTTTTAAATAGCAGCCACCCTAGTAAGTGTCAGGTGGTATCTCATTGATGTTTTGATTTGTATTTGCCTGATGATTAATGATGTTCAGCATCTTTTCATGTGCCTGTTGTCTATTTGTATATCTGATTTGGAAATATGAGTGTTCAAGCCCTTTGCCCATTTAAAAAAACTCTTTTTTTGAGATGGAGTCTCGCTGTGTCTGTCACCCAAGGTAGAGTGCGGCAGTGCAATCATAGCTCAACACAGCCTTGACCTCCTGCTTTGCCCATTTTTGAGTTTAGTTGTGTTTCTGTTGAGTTGTAACAATTCTTTATTCTGAATACTAGACCGTCATCAGATGAATGATTTGCAAGTATTTTCTCCCATTTTATAGACTGTCTTTTCACATTACTGGGTATATACCCAAAGGAATATAAATTATTTTATCATAAAGACGTGAATGTTCATTGAAGCTCTATTCACAATAGCAAAGGCTTGGAATCAGCCTAACTGTTCATCAGTAACAGATTGCATAAAGAAAATGTGGTGTACTATGCAGCCACAAAAAAGAACAAGATCATGTCTTTTGTGGGAACATGGATGGAGCTGGAAGCTATCATCCTTAGTAAACTAATGCAGGAACAAAAAACCAAATACCTCATGTTCTCACTTACAAATGGGAGCAAAATGTAGAGAACTCATGACACAAGGAGGATAACAACAGACACTGGGGTCTACTTGAGGTTGGAGGGTGGGTGAAAGGAGAGGAACAGGAAAAGTAGCTATTGAGTACTTGGCCGAGTAACAAAATAATCTGTACTACAGACCTCTGTGACACGAGTTTACCTGTAGAACAGACTTGAACATTTATTCCTAAACCTAAAATAAAATTTAAAAAAATTACAAAGCAAACAAACAGAAAAGAAAACCAAAAGGAATTACAAATGAAAATAGAAAAATTTACTTTTCTGTTTACACACACACACACACACGCACGCGTGCAGACAGAAAAAAGTTGAAACAGTTGGCCAATTATTTGGAAGCAAGTTATGATTGGGGCCAGGCGTGGTGGCTCACGCCTATAATCCCAGCACTTTGAGAGGCCGAAGTGGTCCAGTGGCTTGAGCTCAGGAGTTCGAGTCCAGCCTGGGGAACATGGCAAAACCCCATCTCTACAAAAAATAAAAAAATTAGCTGGGCGTGGTGTGCATGCCTATGGTCCCAGCTACTTGGGAGGCTCAGGTGGGAGGATTGCTTGAGCCTGAGAGTTCAAGGTTGCAGTGAGCCATGATCATGCTGCTGCACTCCAGACTGGGTGACAGAGTGAGACACTGTCTTTAAAAAAAAAAAAAAGGAAAGATTTCTACCTCATGCTAAATTTGTTAGCATAAATAATAAATTTCCATCCCCAAATCTATCCAAAATAAATTTCATATGGATTAAAGAACTTAACCATATATTTAAAAGCTTATGTTCTTCATACATATTTATAGTAAACTTGTGGTAAGGAAGTTCTTTTTTTTTTTTTTTTTGAGACAGGGTCTCACTCAGGCTGTAGCCCAGGGGCATGATCTCAGCTCACTGCAACCTCCGCCTCCTAGGTTTAAGCGATTGTCGTGCCTCAGCCTCCGGAGTAGCTGGGACTACAGGTGTGCACCACTAGGCCCAACTAAGGTTTGAATTTTTAGTAGAGATGGAGTTTCACCATGTTGTCCAGACTGGTGTCAAACGCCTGACCTGAAGTGACCCACCTGCCTTGGCCTCCCAAAGTTCTGGGATTACAGGTGTGAGCCATCATGCCTGGCTGGGAATTCCTTAAGCAAGACTAATACCCAAAGTTAAAAAGTAAAAGCTTTAGAATATGTAGAATTTAAAATTTTCTATTATGGGATACCATAATAAAAGGTAAGAGTTGAGCTATTTTTAAAGGTTGAGGTTTTGTTTTGTTTTGTTTTGTTTTTTCTTTGAGACAGTCTCACTTTGTCACCCAGGCTGGAGTGCAGTGGTGTGATCTTGGTTCACTACAACCTCTGCTTCCCGGGTTCAAGCAATTTTCCTGCCTTAGCCTCCCAAATAGCGATCTCGTCTCACTGCAACCTCCGCCTCCTGGGTTCAAGCGAGTCTTCTGCCTCAGCCTCCTGAGTAGCTGGGATTACAGGTGTGCACCACCACACTTGGCCGGTTTTGTATTTTTAGTAGAGATGGGGTTTCACCATGTTGGCCAGGTTGGTCTTGAACTACTGATCTCAGATGATCAGCTCGCTTCTGCCTCCCAAAGTGCTGGGATTGCAGGTGTGAGCCACCATGGGCGACCTTTCATGTGGTTTAATTTGCCCCACTTGCAGGAGACCTCTGCTTCCCTTTGAAGACTTCCATGCAGAAGATGCTAATTAGGCTTGTAGGAATGGATAGGACCTTGATTGTCCTCTTATTCAGTCTTCCTTCTAATGCAGAGTTATCCTTTGCAAGATTCATGACATTTGGCTTCTATCCTCTGCTTGGCTGTAAGAGATGGAGAGTGTTACTTCACGGGACTGTCCATTGTTAAACAGTTTTTGGAATCGGACAAGTTCAATTATGTGGAAATCTACATTCTTGTAACTACTTCTGGTACTCTTCCAACTTCCATACGTATTGAAAGGAGGCTTTTCAGTAGCATTGGAGAAAGTTATATTCTTCATTTGGAGAAAGTCTCGCTCTGTTGCCCAAGCTGGAGTGCAGTTGTGAGATCTCGGCTCACTGCAACCTCTGCCTCCTGGGCGCAAGTCATTCTTGAGTCTCAGCCTCCTGAGTAGCTGGAATTACAAGCGCCCTCCGCCACAACTGGCTAATTTTTGTAATCAGAAACAGGGTTTTTACCATGTTGGCCAGACTGGTCGTGAACTCCTGAGCTCAAGTAATCTACCCACTTTGGCCTCCCAAAGTGCTGGGATTATAGGTGTGAGCCACCAAGCCCGGCCTTAATCTTTTCTAATGGTGTCCCACTTTGGAGATGTGGCCACACCTGGCCTTTGTTATCTTGCCCTCTCCCTCATGCGGTTTTGGCCACCGCCCATTTTCAGGACCTCTGCAGCAGCTGTGCTCTCTGCCTGAAACGCTGTTCTCGAATCTGATGGCTCCTTTGCATTCCAGCCTCATCCTGTGTCCCCCAGGGCTGCATTCGACACTCGTGAGCTTGAGGCATCTGTGCCTCCGTAGACCCCTTCCTTCATTAAAAAGATATTATTATTATTTTTAAAGATGGGGTTTCATTTTGTTGGTCAGGCTGGTTTCGAACTCCTGACCTCAGGTGATCCGCCCGGCTCGACCTCCCAAAGTTCTGGGATTACAGGCGCGAGCCATCACGCCCAGCCCATTAAAAAGATATTACAAATTATATTTTACAAACACATTGGTCTATAGATGAAACATTAGTACTCCATAGTGAAACATCAATACTACATAGTAAAACAATTTTTTTCATCCTAATAGTTCATGTTTTCTCTTCTGAGATTGTGGAAACAAACAATTTTCATGGGCCCCAGAAGTGCTGTGGGCCCTAGGCCCTGTGCCCAGTGGAAAGTGATCTCCTCTCCGAGCTGCTGGGCTGCATCACAGCGGGCTCCTGATGCAGAGCCTACTTAGTGTTGTGTTCACAATGTCTAGAGCACAGCCTGGCTCATGAGTGAATGAAGAAGAAAGACACACTGGGCTCTGAGTGAAGCATTCTCCTCTGACCAGAGGACATGGGAACTGTATTTTCTTACAGTGTTTCAGCTTTCATTGTTTTGTTGTGTTCTGTTTTTTTTTTTTTTTTTTTTTTTTTGGCAATTTTATAAATTTATTTGATGTGTTTGATGATCAGTGATTAGTTCTTATTCACATTGACTCTCTGTAGGTTTTTGAAAGTGGTAACAGGTACATAGGTAACCGAAGTATAGCGCTTATCTGGTGAACCTTCATCCTCGTTACGTTTTCTAGAGAACCGTACATGGATTCGGTATGGGACGTTCCTTATTCCTTTGGCCCAGTCAGCTTTGTTGAGCCTGGTGTCAATGCGCACATCCCATCTCTTTCATGGCAAATTTCTGAGTCTCTGTGAGGGCCCGAGGGGCATGCTTCTGAAGCCCACTCCTTGGATGCACTTGTGGATGTTGATGGTGTATTCTCGGGTCACCACCTTGTTGATGGCAGAACGGCCCTTTTTCTTCTCGCCACCCTTCTTTGCGGAAGCCATTCTGTCAGGGCCAAGTCGGAAAGGAAGAGTGCGAGGGATTGTCTCATTAAGTTTATGTTATACATACAACACCTGCTTGTTGAAGAAAGCCTGATAAATTCAGGAAAATGGGAAGAAAAAGTCCTCATGATCCCATCCTTCAGAATGTCTCTGTAACTGTTTGCCTGGCTTTTTCTCATCACCTTCCCTGCATCCTTTCTTGTTCCATGTGCTCATTTGAGATGCTGGGTACATTTTAAGATCTTCTTTCCACTTAACAAAATGTAAACATTCTCTAATGTTAGAACATCTTCCTATGATGTTCATTGTGGGAAATTTTATTAAAAAAAAATTTTTTTTTTCCTAAACAGCTTAATGGTTCTATGATGTACCCAGTGCATCGGCCAAAACAGATGCTGTTTTAGGTTTGAATTTTGGAGTTCTTTCTAATTTTTTTCTTTTATACCTAACACTACAATGAACATCTTTTATTCAGGAAGCTGCTACATTCCTATCCCCCTTTTTGGGTTATTTCCTTATAGAGAGTTTCCTTGGAGATGTGAATTACTAGATCTGAGAATGTGTGCATGCTTTTATTACTACTTCCATTCTGGCTGTCCTAAGCCACCTGTCTGGCTAGCTCCCCTTCCTCCTCCCCCGCTCCCCTCTTTCTTTCTCTCTCTCTCTTTCTTTCTCTTTCACTACTCTCTAGTTCTTATATTTTTCATGTATCGTGGATTTTCAGTTACATAATCTGATGAGTGGAATTTACAGCTTATCATTTTCTAGGTATTATTTCCCATGTTGTTAGTTTATTATGTCCAATGTTATACCCAAGTAGTTATAACATTCTTGAGGGTAGAATCACACATTCTCAGTTTTTCCCTAGTGCCCAACACAGTCTAGAGCTCATAGTAGGTGTTGTGTTTTGGTTGATTAGTTGGGAAAAAGAGAATTTTAGAAGGGGAGCTAATTTTGGGATAAGACAATAAACGTTTACCACTATCAGATCTGGTTGTCATTTCTAGAAATATGATTTGCAATATATTTAGAAAGAACTATTATGAACCTCATGGGAATAGCTCGTTTCTGAGGAGGGAAGGGAGATAACCATAGAAAGAGAAGGGAAGGGAGGCGTGGGGGTGGGGAAGTAGGAGGCTCCTATTATAATAGTGCGGGCAGCTTCATGCAGGGATTCTGCCACCCATGCATTCACTCAGCAGATACTCATCCTGTGCATGTGCCATGCCAGGTGCCATGCTAAGTGCTGAGGTGGAAAGCGTCATCTCTGCTTTGTAGGGCTCGCAGCTTGCTTGTGATCTCACAGCTTGTCGGTGGCAGAGATGGGATGGGAAATCAGGCCTGGCTGACTCCTAGCAGGTGCCCTTTCCACTGTGCCACGTGAGTGTGGGTGGACACTAAATGGACTGTCTAGAGTTGGTCGTGCACATTTTACTCAGAATGTTCCTCAGGAACTTGGCATCAGGGTGTGGGTAAGAAGAGTGGCTGAGTGATGTGCACTGAGACGGTACACGATGTCCTCCCGCTGTCCTCTGCTGCCCTCCCGGGCTCTTCCTAGTGTGTTACTGGACCTTGTGTTTTGGCACTACTAGTCTCCCACACAGCCCTGTGCTCCTCTTCATTTCCCCAGGCCAAGGATGCTACAGCTTTTGACCTTCCAGAGTTTCTTTGTGTAGTACTTACTTAAAATTTTAAATAGAATGTAATAATTTCTCTGAGTAGATGTAAATTTGGTGGTGTCTGGGCACAGTTATGACCATACTGATGTGGAAAATAGCCCGAGGTTGTAACAGGGAGTACAGTCTTCGCATAGCAGGGATACTCCTGAGAATGCATCCTTAGGCGATTTGTCGTGTGCGAACATCACAGAGTGTGCTTGACAAACCCAGGTGCACAGCCCACTGCACACACCCCACTGCACACCTGGGCCATGTGGGATCGCCTGATGCTCCTGGGCTACAAACCCCTGTGGCATGCGACTGCACTGAATACTGTGGGCGGTTTGAACACAGTGATGAGTATTTGCATAGCTAAACGTAGAAAGGTTACAGTAAAAATACAGTATAAAAGATAAGCATTGGAGGAGTGAGGAAAAAAAAGATAAGCATTGGAACACCTGTATAGGGCACTTACTGTGACTGGAAGTTGTGCCGGGTGAGTGGTGAGTGGTGAGTGGTGAGTGGTGAGTGGTGAGTGGTGAGTGGTGAGTGGTGAGTGGAGAGTGGTGAGTGGTGAGTGGTGAGTGGTGAGTGAATGGGAGGGCCGAGGAGAGTACTGTGCCCTACGACTTTACAAACACTATACACGTAGGCTATACTAACTTTATTAAAAATATATTTCTCTCTTCAACAATAAATTATTAACCTTTAGTCACTATAGCTTTATAAACTTTTTAATTTTTTAAACTTTTTCACTCAAGAGTACTTAGCTTAAAACACAAACATATTGTACAGCTGAACAAAAATATTTTCCTTCTTTATATCCTCATTTTATAAACATTTTAATTTTAATTTTAATTTTATTTATTTTTGAGACAGGAGTCTCACTCTGTCACCAGGCTGGAGTGCAGTGGTGCGATCTCGCCTCACTGCAACTTCTGCCTCCCGGGTTCAAGCGATTCTCCTGCCTCAGCCTCCTGAGTAGCAGGGATTATAGGCACATGCCACCACGCCTGCCTAATTTTTGGTATTTGTACTGCATGTTGGCTAGGATGGTCTCGATCTCCTGACCTCGTGATATGCCCACCTCAGCCTTCCAAAGTGCTGGGATTACAGGCATGAGCCACCGTGCCTGGCTCTATAAACATTTTTCTACTAAATTTATTTTTTTTTAATTTTTACTTTTAAAACTTTTTTTCTGTTAAAAACTAAGATACAAACACACACATTAGCCTAGACAAGGGTCAAAATTCTCAGTATCACTGTCTTGTACCTCCACATCTTGTCCTACTTGAAGGTCTTCAGGGGCAGTAACTACATGGAGCTGTCACCTCCTGTGATAACAATGCCTTCTTCTGGACACCTCCTGAGGGACCTGCCTGGGGCTGTTTTACAGTTAACTTTAAAAAATACCCATAAGTAGAAGGAGTGTACCCTAAAGGAATGATAAAAAGTAAATACATAAACCAAAAACGGGGTCATTTATTATCATTATCATTATTATTATATACTGTACTCAATTGTGTCTGCCAGAGTTTTGTATGACTGGCAGCGCAGGTGTGTTGATACCAGCATCACCTCAAACACATGAATAATGCATTGCACAACATTATGATGACTATGATGTCAGTAGGCAGTAGGAATGTTTTAGCTCTATTATAGCCGTATGGGACCACTGTGGTATATGCTATCTGCTGTTGACTGAAACGTCATTATGCAGAGCATGACTGTACTTAAAAAATGAGATGGCATTTCTTAGGAACATTCCTTTGCTATGAGTTGTTTTTAAAATTAACGTACTTAAATTTTTTTTAATTATAAAAATTTTCCCACATAAAGAGGGAGTACATATATGTAGTAAGGGTCTCACTCTGTTGCCCAGGCTGCAGTGCAGTGGTGTGATCACGGCCCACTGCAGTCTCGATCTCCTGGATTCAAGTGAATGAGGGAGAATATTATAATGAATGACTGTATATCCCTCAACTGGGTCAGAATGAAATGCTAAGGTCACAGCTGAGCAAAAGCCACTTTAGAGGAAAGGAATGTTGGACTGCCAGTGGCATTCCTGCAGAAAGGTCATTATGTCAGAATTACTACTCTGTGCTCTGGAGGGAAAATACCATGACACTAAGAATTTAGCTGTGGGTCAGAAGCATTTTATGTGGTATGAATCAAATTAGTGAGCCTCAGGCTGGGCTTGGAGACTCACGCCTGTTATCCTGGCACTTTGGGAGGCTGAGACGGGTGGATCATTTTAGGTCAGGAGTTTGAGACCAGCCTTGCCAACATAGTGAAACCCTATCTCCAGTAAAAATACAAAAAATTAGCCAGATGTGGTGGTGCATGCCTGTAGTCCCAGCTACTCGGGAGGCCGAGGCATAAGAATCGCTTGAACCCGGGAGGTAGAAGTTGCACTGAGCCGAGATGGCACCGCTGTACTCTAGCCTGGGCAACAGCGAGACACTCTCAAAAACAAAAAACTAGAGCGCCTTTATTCGTGAGGACGAAAATCTGAGAATGACAGTGTCCGTTGGAAGCTAGCCCAGAAGTTACTCATTTAGATTGTAAAGCTATATGGGTACGCATTAACTGAAATTTTAAAACATGGTTACTTATACGTTCTAGTTTTTGTTCAAATGTGCTATAGCACTTCTAAATCTCAGCACTTTGGGAGGCCAAGGTGGATGGATCACTTGAGCCCAGGAGTTTGAGACCACTGTAGGCAACATAGTGAGACCTCATATTTCCCCCACCCCTGCAAAAATTAGCTGAGTGAGGTGGCACATGCCTGTAGCTCCAGCTACTCTGGAGGCTGAAGTGGGAGGATCACTTGCCTGGGAGGTTGAGGCTGTGGTGAACCGAGATCACACTACTGTTCTCCAGCCCGGATGACAGAGTGAGAACCTGTATTAAAAAAAAAAAAAAATTGCAATCTGCTCTTTTAAAATATATTACAAGTTATACCCACACTCACTTATGGGAGTACTGGTTGGCATACTGCTCATACTATTAACTCAGTAGTCCTTCTTTTAGGAATGTATGCTAAGAAAATAATCTGAGATTTGCACAGTGGTACTTGTTGTAGTGTTGTAGAATACTGAAAACAACCAAAATGTTTAAAAATAAAACTGCATATGTGGTTTGATGGTAACTCTGCCATAAATGCATGTGTTGCATAGTAAAAAACATGTATCGATTTTAGCTGTAAGTTACCTCTTAGTGGTAGAATTATGCATGACTTTTATTTTTTAATTTTTTGCTATATTTTTAAAAAATGAATAAATGTAAAATTATGAAATGCTTTAAACTATTTTACAGTGCTACTGTGGCTGTGTAATATTATGTGGAATTGATATAATTTACTTATTAATCTTTTACCCTTTTTATTAAATGGGCTGCTTATAAATAATTGTTGTAGATAGTGATTATTTTTTAATACTACTTTGCAGTTATTTCCTAATTCCAGGAAGATTACTGAATAAAATAATACTACTTCTTAAATGTTTTTTATATTTATATTCAAACCCTTTATATTTATATTCAGACATATTCAAACTGTTCTAAATGGTTTGTAACAATTTATCATGCCACAAAATATTTACATTTTTATTAATTACACCTGTTTTGGATATTGGCCTTTTTTACCCAAGATTTGTGACTCAGTAGATAAAGTATTATACTTTAGCACTATGTTCGTTTGTACTTCTTTAATTATTAACTTAGATGAATAGCCTATAGGTGTTGTAAAATTATTTTTTAATTACACGAATCCATGGGATTTCTGAACTGCTCATAGGCCTGGCTCTCTGTGGGTTTTGGAGGTCACATAAGGTGTGTAACTAAGATAAAGTGAGAGTAAAGAATAAAGTGTGATAAAGTGAATTAGGTTCTCTTGAAGGCAAAGTATATATTTATGTAAGGCAAGTGTACATTTTTGTATGTGGGTAAACTGTGAGAGTAAAATGTAAGAAAAACATCCAAATCAAGTCAGAACATCTCTTACTGAGCCCCTTAATCTAGTTAACTGAACAGTTAGTTTCATTGAATTGTCTGTTTCAGCTCTATTGATTGGGTTTAGCTTATATAGTGTATTTGCTGTAGTTGAAAATTATTAACTAAATGATATATATTGCCTAATCTCTTAAGAAAGGCATCTAAAAAGAATTAAGTTTGTTATCTCTGAGCAGGTTTGCAGATGTTAAGCAAATGAGTTCCATATCTAAGTGACCGCATTGTTAAGGTGAGCTTCTATAGAGGTCTATGTAGCAAGTAACTTACATATTACACTTTTACACTTTTTCTTTCTCCCTGGGGTTTTACATTTGTGTAAAACATTTTATTTGTTTAAAAGCACCTGAGCAAACACATCTGAGTTGGTTTATGGGTAGAGGAGTCCATGGAGTTAGACAAACCCCATGTTGCCCTAGGACTCCTGAATGTAGTAAGCACATCACGCATAGTTCATGCCTGTTCTGGCCTTTGTTGCTTTTTTTTTGGAGACAGTCTCGCTGTATTCCCCAGGCTGGAGTGCAATGGTGCAATCTTGGCTCACTGCAACCTCTGCCTCCTGGGTTCAAGTGATTCTCATGCCTCAGCCTCTTGAGTAGCTGGGATTATGGGCATCTGTCCCTATGCCTGGCTAATTTTTGTGTTTTTAGTAGAGACAGGGTTTCGCCATGTTGGTCAGGGCTGGTCTCAAACTCCTGACCTTGGGTGATCCACCTGCCTTGGCCTCCCAAAGTGCTAGGATTACATGCATGAGCCACCGCATCTGGCCATTCTGATTTCATATCTGCTAGTGTATGACCAGTTTTTTCTCTCTGGAAAACTGTTGAGATCATCTGTCCCTAGTGTTCTGAAATTTCACAATGGCATGACTTGGGGATTTAAAAGAAAAAACAACTATTATATTGGGCACTCAGTAAACCCCTTCAATCTGGAAACTCATTGCTGGGGGAATTCCTTAGATAATTTCACGGATACATTTTCTTTTTCATTTTTTAGGTGGAGTCTCGCTCTGTTTCCAGGCTGGAGTGCAGTGGTGCGATCTTGGCTCACTGCAACCTCTGCCTCTTGGGTTCAAGTGATTCTTCTGCCCTTCTACCTCAGTCTCCTGAGCAGCTGGGACTATAGGCACGCGCCACCATACCCAGCTAATTTTTTGTATTTTTAGTAGAGATGGGGTTTCGTCATGTTGGCCAGGATGGTCTCAATCTTTTGACCTCATGATCCACCTGCCTCGGCCTCCCAAAGTGGTGGGATTACAGGCATGAGCCACTGCACCCAGCCTGTATTTTCATATCTCGGCTTCCTTTCTTTTCTTCTTCTGGCTGTCGCACTTTTCTGTTTTTGGACCTCCGGGACTAGTCTACTTCTCCCGCTTTCCCGCCTTCCCCCTTTCTCCTTTCTGGACTTGTTCTACTGTTTGGAAGATTTTTCTCAACTTTATTTTCTAATCCTTCTATTAGTTATCTTCAAAACTTCTGCTATGGTGTTTTTTGTATTCTAGAACTACTTTTTTAAAAATCGCACCCTGTTTTATGGATACTGTCATTTCTGAGGTACTTGATATATATTTATATATATATATATATATATATATATATATATATATATATATATATATATTTATATATATATATTAGTTTCTTCCTGTATAGTTTGTGTCCTCTGATTTGCTCTTTTGGTTTAACTTGGTCTCTGTTTTCCACATTAGTAGCTTTCCTCAGGTATCTGGTTGTCTGCTTGTGATTAAGGGCAGGGAAGACATTCCTGAGTTCAAAAAAGGGAGTGTGCAAAATTTGTATTCTGAGCCCTAATGTTGGGTGATCTCTGAGGGCTGACTGTTGGTGGAACCCCGGTCTTGGTGCCTGGGTCTTTCATTGTGGGCTGGTCGGGTTTCTAGAGCTCTCTGAAATCTGGAAGCTTGTTTTGAATTGTGCGATGTCTGCCCTTTCTTTTTCAAATAAGAGAGTTCAGCGTTCTCGTTTTCCTTTTATAGGATTTTTTTATAGTAGCTTTTTAGGTACATGTTTATAAATAGAGAGCTTTTATTTCTCACAGTTGGCTGTCTCTGCCTTCTGGATATTATTAGAAAATGCAGAAGTGAAGAAGCCAGGAGAATCTTTATCGTAGCATTGTAGATTTGCATTGTAGCATTTTTACAGAAGTAAAGCAAGATACTGGTTCTCAGTGTCCTCATCTCTACGGTGAATGGGCTAGAGAAAGCTGTTTCAAAGTCTCTTGCTATGCTTAGAATTTTAACAAAGTCTTTGCAAGGGGAGGTGACAGCTCAGGATGAGTATGTCATTACCTTGCAGAAGTTTGACAGATGATGTTTGCACAAGTTTTGACTTGGAAAGCTGCATCTGTGCTGGAAGACTCATGGGGAATTGCAAAGAATTTGCCAGGGATATTGCTCCAGGGATAGTAAATGAGAATGAAGATATTTTTAAACTAGAAATTACTAGGATAGTAGAATTTGCAACAGGATTAAAAAAAAAAAAAACACTAAATAGAAGCATATGTGTTCTTGAGCTATTTTCACTGTGAGTATAGTCTTCAACAGTCAAGTTACTTCTCAGATGTCTGAAAGATTTTTGCATCCTGAATTCATTTGAAATTGACCTTCTGTACTTAAATTTCAGTTTTGTAGTTGAATAACATTTTTGCTTTGCAAAGGGACCCATCCTTGTTATCTCTATAGGATAATGATTTGAAATAACCACAAAATTTCAGGAAGTAGAAAATTTATTGTTGGTTTCCTAATTCCACAACTCTTCTGCATGATACTGTGTGCCACTGGGAATCTGAAAGAATTTAGAAAAAATATTCCACTTTGCAGGAGATAAACAGATGGAGAAAGGAGGTACATGTACCTGATAGGCAGCGGAGTGTTGACAGCTTTGTGACTCAGCTTAATGACAGGCGAGGAGGAAGTGAAAACTGAGCAAGGAAGAAGTTAGTAAAAAAAAAATAATAGAATGGTGAATATCAAGAATTTTGGCTAGGATTTTAGGCAAATATGCTATTCTTTTTTTTAAAAAAAAAAGCTAGGCATTTTGAAAACCTATTTTTAAGAGATGCGTGGCTGGGATCCTGGGCTTTGAGCCCAGGGTCTGGCTTCGTGGAATTTTCCCAGTTGAAGTTATGAAAAAAAAACCCAACAAACGAATTTTTGGATCATGTATCTTTAGAATGAGTCCCTTCAGGAATCACATTACTGCCTGGCATATGCAGTTGACCCTTTAACAACATGTGTTTGATCTGCGAGGATCCATCTATCCATATGAGGATGTTTTTCAAAGCAGATCAAGAATAGAGTTTTTGTGAGGTGTGAAACCCTTGACATAGTGCATACAGGTGCACTATGCAGGGCGGACTGCGGAACTTGAATATGCACGGACTTTTGATACAACTAGGGGTCCTGGAACCAGCCCCTGGCGTATACTGCAGGACAACTGTGTTCTCTCCCTCTTTGCTTCCTACATGTGGCCCACAGCGTCACCTGGGAACTCATTAGAAATGCAGAATGATAGTCCTCACTGTGGAACTGCTGACTGAGAATATGTATTTCGACAAAATCCCTGAGTTCCGTGCACTCAAAAATTGGAGACACCCAGATCTGCACCATGATAAAAGTGTTCTTTTGATCTTCACACTTTCTTACTGGACCTGGCAAAATGGCATTGCAAAGAAAAGTGTGGTATGTTTATCTAAATGCCTCATTACTCCATGAAAACGCTGTTTATGCTTGAGGCCTGACTGTGGTCTTCTTAAGGACAGGGGCAGCTGCTGCCGATTCTCTTTAATCCACCACTCTCATTTATTTGTTTGTTTGTTTGTTTATTTGATGGAGTCTTGCTCTGTCACCCAGGCTGGAGTGCAATGGCATGATCTCAGCTCACTGCAGCCTCTGCCTAAGTTTAAACAGGTTCAAGCAGTTCTCCTGCCTCAGCCTCCCGAGTAGCTCTTGATTACAGGCATGAGCCACCATGCCTCGCTGATTTTGTGTTTTTAGTAGAGATGGCATATCACTATGTTGGCCAGGCTGTTTGCAAACTCCTGACCTCAGGTAATCCACCCGCCCTGGCCTCCCAAAGTGCTGGGATTACAGGCATGAGCCACAGTGCCTGGCTCACCACGCTTTCCTTTATGTGGCAGGTGCTCATTAATATCCAGGCAGGATACTGCTCTCCTCTCAATCAGTGGGTTCCAAAGACAGTATGGAAGTCAGTATGGATGTTTGTTTATTTTTACCTTAAAAAAGAAAGTGTTTACTTTCTTAAAAGTGTTTACTTTGCCTTAAAAAAGAAAGTGTTTACTCACTAATGTTTACTGTAGCTATTAGTTATATTACTTACATATAATGCAAAAATGAAGGCATAATTAGGGGTAGGAATATTGAAAATGTTAAATGGTGGGTGACTTGATTCAATCAAATCTTACGTGTATATCTTCCAAAAAGGCTGCTGAAGAGGCAGGTGAGTTGGCATTTCTAGAGATGAACATATTTGGAAGTGGTAGCATTTTAAACTGGAAGGAACCTCAGTTTTCCTTTTAAGAAACTGAGGACCAGACAGTAGAAGTACTTTCCTGAGGTCATATCATTTGGGATTAGGACAAAGGTTTTCCAACATAGACTTCACCGGAGGTGCCTCAAGTGCCAGGTTATGGGAAGGGGGTAGAAAAAGGGAGGACGATAGGGAAGACTTAAGGCAGCCCATCCCCATCTGAATGTTCTTGCTTTTTTTTTTTTTTTGTTTTAGAAACAGAGACTTTCCCCGTACCCTCCTCCCATACATAATGCCTTCTTGAAAACATGTATGATTGTCTTAACAGAAGATTTACCTGCTGAAAGAGGGATTCTGTTTAGTTTTACTGAAACATGGCAGAACTGAAACATTTGAAAAGAGTGTTATTCCAGCTGAGTGTGGTGGTTCAAGCCTGTAATCCTAGCACTTTGGGAGGCCAAGGCAGGAAGATCACTTGAGGCTAGGAGTCTTGCCTTTTCTCTACAAAAAATTAAAAAATTAGCAGTACATGGTGGTGTGTGCCCTATAGCCCCAGCTACTCAGGTGACTGAGTTGGGAGAATTGCTTGGGATCAGGAGGTCAAGGGTATAGTGAGCTATGATCACACCACTGTACTCTAGCTTGGGCTACAGAGCAAGACCCTGTATCTATATAATTGAAAAAAAAAATGTTATTCTAATTCCTTACTCTAGAATAAAAATGTTACAGCAAGGCTGTCACTGTGCAAGACGTTTTTGGAGTTGCCTTCAGGAAGAGTTCGTAAAATGTACCAAAATAATCAGTTCTATTAATATTTAAAGTTTGTTTTAAAATAGCAGTTGCATTACCCATCTTCATCACCCTCTTACACCATTTATTAGACTGTTGCTAAAATTCTCACTATACTGTCAAAAAATACTGTCAAAGGATATTTTCTACCATTTAAATGAATGTCATTATAAAAGAATATCTTAGACTTTAGAGGAAAACTTTCTTCTTTTTTTAGAGACAGGGCCTTGCTCTGTTGCCCAGGCTGGAGTGCAGTGGTGCCATCATAGCTCATCACAACCTTGAACTCCTGGGCTCAAGCGATCCTCCTGGCTTTCTCCCGAGCTGGGAGTACAGGCTCTCACCACCACACTGGCTTTAGGGGAAAATTTAAAGATTTCCAGAGGAAGCATTTTTGAACAGAGACAATATTCTATCTCTGAGTTGCATTTTTAAGAATATTTAATTAAATGCTATTTATTCTAAGCCATGTGGCTCGGTGCCATGTATACAAGGATGAAGGATCTCTGTTTCTGCCCCTGAGGCTCACACTTTCCAGCAGAGGAGAAAAGACATTTAAATATGAATCACAGTCCAGGGATACAGCCTTTGCTGTTAGAGGACAAGCAGAAGCCCAGAGTAAGGAGGATTATTTCAGCTTGGTTGGTACTGAGTTGGAAACAGCATGAACCCTGGCATGAAGTCTGTAAAATGTATGAATGTACCTGGAGAAGGGTGAAGACACCAGTGTGAGTAGAACACAGGTGATGAGGTGGCTGGTGGGAGATGAGTTCTGAGGTCAGTTTCCCCCTGAGAAGGTAAGCTCCATGAGAGCAGGGCTGTTGGCCAAGTTCACTGCTATCTTCTCCAAACCTGCAAGAGAGCCTGGTATGTGAGCAGGCGGTCAACACATGCTGATTGACTTAGTGGGAAACTTGTGGCAATTAAATGATGAAGATCCTTCACTTTCTGCAAAGGTGTTTGGACTTTATCTTGTGGTCACTGAAGGTTTCTGATGACACATTGAGATGGGGTTTCAAAAGGTAACTCTGGCTGTGAGATAGGCTTGTCTTTTTCAAATGTTTTCCTGGAAAGCTTCTTAAATTAAGATTCCTGGGCCCCAAAGAGTCTGACTCGGTAGGTCTGGGATAGGGCTTGTTAATTTGCATTTGTGACAAGCTCCCAGCTGCTGCTGCTGGTAGGTGGCTGCACTTTTAGTAGCAAGGAGAAGGGATTGGATCGTTTGAATAAACAAATTTCCAGAAGCAATAGTAAGCATGATGCATTTAGGAACAGTGGTTACATTAAGGGGCAGTATTTGGGACTCAGAAGATGAAAGCAGCCGGGCGCGGTGGCTCAAGCCTGTAATCCCAGCACTTTGGGAGGCTGAGGCGGGTGGATCATGAGGTCAAGAGATCGAGACCATCCTGGTCAACATGGTGAAACCCCGTCTCTACTAAAGATACAAAAAAAAAAAATTAGCTGGGCATGGTGGCACGTGCCTGTAATCCCAGCTACTCAGGAGGCTGAGGCAGGAGAATTGCCTGAACCCAGGAGGCGGAGGTTGCGGTGAGCCGAGATCGCGCCATTGCACTCCAGCCTGGGTAACAAGAGCGAAACTCTGTCTCAAAAAAAAAAAAAAAAGATGAAAGCAAGCTGTTTTGACTTTTGAAATTTTGTCTCCCTTCAAAATACTACTCTTGGGGTTTGTTTGCTCTTTTTTTTTTTTTTTTTTCTTTTTTTAAAATTTATATCTTGAAGCAATGAGTTGTTTCCTGTGGCTTGAAGATAGAAATTTGAGGCTGGCTTATGGTAGCTCGTGGCTGTAATCCTAGCACTTTGGGAGGCCAAGGCAGGCAGATCACTTGAGGCCAGGAGTTCAAAACCAGTCTGGGCAACATGGTGAAACCCGGTCTCTACAAAAAATACAAATACTAGCCGGGCATGGTTGTGTGTGTCTGTAATCACACCTACTTGGGAGGCTGAGGCAGGAGAAATGCTGGAACTTGGGAGGTCGAGGTTACAGTGAGCTGAGATTGTGCCACTGCATTCCAGTCTGGGCAAGAGTGAGACCCCATCTCAAAAAAAAAAAAAAAAAGAAGATAGAAATTTGAGACCCTTATGAAATGGGTCAGAAAGATTATCTATTTGTAAGGAAACTGTTAATTGTAGAATAAAGTAAAATGTAACTCAAGGGGTAATGATGTAAGTGGAGTTTTGTGCTTTTTTTATGTGTGTGATGGAATCTCATTCTATCATTCAGGCTGGAGAGCAGTGGTATAATCTCAGTTCACTGTAACCTCTGCCTCCCAGGTTCAAGTAATTCTCCTGCCTCAGCCTCCCGAGTAGCTGGGATTACAGGCATGTGCCACCATGCCCGGCTAATTTTTATGTTTTTAGTAGAGATGGGGTTTCACCATGTTGGCCAGCTTGGTCTTGAACTCCTGACCTCGGGTGATCTGCCCACTTTAGCCTCCCAAAGTGCTGGGATTACAGGCGTGAACCACCATGCCTGACTGATATTGGGGGAGTTTTAAAGGAAGCACCTTTTGAAGAAATTTGTAATGAGCTGGCTTTGATGTTTTCCGTGGACTTTTACACATGTGTTTTATATCAATCAAATGTTTATTGAGGCCCTTCTATGGGCAGCACCTGTACACTGGTACTACATAGAAGGTATGTAAAGGTAAATCCAGTAAGTCGTAAATGATGATATAGCCTAATAGGTAAGATAAAACATGCAGATAAATGGCATATGGTATATGATCATAGCATATGCTATATATCAATATGTAAGTAGTCTATGTCATTTTACCTAATATAAAGGTAGAAAGTAACATATGCTACAAAGGTTAAACAGATAATATGTATGAACGTTCAGAAGGAAAGAGAAGAAAAGATCATTGCAAAACTCAGCAGTCATATTTTGCTCCATGTTACCTTGGGAATGAAACCCAAGCTCTGTAACCCTGTCACTCAGTCATACCCTCTGGGCATTAGGCAAAGAGATGGGAAGGCTGGAATCTCAGTGTAGGGCTTTGTGAGTTTGAGTTGCGGCAGGATGTTAAGTAGTAGTATCAAGGATGTAATTCGAATTTTCAAAGTCTAGTGCAAAGAGTGAGGCCCGAGATAGAAATTTATAGGGTCTTTTCTTTGAAGGCATCGTTGCTGGAAGTGACTGAGATTGCTAAGTGAAGGACTGTAGAGATAGAAGAAAAGGCAAATGAGACTAGGTGTTTGGAGAAGGTCTGCATCAAGGTGTGTCAGATGTGGAATTGGATTCAGGAAGGAAGCTGGAGGCGGGGGGAATGTGAGAGCAGGCACTGCACACAGAAGAGCACCTGCATGCGGGGGTGGAGGGGAGTACCCAGGACGGTTGTAGCATTCATGTTTTGTAAGGAACGAGTTATTACAGTGAATTTCTGTGTAGGCTGATGCTTTATGGCGCCTTAGACGCCTGTAGGTTTTCAGGTCCTTAGAGATGCCCTTTTAGTGTTTACAGAATGTCTTTGGCTCTGGATTTCCAAGCCTGTATCCAGTGTTAGTAGTAGTGATGCCCAGATATACATTGTCTTTTATGGAGACCAGAAAGTTTAGTCATTCTTGAATCTGTTTCTCTCATATCTCAAACCGTCCACTAGCAAAATCTGTTTGGTTTACCTTCAGAGGCATCCCACATCTGACCACTTTTTGGCATCACTGTGACACTAGCACCCTAGTCTACAGATCGCAGCTCTCCCCATTTCTAACTCCATCTCCTTTCTCTCTGTTCTCCATGCTGGTGCTCAAGTGGGCCTTTAAAACGGGAACTC
This sequence comes from Saimiri boliviensis, assembly GCF_048565385.1. NCBI lineage: Eukaryota > Metazoa > Chordata > Mammalia > Primates > Cebidae > Saimiri > Saimiri boliviensis. Next base: position 84,590,001 of record NC_133456.1, read on the forward strand.
AGATTCTGGCCCTGCTGTGTTTAGAAGCCCTTCAGGGGCTTCCTGTCTCAGGTAGGGATAAGAACTGTGGCTCCTCCAGGACCTCTAAGTCACTGCTGGCCTCCTCCTGCCTCGGGGCCTTTGCACATGCTTTCCCACAGCACAGAATGAGCTTTCTTCTAATATCCTTGGGGATTGCGCCCTCCCTTTCTGTCTTCACTCAGAGGCACCTCTTAGACACCTTCCTTGTCTCCTGCCCCTACCCGCGCCTTGCCTAAACTTTTCTGCTTTGTTTTGATTTCTCTCATTTGTCTTTCACATGCGCTAGAATGTGCAACCTGTGAAAGGAGAGAATTTGTCTCATTTAGTTGACTGTGGAATCTTCAGTACCTACATCAGTGTCTGGCACCTGGAAGGCGATCAGTAAATGTATGCTGAATGAATGAGTGCTGTCACAGCCTCTCCTGGCCGTGGTGTTCTGTGGAGACTGTGTCAGGTACCTTCAGACATGGTCATGACTTGGCTTGCTTTGTAGGGAGCAATGCTTGATGCCCTCTTCCCCCACAGCAGCTCAGTGGGCTCTTTCTGCCGCTCCAGAGTCACTCAGCCTCAGGCTGTGGCTGGCAGCACAGTGTGAAGTGGCTTTGGCAAAGCTGCAGGTGCATGAAGGTGTGTTGGGATTTCAATATGGGGATCTTTTTAGAGTAGATTAAGATTTTCAAATTGCTTTCATTTTGGTGAGCAGCATTTGGAACTTTATTTTGGAATTAATCAAATTTATTTAGAAATTAGAGACATTTAAGACAATCTCTAGTAGTTGCCACTGCACTCCAGCCTAGGCTATAGAGCCAGACCTTGTCTCAAAAAAAATTTTTTAAAGGCCAGATATAGTGGCTCATGCCTGTAATCCCATCACTTTGGGAGGCTGAGGTGGGCAGATCATGAGGTCAGGAGTTTGAGTCCAGCCTGACCAACATGGTGAAACCCCATCTCTACTAAAAATACAAAAATTAGCCAGGCATGGTGCTGCATGCCTGTAATTCCAGCTACTCAGGAGGCTGAGGCGGGAGAATCGCTTGAACCCGGTAGGTGGAGGTTGCAGTGAGCCAAGGTTGTGCCACTGCACTCCAGCCTGTGTGACAGAATGAGACTCCATCTTAAAAAAAAAAAAAAAAAGAAAATGGGGTATGTATTGGCTGAAGATTGTGGCGTTCTGGATGAATTTTCACTCTTTGTCTTATGTATTAAGGCATTAGTTACACAATTTTAAAAGAAGATCTATGAAACGTATTTTACAGTTACTATAGCTCTTATATGTCCCTATATTCAGGGCAAATAGGGAATTTGGTAGTACCTGTTTCTAAGTATGGGACTTCTGGAATATTCAAGAATGTGAATGGCGTTATTAGATGGATACACACTCCAGGTTTCATGGGTGACGCCTACTGCATGGTTGCATGTTATTCAGCCCAGTACTCCAGCCCCCGTCTCCAGATTCTTAGCCACCTTCCCTGCTAGCTCCAAGGCTGAAGTAAACTATTCACAGAGTTTAGGATTCAGAAGGATGGTAGCGAACTTTTGGTCCAACTTCCTCATTTTACAGACGAGCATGCTGAGCTTCAGAAAGCAGAGGTGACCGCCCAGAGCCACACGGGAGCTAGAGGTAGACTTGAAACCAGAGTCCAGGTCTTCGGACTCCCCATGGAGTGCTCTCTTGATTATCTCCCTATCCAAAAGTAGCGCACTGGACTCTGGTTGCCTTCCTTGCAGGGACCAGTCTGTGTCCAGCTTCTGTCCTCTTTGCAGCTGCATTTCCTTATGGAGTTTTGTTCTTGTTGCCCTCGCTGGAGTGCAGTGGGCGGTCTCAGCTCACCGCAACCTCTGCCTCCCAGGTTCAAACAATTCTTTGCCTCAGCCTGCCAAGTAGTTGGGATTACAGGCATGCGCCACCATGCCCAGCGAATTTTGTATTTTTAGTAGAGATGGAGTTTCTCCATGTTGGTCAGGCTGGTCTTGAACTCCCAACCTCAGGTGATCTGCCTGCCTCGGCCTCCCAGAGTGCTGAGATTCCAGGTGTTAGCCACTGCACCTGGCTTTTTTCTTTCTTTCTTTTTGAGATGGAGTCTCACTCTGTCACCCAGGCTGGAGTGCAGGGGCAGGATCTCAGCTCACTGCAACCTCTGCCTCCAGGGTTTGAGCTGTTCTCCTCCCTCAGCCTCCTGAGTAGCTGGGATTACAGGTGTGCACCACCATGCCCAGCTAATTTTTGTGTTTTTAGCAGAGATTTGGCCAAGCTGATCTGGAACTCCTGACCTCAGGTGATCTGCTCACCTTGGCTTCCCAAAGTGCTGGGGGTTACAGGTGTGAGCCACCGCACCCAGCCTGCACTTCTTTTTACATTTCATTGTGTTAGGTTGGTGCAAAAGTAATTGTGGTTTTTGCCATTACTTTTAAGGAAATGTAAAAAGAAGTGACAAATGTGCTTTCTTACATTAGTGTTTGGCATAGAGAAATTAAATTCCATCATTTTGCTTACTTCAGAAACAAGGATATGTAAAGGAAGTATCTAATAACAGAACCGCCCAAATCCTTCAATGTGTACAGCAATAGAATTCTTAGAATTAAATGTTGCTGATTTAATTTTGAAATCTTGAGAACTGAATTGGATAAATTTATTCTGATTTTCACTTCTGTTTTCTTTAGCTTTAAACCCCAACTTATTCTGTATCCTGGACTTCAGACTTTGTTTTTATTGCACGACTTCCCCCACCCCACCAAAAGGGAACCTCGAGGGACTGTTCAGGAGTGTCCCTCACGGTGGAGTCAGGTCTGATTTCTGTCTGGCTTATCTCATCCTCCAGCCCCTTTTTCACTCAGATGTTCTGCTGCTTTCTACTTTGAAAAACTCTCTGCTTCAGTAAACTCCTGGCTCGGGTTGTTTTCATAGCCTGAACACCTGCTGCCTCGCTGTCCCAACTTTTACTCATCCCCTCCCTGAAACCACCTAACTACTCCAAGTAACCCCTAATAAGCTTTCCTTTGTATTTCCAAAATAATTTTATTTCCTAGTTTGTTATAAAATGTGTTTAAAAAAAGAAAACTCAGTTTGTGAAGAAAGTCCCTCCCACCTCAAGTTCCTAGTTTTTCTGAAGCAATCACTGTTGTTTATTTTGTAGCCTTCTCATGCTTTTCATGTCACAAAATGGTTGCCTTATCTCCAGGTATCACATTTGCATTCCAGGCAGTAAGACAAGGAGGAGAGAAAAAGAGATATCATGAGCCATATCTGGCCTTTTTAGGTTAAGAAAAGCAAAAGCTTTCCCAGAAGCTCAAAGCAGACTCCTGCTCCTGTCTCATTGGCCAGATCCATATTACATGGCCCTCCTAGTTACAAGAGATTCTGGAATAGAGAGTATTCAGTTTTCTCAGTCTAGTGGAGGCAGTGGGAGAAGGGAATTGGGAGTATAATGAGTTGGCCATCAGCTTGTGCCTACTGCACATAAAATGTTGTTTTTATATTGGATTTTGATAAATCCATTTTGTGATCAGCCACCTTACTCCGTCCTCCTGTTTTGAATAATTTTTCAGTTGTCTTCCCAATGTACTGTTTTAGAATTATGAACATTTTGCTTTTCCCGTTTCAGTTGTTCTTAAATGTCTTATATCAAGAAGCTTTCAATTGCTAGTAATGGAAAACCCATTCTAACGAATTTTTTAAAATAAAAAGAATTTAGTGATTCACATAGCTGAAAAGTCTGAAGGTCTAGTGGGCTTCGGATGTAGTTTGACTCAGAGGATCATGGTGTTCTCAGGTTCTGGCTTCATTTCTCTTGTGGTTTTCTTCGTATGTGGCCTTGTCTTTGGGCTGACTTCCACCGTGGTAGCAGATGGCGACATCTTGTTAGCCAGGGGAGAATGACTCTTCTGATATCTTTCTTGGGCTTTGTTTCAGAAAGTCTGCAGCTAACGTCTATGAGTCATGTGTTCATTCTTGAGCCAATCACTGGGATTTTTCTGGAATCTGTCCTCCTTTTATTTGGCTGTGTTTCCGTCAGTGTCTCTGCTTCCTTTATTGCTGTGAATGTGGCATCCGTTTCCAGGATCACTTGACTCTTCTGTTTCTTCACTGAACTTTACTATCTTTAAATCTCCCCTTGTTGTCTTCTTATTTGAGCTCCTGTTTCAGGGAAGTTATGCCTATTTTTTTAAGTGACAGAGAAAAATGGATTCAGGCCAGGCACAGTGGCTCACACCTATAACCCAGCACTTTGGGAGGCTGGGGCGAGTGGATCACCTGGGGTCAGGAGTCAGATACCAGCCTGGCCAACCTGGTGAAACCCGTCTCTACTAAAAACACAAAACTTAGCTGGGTGTGGTTGCAGACACCTGTAGTCCAAGCTACTTAGGAGGCCAAGGCAGGAGAATCGATTGAACCTGGGAGGCAGAGGTTGCAGTGAGCCAAGATCATGCCACTGCACTCCACCCTGGGCAATAGAGTAAGACTTCATCTCAAACAGACAAGCAAACAAATAAATAAGTAAGTAAGCTAAATGTTGGTTCATAACTTTCCAGTTCTTTCCAGCATCATCTCTCTGGTGTGTCTTCGCTGCCCTGTTCTTGGCAATGTTCCTTTCCTTCCTTTGTCTTGTACTTTAATTGCATCGTCTGTGATGGGGCCTTTCTCACGATTACTGTTTTCAGTGCAGATGGTTCTTTCTGGATTACCAGGCTGCTGAATGGTTGCGACTTTGAGGATCGGGGCGGAGTGTGGGGGCACTGGCAACCTGCATTGCTGTGGGCCGCCTCGCCTGGGAGAGCTTTCTTCCAGCCCTCCATCCTGAGGGCATGTCTCCTTTCTAAGACAGCAGGAATTTTGACTGTCTGCTGTTAACACCTCATGTTTGAATCGGTTAACAAGCAGGGTAGTGTTCAGTTTTGTGAAGAATTTTGGCTATGATAATGCTACGGATCAGCCCCACGACCACCCTGATGACACTGAAATGTGTCACGGGCTGCTTTTGTTCCTGTTTGGTATTCAGTCTTTTTTTCAATCTATTGGAAACAAGGCTGAAATGAAAGTTCAGTTAACATAAAGTTTAAGGGTCTTTTCTTTGGATCCCGAAGTTATTTAATTTTTAATTTTTAGAGCTAAATTTAAATGATTTTCCCACTGGTGTTCCACATGCTTCCAGTACTTGGAAGCAGCAGAAGTGCGTATGTTGCGTTTATGCCCAGGTTCCCAAATGGATAATCTTTGAAACCTATAACATGTACAATATTTTTAAAAAAACAAAACAAAACACCATACTGGGATAGAGATATGCCGAAACTTGCAAAGTAAAACCAAATTTCAGAAACTGGGTTACTTCATAATTTGAAGAACAGTGTACTTTATAGAACAAAGGATTTTCATAGCAAGTGGGAATCCAACAGAAAGGGTAGAAGCTGGCATTGACGATGTGTCTGCTAGCACAGCTAGCACTGGGCTGCGTTTCAGAGTAAACAAGCAAAGGCCTCTGCCCGTAGGAGCTCTTGGCTTGGTCTATAGGGGAGATAAAGCCATGCATAATTATAGTAGGCTGTATTAAATGCCATGAGAAAAGTGGTAGGATCAAAGGAAAGTGGTCAGGCTATATCATTATCCATATTTTTCAAAGATGCAGAAGTAGATCAGAGAGCTTCTGTAACACGCCTAAACTCACACAGCCAGTCCGTGACAGAACCAAGATCAGAACCTGCTTCTGGCCAACTGCTGGCCGGCAGGATGGGAAATTTTAAATAGTTTTACAGTTTAAAGAACTCTCGTCCTTAGTAATCAGTTAAAATCCACTTAATCTGCTCATGGAATAATCAGTGGGCTGTATAGCAAACATTTTGTTTGTGTCTAATGAAGTACTGTGTTTAGAATGTCTTGTTCCTCAGTCCTTCTTTGAGATTGTGTTCATTTAAGGGCCCAGGTGTCTGCTACCATGAGTGGGGTCACCACGTGCCTGCGCTTCCCGGGCCAGCTGAATGCTGACCTGCGTTTTTTATGAAAACGTTTTTTATGAAATGCCACGTTTTTTATGAAATGCCACGTTTTTTATGAAACCCATACCTAAGTCCTTTCAGAAAATAGGATTGGAGGCCAGACACGGTGGCTCACACCTATAATCCCAGTGTTTTGGGAGGCCGAGGTGGGTGGATCACCTGAGGTCAGGAGTTCGAGACCAGCCTGACCAACATGGAGAAACCTTGTCTCTACTAAAAATACCAAATTAGCTGGGCGTGGTGGCACATGCCTGTAATCCCAGCTACTTGGGATGCTGAGGCAAGAGAGTTGCTTGAATCCAGGAGGTGGAGGTTGTGGTGAGCTAAGATTGTGCCACTGCACTCCAACCTGGGCAACAAGAATGAGACTCTGTCTCAAAAAAAAAAAAAAAAAAAAAAAAAAAAGGATTTGTCCTGCCTCTGCCTTCTATTGTTTGTCTGTAGTTCTTGTGTTCCTCCCTCTGTGATGTGCTTTTCAAGGACAGGGACTGTGTCTGACTCATCTTTGGATCCCAGTCCTTTCTGGGCCAGTGTAGTGGAATCTTCATTAATGTGGCACTCTGTTCATGTTGTTTGAATGCCTTGTTTGCCATGTGTCTAGGGACCCAGACACACGTAAATAGTTCTTAGAAGCATGGAACTGTATATGTATTGTGTTAGATGTTTACCTGTATCATGACTCTGGGCAGGATAGTTGTACCTGAGGCCTGGAGGTGTTGTGTGTGTGTAGTGTTAGGCACATATGTTGGCTGTCTCTGCTTCTGGGCTCAGAAACATTCTTCTCTCAATAAAAACAATTGTAGATGCTGCACCTTCTCTAGTGCAGGCGTCCCCAAACTTTTTACACAGGGGGCCAGTTCACTGTCCCTCAGACCGTTGGAGGGCCGCCACATACTGTGCTGCTCTCACTGACCACCAATGAAAGAGGTGCCCCTTCCTGAAGTGCGGCGGGGGGCCGGATAAATGACCTCAGGGGGCCGCAGTTTGGGGACGCCTGGTCTAGTGTCTTCTGTTAGCAGCTGATAGCCCCCTTTGGCTCTTCAAAATGTTTTTGCATTCATTGACTAAGTGCATTTTATAAGTGCATATCTGACAAATTATTTGGACTCTTCTTTTTGTTCATTATTAACTACATGTGCATTTATGAGTGAGAATTTAGGGAATGGATTTTCTCATTCATGAACAATAGTGGGCCACATGCCGGGTGGATAAAAGGAAAGATCCAGGAAGAATTTGTGTATTCTCTTTCTCTGTGACATTCCTAGTTTGTAAAATTGTAAGCTGGCTTTTTAATTAAGCATGATATTCAAACAGCAAGCACTGCAGTGATCTGTCAGAAGATGACCGGAAGGTGTCAGGCCCTGTGTTTGGTTAAATATTAGAAAGAAGGCTCCTGTTTTGCAGGTCCGCTTTCCGAGGTACAGTATATTGGTGTACCATTCCTTCATGGTTCCAGACCAAACTAGAAATGTTGTAGCCTGTACTTTGGAAGCAGTTGTGCCTTGAGAGCAGCTATATATAAAATATGGTGGTTGGATTATTGCTTTGGAGAGTAGACAGCCCTGAATGTGCCGGTGCAATGCTGTATTTTCTCATGTTACTCTCTTAAAAGCTTGTTTGAACCAGGTATAGTGACTCATGTCTGTAATCCCAGCACTTTGGGCGGCCAAGGCAGGTGGGTTGCTTGAGCGCAGGAGTTCAGACCAGGCTGGGCAACGTGGCGAGACACAATCTCTACAAAAATTGCAAAATTTAGCCGGGTGTGGTGGCGTGTGCCTGTAGTCACAGCTACTCCGGAGACGGAAAGGTTGGAGGATCGCTTAAGTCCCGGAGGTTGAGGCTTCAGTGAGCCATGTTCATGCCACTGCCCTACAGCCTGGGCAACAACAGAGCAAGACCCTGTCTCAAAAACAAAAACAAACTAACAATGAACTTGTTTCACTGAGAAAATGGGGAAGAGAGAGCTGGAAGAATCATTTATATAGATGCCATGTAAATTAGCATCACTGCATCTAGGATCATAATTTTCTTTGTGGCAGCCTGTACCACAGGGCACGGGCATTCTCTAATCTTAATCCTTGAATAATCAGTTTCATGGAACGCCGCCAACCATTCCAAAGTAATAGGATTACACCTGAAACTTTTATGGGTGAAACGGTTAGTCTCCTTAACCCTCTATTAACCAGCCTCACCTAGAACTAGTGACAGCCAGGAGTTTTAGATCTCTTCATCTTATGAAAGAGAAAGCCACACAGATTCTTCCTAGTTAGCAGCTGTCTTGCCTCAGTGTTCTCTCCAGAGACACACACAACTTTGGGTTAGTTAAGTCCTCTCACCATTGTTTACTGTAATTGCTGTTGTTAATTCAAACCAGCAGGAAAATGAGCTGAACAGTATTCTTCATGCCCATTGTTATGATTAAAATGTCTCTTTTTGACCCGGCGCAGTGGCTCACGCCTGTAATCCCAGCACTTTGGGAGGCCGAGTTGGGCAGATCACGAGGTCAGGAATTCAAGAACAGCCTGGCCAACACGGTGAAACCCCATCTCTATTAAAAATACAAAAATTAGCTGGTGGCAGTTGCCTGTAATCCCAGCTACTGGGGAGGCTGAGGCAGGAGAATCGCTTGAACCTGGGAGGCAGAGTTTGCAGTGAGCCGAGACCATGCTATTGCATTCCAGCCTGGGCGACAAAGTGAGATTCTTTCTCCAAAAAAAAAAAAAAAAAAAGTCTCTTTTTAATTTTTTTGTCTTGGGAAGTGAAGCTCTCATTCGCTTGCCACATTTCTAAGAAAAACAGCATAAACTCAGGAACCAGCCCTCCTAGACAATACCAGTGACTGTCGTGTATTCTGTAGTCTGGTCTTGAAATTGCAGTGAGAGTGGCGGCCTGTCATTGGCTGGGGAGGAGTCGGGAGGGAAAAGAGGAATGATCTGAGCCCTTGGATTTTAGGGCTTGGGCATACACCACAGAGGCTGCTGAGAAAGACATCCAGGCTTACAGTCATGGAATCACTTGGTCAAGATGGCATGGCTAGTGAGGGTTATGGCCTGGGAACCGGGTTTTTCTGACTCTGTATTCGGGGCTCTTTTTGCTAGAAAGCAGCGTGAGAGTAGAGAGGGTTTGGTGGGACAGGCCAGTCACTGTGCTCAGCTCCAGGCTGGCCTTCCTCTCCTCCCTGCTGCCTCCTTCTGGCCTTCCTGCAGACGCTCTTAGGACAATCCTCTCCTCCTCAGGTCAGTCCTTCCTTCCCAGACCCCCTATTCTCTTTCCTGGCATCTGATTCCCTGACCAGGGCCGTGCTTTGTTGTTGCTGGGGCCACAGTCGTCTTGCTTCTGAGTCTGGATTGTGGCTAGTCCTCAGAGCCTGGCTAGAAACCTAGTTCTTTTTCAAAGTCATCCCTCGTTTTCACCTGGTATGGAGCTTTGAAGGGACTTCCAACGTTTACCTACCTGGTTTGCTATGCGAGTGGCCTGCTTTGCTGTGATAAGAACTTGGGGTATGCTCTCCCTGCCCTCGAGAATGTGACACCTCACCCTGTGAGACCCTATGGAAGTTACTGACCTCAGCTACTGCACTCCAGTGGACATCTCAGCTGAAGTTTGACAGATGCGTTGAGGGCTTAGCCTCAGCAGGCTGGGCTCTGCCAGCCGCTTCTGCAAAGATCCCCAGCTTAGGCGCTCCTAGCCTGTAAGCCTTCCAGCTATCCGTAAAGGCCCTGCCAACACCAGCAACTCTGGGACTCCTCTAGTCTTGGGGGGCCTTATATATCACCATGGATCCCTCTCTGTGTTGGACACCATCTCTTGAGAGAACCACTTGTATAAAAGGCACAAATCAGATGTCCCTTTCCACAGAGGCCTGCTTCCCTCCTAATTGAGCAGCTGGACTTTAATAATTTGGAAAGTACTCCCTATGTGGTGAATGGACCTTGTCTGTTGGGTATGCTTGCCGCTAGGCCTGTTCTCATTATTTTCCCCTCTATAGGGATCGTGGGCCTTTGTATGGCAATAGACTGATTCAGGAAATCATATTCGATCATCTCTTTATTGTCACCACACAGAGCATCACAAAGCTGTTCACATGTGCTCCCTCCTGACTTCCTTCAGTCTTCAGTTCACTCCTTCTCTTAGGCTTCTCACTTTCCTCTGTTCCCAGCTTAGATTCTGGAGCTCTCCCTTCCCATTTGTTCTTTTAAGAAATGTTTATCGGTCACCTACCAGTGCCAGGCTTTGTGTTAAGGTGCTGGCAAAACAGTGAATGGGAGGGAGATGGCCATTCATCAGAGGAGCACACACTCCTGAAATGACACCTGCCTGCGTCCTCCGAGGGGAGGCTCCAAGGCAGTGAGAGGAGTCACTAGAAGCCCCCTCCGCCAGCCAGAACCAAAAACAAACTAGAAACCCCACTGTTTCCTCCAGCAAATGCTGTCTCTTCCTAGGACCCCTTAGCCTCTGCATTCCCCTCCCTATGTGGGGTAAACAGGAAATCCTGCTTTGTCCATTTCTGGGCTCACTGCAGTTGAATGTTGGAAGTTTATCCATTTCAAATCCTAGTCCAGCCACTGGGTGTTGATTGTTTAAGAAGAAAGGCTGAGAATGGGGGTGGGGGTGTTTCATTTGCCCCTTCCATGTAAAGCAGACAGGAATTGTTTAAATACAAATGACCAGGTGGTACCATCCCTGTAGGAAGGAAGCCAGACTGTTTGGTAGGTAGGTTCGCGTCTCCCCCCCCGTCTTGCCCATGAGCAACTAACTCATTGGGATATTGAGCTCTGGTGGGTATGAAAAACAGCCAGGTGCTCTCCTCAATTCAGTTCAGAATCTCCAGGGTAGTGGTCCCGACCCCCAAGGGGAGGAGCACTTGCGAAAGTTACATGGGGAGCTATTTTCAAATGATACTGCTGAGTGTAGTTATTTTCTGGGTGTTAATTCAAAATTCATCTACTGCAGATTTACCAAATTATCCTCCTGGACACCCATGGCTTTCAAAACCTCCTGGGTGATTCTAATGCATGGCCAAGATTCAAAACTGCTCTTCTAGTGGTGGATTTCTGTTAGCCTTAATAATGCCAATGGCCTCACAAATAGAAACCTCAATAGAAAATCCAAAGGAGGATAAAACAATATGGGCAAACTCATCCTTGGAAAAACTGAGTTACTTGCATTGCAAAAAGGATTTTGTGGTATTGGCCATTATTTGATTTAATTGAATATTTTTCAACAAAAAATACTGGTTCTAGTTTATGTTACTAAATATAGTTGTATTGGTGATGAAATAAAATCTAAACCACCTGCTTGTTTCGTAAAGATTCTGTCTTCCCTCACTGGGGTTTCAGGCTGGTAATTAATCCAGGACATGTTAACTGTTGAATGCCTACTCCTAGAGGCATTGGGCATTGACAAAGAAAAATCTGGTATGGGTTTCATTTCAAAGAGATAACAGTGTGGTGAGGAAGGTGGATTTGTTTAAAAATTTTAAGAAACTTACAGATGCAGGTTAATAATCTTAACACTGCAAATGATCTTTTTTTCATACCTAGTTTTATTTGGCTGCCTTTTGGAAAGCTAATAAGGTAAAATTCATGCTTTGCAAGTTAACAGTAATTGTGGACTCTAAAAAACTCCCCTTATTTTTAGTTAAAAGTAAGACCCTGGGTGTAGTGGAAAATTACAGCTTCTGGTCCCAGCTCTGCTGCTTTTTGTGTAACTTTAGAGGAGCCCAGAGCCTGCCTGGTGTCTGTTTACTCATCCAGGAAATGGTGGTAGCACCTCCACGTTGCCATGAGCGTTGAGAAAGAAGCAGTGTGTGCAGAAGAACCTAGCACCGTGCCCTGGACCATGGCACTTAATGTCCATTGTTCTTCTATCCCCTCAACTCTAGGAAAAGTAACATTTTAAGACAGTAGGACATTGACCTCTTGAGCTGTATCAGAGAACGATTATTTGGCTAAGGAGAAAATGTCCAATAATGATTGGCTTGATTGGGGTTTTTCGATTAGTGGCATTATTATCACTTTGCCAGATAATGCTTTGTTGTGGGGGGCGGTCCTGTGCATTGTAGGATGTTCGGCATCCTGGCCTGGCGCCTAGCCACTAGATGCTAGTAGTACCCCCAATTTTGAAATAACCAGGCATTGCCAAATGTCTCCTGAGGGGTGCCAAAATCTCCCTGGTTGAGAGCTTCTGGATGAGGTGAAGTCTATCCCTCTGCCTACTACAAGTGTCACGGAATTCTTACTACCCATCAGAGAAGTACAGAGTTAGATCGTAGTGTGGCTGCTCCATATCTACCAGAATAACAGGAATGAAAAAGCTGGAAAACTGTTGTCAAGGATGTGGAGCAACTTGAAATCTCATACCTGGCTGGTAGGAGTATAAATGGGTACAACTGCTGGGGAAAACGATTTGGCAGTATTTACTGAAGCTGAACATACACTTTTTATGTATCTGCTCCTGAGTACATGTGCAACAGAAATGCATTCAGAGGCTGACAAGAGACACATACTAGAATATTCATAGCAACACTATAGTAACCCCCACCTGGAAACTACCTAAACGTTCATCAGCGGTAGAGTGAAGGACCTGATACATTGGAGTAATGGAGTACTAGACAGCAATGCAAATGAATGCTATTCATTTGCACATAAAAATAATACTGCCACTCATAAACAATGTGGAGTGAAGGAATCCATCCACAAGAGTAGCTACTGTATGATTCTGTTTCTATAAAGTGGTCAAACTGATCTACTTTCTTAAAGGTTAGGATAGTAATACTGTTACCCTTTGAGGGTAGTTACTAGAAGAGGGAATGGGTGGAAGTGAGGTACATTAAAATTCTCCCTATTAAAGTAACAGTCAGGGTTTCTCTTTCCTGCATGGCACCCTAACTGGTTGGAAGGATGACTCTGGAGGTACATAGCGTACTGCGTAATGAATGAAGCACTGTGCAGTCAGACCGACCTGTTGAAGTTGGGTCCCACAGTGGGGCTAGCAGCAAACTTAGCCCTTCAGATGTTGAATATGTGGGACGTTTTCTCTAGTGCTTCTGTTTTTACCATGGAAGTCAGTTCTAGTCAATCTTGCAGGAATACATCTATGGATAATTATGATTTGCTAGAAAATGAGTATCAGAATAGTGTTTTAGTTGTGAATGTTCTTTGAATGGGACTTACTGAACCTAAATTGGTTGTAGTAGTGAAAATCACTAAAAAATCATTTATGTTTGCAATAAAATATTTGTATTGTCAAACATGTAAGACCGTAGTTATAAAACTAACAAGTTAAAGTGTTTTGCAAGAGATTTCTCTTTTCTTGGGAATGCTAATCTAATTAAATTCCCTTCCCTAGCAGTTATTTATTCTGACTTATTTAAAACACCATTCCTCAGCCAGGTGCCATGGCTCATGCCTAAAATCCTAGTACTTGGGAGGCTGAGGTGGGTGGATCATTTGAGGTCAGGAGTTAGAAACCAACCTGGCCAACATGGTGAAATCCCACCTCTGCTAAAAATACAAAAATTAGCCGGGCGTGGTGGTGCACACCTGTAATCACAGCTACTTGGGAGGAGGCTGAGGCAGGAGAATTGCTTGAACCCAGGGGAGTAGCAGGGTGGCGGAGGTTGCAGTGAGCCATCATTGTGCCACTGCACTCCAGCCTGGGCAACAGAGTGAGACTCCCTGTTGATAAAACAAACACAACAAAAAACAAAAACACCATTGCCAGTCTATACTTTTTAGAATTATTAATATATTTATGTTAAAGCATATTATTTCCTATTCAGTCATTTGATATAAATTTAATTGGTTTTGTATTTTGTTTTAAATTTTAGAGTTAAGTTAGAATTAAATTATTTGTTAAAAGATATTTTCTGTGATTTTTTTTTTTTTTTTTTTTTTTTTGAGACGGAGTTTCGCTCTTGTTACCCAGGCTGGAGTGCAATGGCGTGATCTCGGCTCACCGCAACCTCCGCCTCCTGGGTTCAGGCAATTCTCCTGCCTCAGCCTCCTGAGTAGCTGGGATTATAGGCACACGCCACCATGCCCAGCTAATTTTTTGTATTTTTAGTAGAGACGGGGTTTCACCATGTTGACCAGGTTGGTCTCGATCTCTCGACCTCGTGATCCACCCGCCTCGGCCTCCCAAAGTGCTGGGATTACAGGCTTGAGCCACCGCACCCGGCCGTGAATTTTTATATTAAATAAAATATTTTTGTATTTGAAATATAATGCGCATCAGGCAAGAATAGGGCAAATTCTGCAGTTTGCTTTTTCAAAATGGTCTTTGTAATTTAAAGTTCACCCCTAGAGGGTGCTGTTGTATTGAACATTTAAATCTGATCTGCCGAACCATTTAAAAATTTTTAAAAGTGCATGATCAGTTGCTACTTAATAGAAGTTGAGTGTGTTTCGACTTTCAAATGGTAGTATTTTATGAATGATAAAATCTAAGACATAGCTTAATCATATTTGCTTTTGTGAAAAATTCCACAAAATATTGTCCTTTTAAAAAATCATCCGTGAGGTACCCCAAGTTGTATGAATAATCACTATTCTGTGATATATTTAGGAATTCTTTACTTGAAAGAAAGTAACATCAAAGGGAGTTTAATGGATATTTGGTTTATGTCACTGATTTTTTTTTTTCTTAATCAGCTACTCCCTGGTACTGTGTGTCACTGATCTTTAAGGCATTTGAAGTTTGTTTTGTTTTTGGTTTCTTCTTTAATTCAGCAGCTGAGTTGTTGACATACTGTGTACAAAGCAGTCTTTATAATATGGTGAGGGAGAGACATAGAAACTGTCTCATAGTCTGCCTTGTTTTAGAAAAAAGTATAGAAGAAATGTAAAATAATGCAGGATGAAGAGATTAATCCTAGCTAATGGTTCTTAGGAGGGATTTCAGATAGGCCTTTAAGGAATTTGCATTCTAAACAACATTTAAAAGAAAAGAAAGTTTGATCTCCTAAGTCTTCTTTTTTACCACTCAATGCTAGGTTTTAATTTTAAACCCTTTTCTTTTTTTCTTTTTTTTTTTTGAGTCAGAGTCTCACTCTATCACCCAGGTTGTCTATCACCCAGGTTGGAGTGCAGTGGGGCAATCTTGGCTCAATGCAACCTCCACCTCCCAGGTTCAAGCAATTCTCCTGCCTCAGCCTCCCAAGTAGCTGGTATTACAGGCGCCTACCACCACACCCAGCTAATTTTTTTGTATTTAGTAGAGACAGGGTTTCATTATGTTGGTCATACTGGTCTCGAACTCCTGACCTCAGGTGATCCACCCACCTCCATCTTCCAGAGTGCTGGGATTACAGGCAAACATCGTCATCATGTTACTGTTCTTACTGTACTGAGGAATATGCCGGTAAATTGCAGTGGACCTAGAGATCCTGTTAAATGTGACATTTTTGTACCTCCAACTTATTGTTTAACTGATGCTTTAGCTCAAGGAATAGTCAAACTTATTTTCTTCTTATTAGTAAGGTCTGTTTTGAATATTATTCACATCAGGTTAAAACGTTTTTTTTTGTTTGTTTTCTATGTGTAGTAAAAAGAGAAAAAAAAGCGCTTTAAAATGAACGCATTAGCTAAATATCCAGCTTACTTGAAACCCTGGGAGGAAGAGACCAATGGAATCTAGTGGGGAACCAAATAGTGCAGTGGGGTTACTCATAGTTTCTAGTGTGATATTTGGAGGTGTTGTGTCAGACTTAACATTAAAACTTTTCCCTCTGCAACTGCTCAAATGAAAGCATTTTATTTTAAATAAATGTCTGGGGAGTGATTTTGATCATTTGGCTTTTCTTTCCCCAAGTTGATGTTAAATAGAAGATTATTTGACTTTTATTACACAGCTAGCAGTTTTGGGGATCTGTCCTAACGTGTTAGTCAAACCTATAGCAAATTAAACAGCTCAACCTAGTAATTAGCCTGGGCTTTCTTTTATTGTCATGCTGCCATTATTCCACAAAGATGCTGAGGCACAACCATAATTAACATGTATAAAGCACGTATTGGGCCAGGCGTGGTGGAGGCTGAGGCAGGTGGATGGCTTGAGGTCAGGAGTTCAAGACCAGCCTGGGCAGCATAGCAAGACCCTGTCTCTACAAAAGTGATTTAAAAAAAAAAAGCTGCCGGGCGCGGTGGCTCATGCCTGTAATCCCTGCACTTTGGGAGGCCGAAGTGGGTGGATCACGAGGTCAAGAGATCGAGACCATCCTGGTCAACATGGTGAAACCCCGTCTCTACTAAAAATACAAAAAATTAGCTGGGCATGGTGGCACGTGCCTGTAATCCCAGCTACTCAGGAGGCTGAGGCAGGAGAATTACCTGAACCCAGGAGGCGGAGGTTGCGGTGAGCCGAGATCGCGCCATTGCACTCCAGCCTGGGTAGCAAGAGCGAAACTCCGTCTCAAAAAAAAAAAAAAAAAAAGGCTGACATGGTGGCATGCACTTGTGGTCCCACTGAGGTGGGTGGATCACTTGAACCTGGGAGGTTAAGGCTGCTGTGAGCTGTGTGTGATTGAGCCACTGCACTCTGGCCTGGGCAACAGAGGGAGACCCTGTTTCAAAAAACCAAACTGAACCAAACTAATTAGAGCACTTATTGTGTGCTGTGGGGGAGTTTTACACTAAGGACTGAGGCTCACTTTCCTTCCCTCCAGAAACTTATGTTCTAGTTTGGGGAATTGGTACTGATATATGACGTAATTAGAAAGCAGTAGAAGATAAAAAGCATGTGCACAAGTCTATAAGCTCTTCAAGCTTACAGCTCTCTCTGTCGACTTTGCTCTTTGAGACAGAGACCCCATCTTAAACATCTTGGAATCTTCCAAAGGTGTAAAGAAATGTTTGGATTCTTACTATTTCTAAGTTGTAAACCCAAATCAAAAGGAGATATCATGAGATATACATATTCATTGCCGATTTCTCACCAGGGAATATTGTTTCATTGTGTTGCTGTTTTTTAAAAATCAGGAACTTAACCTTATCCGCACCTTCATTATAGAAAGAATAAACTATTTGTAGACTAGTTAGAAATTCAGGAAAATGTATAAAATGCTCACCATTCAAAGATGGGGACTGTTAACATTTTTGTTTACTTTCAAGTCTTTTTAATGTATATTTTTTTCTTTCTATTACGTATGTACTCATAAATACATTCGCACAACTGGTGAATAATGTATTTGTTTTATACCCTATTTTTATTGTTTTCAGTTAACAACTGTAGTACTGTCATACAGTACATAGCATAGCATTTCCTCATGTCATTATAGATTATTAAAGGTTTTGTAATGGCTGCATATTATTCTGTCATCGATATGCCAGTTTTAATTCATCCTCTCATTTTTGGACTTTAGGTTTTTAAGTTTTCATTTTACACTTAGCAGTATGATAAGCATCTTTATGAAACTCTTCAACCAAATCTTATTATTTTCTTAAGACAGAGGTCTAGAAGTGGAGTCCAGTGCAAGGACAAAGGCATGCAAGTTTTTCATAAAACAGTCCAGTATGTGCCAACCTGCCTTACAGATAGGTGTTATCTGTTTAAATTGCATTAGCAGTGAGCAGAAATTCCAATGGCATCCTGTTTCACCAGGAGGAAGTAAGATTGAAAAAGGTCTTTGTTAAATTGATAGATAGAAAATCACTTATTTTCTTAAAATTTATATTTCTTTGATTATTAATAAGGTTGAATTGTTTTTCTTTTTTTCTTTTTCTTTTTTTTTTTTTTTGAGATGGAGTTTCGCTCTTGTTACCCAGGCTGGAGTGCAATGGCGCGATCTCGGCTCACCACAACCTCCGCCTCCAGGGTTCAGGCAATTCTCCTGCCTCAGCCTTCTGAGTAGCTGGGATTACAGGCACGCACAACCATGCCCAGCTAATGTTTTGTATTTTTAGTAGAGACGGGGTTTCACTATGTTGACCAGGATGGTCTCGATCTCTTGACCTCGTGATCCACCTGCCTCAGCCTCCCAAAGTGCTGGGATTACAGGCTTGAGCCACCGTGCCCGGCTTGAATTGTTTTTCAAAAATGTGTTGGCCATTTGTTTCTCATCCTCTTTACTCAAAAAATGTTTATTCAGATCAAGTGATTTTTCAATTTGTTTCTTTGTTCTTTCTAATTTTAAATGTTCTTTGTATACCCAGAACATTTATCCTTCACTATAATATGTGATATAAATATATTCTTCTGTTCATGTTTTGCCTCTGCTTGGTTTTGGTGTTTTCTGATGTATAAAAGTATAAAATCTGTATACTCAATCAAATTTTACATTTTCCTTGGTGGCTTCTGTCTTTGATTAAACATTTTATTTCTGGCTTAGCAAATGTTTTCTAATTCCAAATCAGATAGTCTGAACATATCCTTATAGTTTTGTAAGTTTTTACAGCAAAAAACCTTACTTTAAAGCATTTTAAAACGCTGGGATTTATTTTGGTTTACAGTATAAGGCAAAGTGCTATTTGGGTTCTTTTCCCAATAATATTTATTTTGTACCACTTCTTCCCCATTGGCCCGCATTTATGATTCTTACATACACAGTATGTGTTTGGTCCTGCCTGTTCTGTGCTCAGTAACACTCCAAAAAAATCTTCTTTGCTATATGTTTTAAATATTTGCTAGATTGAACTTACTCATTCTTAAAAAAAGAACTGGCTCTTCCATCTCATTTGTGTATGTGGATAAAATTTAGACCCATCTTTCCAATTCCCTACAAAACTACCCTTTGGTACTTTAATTATGAATATATTAGCCTATGAATGAATTTGAGAAGGATTCATATTTTCTAGTATTTGGGTTTTTTTTATGGATGAGTTGATTGTACACTGAAGTACAATTGGAATCTACATGGTGTTTCTTTTTTTTTGTTTTTTGTTTATTTTTGAGACGGAGTTTCGCTCTTGTTACCCAGGCTGGAGTGCAATGGCACGATCTCGGCTCACTGCAACCTCCGCCTCCTGGGTTCGGGCAATTCTCCTGCCTCAGCCTCCTGAGTAGCTGGGATTACAGGCACGCACAACCATGCCCAGCTAATTTTTGTATTTTTAGTAGAGACGGGGTTTCACCATGTTGACCAGGATGGTCTCGATCTCTTGACCTCGTGATCCACCCGCCTCGGCCTCCCAAAGTGCTGGGATTACAGGCTTGAGCCACCGCGCCCGGCCTTACATGGTGTTTCTTAAAGGCAAGGACGTGTGGTCTTCAAGAGATGTTGACAGCCACCTGATGACATTGAGTAAGATAAACCAGTGTGTGCTAGAAGTAGGGATGGGGAAATGAAGAATCTGCCTTTTAGATATTTTAATCTTATTGATTTTATTCAGCTGGTATTTATTGATGGCCTACCATGCACCAGGCTTCTGCCAGACTGACCTTGAAAAGGTGAAGAAGGCATAGTCCTTGCTCTGAAGGTCTAGACTTGGTTAGGAATGCAGCACATATGAGGTAAGGGTTGAACATCCTAATCCAAAAATCTGAAATGAAAAATGCCCAAAATCTGAACAGTTTTGAGCGCTGACACAACAGTCAAATGAAATGCTCATATTGGAGCATTTCAGATTTCAGACTTTCAGAGATGCTGAACTGGTAAGTATAATGCAAATATTTCAAATCCAAGAAGGTCCGAAATCTAAAACACCGCTGGTCCAAGTATTTTGGACAAGGACTGTTATCCTGTAAAAGGATAGCTTGGAGTAGGGTGTGAGGAGATGATAGGATGGGGTCCCAGGGAGGTTTCACAGGACGATAGGGACTTTCTGACAAGTCTCAAGAAAGAATGGATGTTTGCTGAGTAGACAGGCTGGAAAAGAAGAGATGTCCTGCAGACTGAGAAGCAAACTCATGTGATTTGTGGAGTAACTAACTGCAGGTCATCCAGTGTGCTTGAAATGTAAAGTGAACGTTGTCAGGAGCTGGGATGGAAAGGTCTAGAGCCCGTGCTGGAGGCGCTCCCAGGCTGCAGAGGCTGGCTATGGGAGCTGGCCCCTCTGGAGCACAAGCTTCTTTGTGAAACCAGGTTATGTTTCATTTTTCCTCCAGACTTTGTAAAATGTAATGCAACCCAATAACTAGAAATATGAAAGCTATAACTTTCAAATTTAATACTAAGATTTGAGAGACATAAAATTAGTCTGTCAAATTGCTATTAAAGTTTTAAATGTTCATTCTCAGTTTCTGTATCTAGCTTTTGGGCACTAGGAACATCTGGTGCTCGAATGCCTCTGGATGACACTTGGGTAGCACTATGCTAGGCTCCCAGATCAGCAGGAAAGACGTGGCTATTGGCTGGGAATGTTACAGCAGTTAAAGTAGACCTGTGGGACAATGTCCGCACAAGTGATTGCCACCTGGAGACTGAGAACTGCTATTGTAAGTGATGCTGAGTCATTAAAGGGAAGTTACTAAATATTTTTTTCATTTTCTACAATGGTGGTGTTTGAATCGTGCTTAAATCACTATTTTTTAAAAAAACTCTTCACCTCAAAATAAGTTAATTAAATGAAATGTCTTAAGGCAGGGTTTTTTTTTTTTTCCTTCCCAGATGAAAGCAATGGCTCTCAACCTTGACTGCATATTGGAATCACCTGGGACTTCAGAAGCTACTGCTGCTGGTTCCCACCCACTGAGATGAGTTTGGAATGCAACCTCAGCATTGAGGTTTTTTTTTTTTTTTTTAAGACGGAATCTCACTGTGTCCCTCTGTCGGTCAGGCTGTAGTGTAGTGGCTCGATCTCCGCTCACTGCAAACTCCGCCTCCTGGGTTCAAGAGATTCTCCTGCCTCAGCCTACCGAGTAGCTAGGACTACAGGCATGTATCACCATGCCTGGCTAATTTTTGTACGTTTAGTAAAGACGGGATTTTATCATGTTGGCCAGGCTGGTCCTGAATCCCTGACCTCAGGTGATCTGCCCACCTCAGCCTCCCAAAGTGCTGGGATTACAGGCATGAGCCACTGTGCCTCGCGCAGCATCAAGATTTTTAAAAGCTCCCCCGAGGTTCCAATGTGCAGCCACTTCTCTCCCAGGTGGGATATTCTAATGATGCGTAAAGTTTTCTGACTGAGAATTTATGTAAAAACGTAGCACAGTAATAGTATTCC
This sequence comes from Saimiri boliviensis, assembly GCF_048565385.1. Classification (NCBI taxonomy): domain Eukaryota; kingdom Metazoa; phylum Chordata; class Mammalia; order Primates; family Cebidae; genus Saimiri; species Saimiri boliviensis. Next base: position 84,611,111 of record NC_133456.1, read on the forward strand.
AAAACTATCAGTTGAATTTAGATCTGATACCTGATACTGGATGTTACGAGTTTCCTTTCAACCCTCCCTACCAAATACCATTAAGTATTTCAATTACAGTTGATAGGCTACATATTTTTCACTATAGCTTATTATGTGTAATATAGCATCAAAAATATTTTTATAAATGAAAGCTTGTGAAGTCTTGATTCCTTTATTGCTTACTTCACCTAATTTCACCCCAGTGATTACTGTTGGAGCAATGACGACAACAGTATTTGAATTTCCAACTGAGATTTGATTAGGACCCCTGGCCATGAGTGTGCCTAATACACCCAATGCAACGATTGCTGGATTTTTAACATGCAATTCCTCCAAATGATTTATTCAAATATTATTTTAGAATATTTAAAAAATATTTTTAGAACATTCAAATGTTATTTAGAACTTTTTTTTTCCTATTTTGTTAACATGCCCTTCATGTGCTGAAAACTGAACATTCAGTGATTTATTCATTCAGTAAACAGTTTTTGGGCACGTAAACTTGGTTGTGCTAGGCTATGGGTATTCAAAGTTTAAGCCCTAAGTCCTTACAATAAGTAAATAGCACAGCTGCATGCCACTAGCTTCTTACACACAGGTGGGTGTCATACAAGCAAAATGAAAATTTTACCCCTTCCCTCTATAATCTCAGGTGCACTTTCCATTTTTGATATTACAGCCTTATTTGCTTAAACACCTTCCATCTCTTCTTCTCCCCTCCTTGTCTCTTTTGTTTTTGTTTTTTTTTTTTGAGACAAGTTTTACTGTTGCCCAGGCTGGAGTGCAGTGGCGCGATCTTGGCTTACTGCATCCTCCTCCTTCCAGGTTCAAGCAGTTCTCCCACCTTAGCCTCCTGAGTAGCTGGAACTACAGGTGTGCACTATCACGCCAGGCTAATTTTTGTATTTTTAGTAGAGATGGAATTTCGCCATGTTGGCCAGGCTGGTCTCAAACTCGACCTCAAGTGATCCTCCTGCCTCTGCTGGGATTACAGGTGTGAGCCACTGCACCCGGCCTCCTCCTTGGTTTTTAAGTTATAACATTAGATGGGGAAAAAAACACTCTAAAAGTAGTTGTCAACTAATTTGGGGGCTGTGGGCCAGTCATTTAATCCAGCTGAACCTCTTTTCTCTGCTGTGAATAGGTGATACCCTCCTTGCCCTGTCTATCTCAGTTGTTATGGGGACTATGAAAGAAGTTACATCTGACATTAACATCAAAAATTTATCCAGTGAAAGTGTAAGTGGACATTATAAAACAAACATTAAAAGAAACAAAGAAACTAGATATGTGTGACTAGCACTTTGGGTTTCCGAAGCTCCACCGTGAAGTTTCGGGAAAGTTGCATTCCATGGAAGTTTGCTTCCATGATGGATTTTTTTTTTTTTTTTTTTACTTTGTACTCAGCTCCTGAAAAAGAAACTTCCTGGGTTTTCTTTTTCCCTCCTACGGTTTTGCAGCGGCCAGGCTGCTTCCTGTCAAGAGCCAGTCTGCCAAGGCCTGGTCTCTAGAGTCTCTCCCCCTCCCCTTTCTCTTTCTTTCCAACACTTGCTGCATTGAGAGACCGATCCTGTGCCGCCCTCCCTGCCTCGGCCGCGCGGCGCAGTGAGCATGCTCGGCCTCCTGCGGGAAGAGGAAGCGGCCGCGTCGGAGTCATGCCAAGCATAGCCCGCATGTCAGCGCTGCCGGCTTGCAGCGGGCTGTGAGCGGGGCCGGCGCCGCTTTGTCCTAGGAAACGGGCTGCGCGTTTCTCTTTTTCACTTTTTCATTTCCAGGAAGGACTTGTAAGGACTTCTGAAACGCTTTTTTCATACTCGGTCGGTGATAAAAGTACATAACAGCGTCTACCAGTAAGCCCTTGAAGGGTTTCGTGTGAGTTCGATTTTTTTGTGTGCGCCTTTTTTTTTTTTTTTTTTTTTTAAACTTTTGCATACTTTGTTTTGATAGTCTGAGGCTGGGCCTCTGCCTTTGTGAAGTTGAAGAGCCAGGAGCTACTCAGCAGCAATTGATTTTTGAAACTTAACTCTTTTGGGGCGAAAGCAAAGAGCTGGTTTTCTTTGCTAGCCCAATAAATGCTATTTATGAAGATGGACCTGTTGAACTATCAGTACTTGGACAAGATGAACAACAATATCGGCATTCTGTGCTACGAAGGTAGATGTCCCGCTGTAGAATTACTGTCCTTTGCTGGTCTCGGCCACTCCTCCTCGGTGTGCTGGGTGCCTGCCTTCTGAGCGCCTGTTGCCCTTCTCGGGGCGGTAGGGCGCTGGAAAGGCCGGCGTTTCTTAGGTTCGGTTCAACGCCGGGTGTGTTCGGATCTCAGGCTGCGGGGGGGCGGTGGAGGGGGCTGGACGGGCCGGCGGTGCAGTAGAAACGTTCCAAGTTTGCTTTATGCTTGCAACGTACTCACGCCTTATTCTTTGTGATTTCCGCTAATACTGTCTTTAGGGGAAGGACTCGCAGGACGCCGTTAAAAGTTGAGGCTGCGTTTGGGGGAGGGGCTGGTAGGGATTGCACCGTCTACTGTACCCTGCCGTGGGCCAGAGCGCCCCGCGGCTCACGGAGGGGGAGCCAGAGTTACAGCGAGTCGCTGTACTCGCCAGCGAGTGTCCCACACCGCGGAGAATGTCCCTCTCCCGCGCAGGGCTGGAGGGCACCGAGTCACCGAACGCAGGCCGGCTCTTTGTCTCGCCGGCGCTTCCTGTGCAGCCCGGGGGGCGCTGACATTGGGTTGGGGGGGGTGTTCCTCGAGCTCTGCCTCCCTCTGGGAGCGGTTACACAACACCCCGATCCCCCAACCTGCCCCCAAAAGGGAGAGAAACACGCGCTGAATTCTCATTACCTCCCAATGCCCGCGAGGTGCTTCCCCCACGGCCTGTATTTCAGGCTGCCTCTGGTAGCAGCAAGAGAAAAATCTCTTTCTTAATCTGTTGGAACATCCTCTACGTGCGATTTGAAAAAGTGGCAATGGCCCGGGTCTGCCGCCGAGAGGCGTCTCCAGGGGAGTTCGGCCTGGCAGGAAGAGTATTTTTTGTTGTAACCACACACACATCCGGGACTCTCTCTCATTCAGCAGGAGCAGTTTCCATTTTTTCTCCAGTAGTAAACGGGACGTTTCTCTTGAAGAAGAAAACAGTTACAGAAACTTGGGAGGGTGATTGACTTCTATTTTTTAATCTAAAAACCTCAGGCCTGTTTCCTAATCAGTTGAAAACTTACCCTTTCCAGAGTGTTTTTCCCCTTCAAAGAAAAAAAAAAAAAAGAAGCCTCATTCACGTTGTTTGTTTTAAAAAACTCTGTGGATAAGGATCTCATATTTAACGTTTTTTAAAAAGGGTACTTGTTTACTCCTAGCTCTTGTTATGAGAGTTTTGGTGAATTGCTTCCTTTGCATCTGATGTGTTAAGTAACATCTTGCTTCTGAACTCACTTTAAAAAGGGAGACGACTTTAGAAAGCCATCAGCAGCCATTACTGTGCTTGTTTCCTGTGAAATTCACGTATTGCAGTCAGGGTTTTGTTTTTGTTGTTGTTTTTAACCATCTCCCCTTCCCCCAACAAGAAAGAAAAACTTTTTAGGCAATTTCTGATGTCTTGTCCTTGCCTACAAGTAATATGATATTTTAAAAACAAAACATAATGCCTGAGAGAAATATAAGATTGTTAGGAAATTGATACCAGATAGCAGATTAATTTTTCCTGTCTCTGATTGGTGAGGACCAGCTTATGGACAGCGAGTCGAGGTCGAGCTGTTGTATAGCATGCAACACACAGGAGAGTTGAGGACTTCTCTTTGCTCTTTTCTTGTCTTGTCTTCTCTTCTTTTCTCTTCTTTCTCTTCTCCCTCAGTATTTGGGAGGAAGAAACTTTAATTTTGAAAGTTGAGTAGCTATATGGGATAATGGGCTAAAGTTTGTTTGGTTTAAACATCTGCTCCTATTTTCCTTATTATGAAAGTTAACATTATTTTAACACCAGAATAAATACACAGGAAATGAAGGAAAGCACAGCAAAATTTGAGTGGTGTTTATAGTGAGTTGTTGATGTCCTAGTGGTTTTCTCAGTGTAAACACTGCACACATCTGGTCTGAACTCCAGAGGGTGTTTTGAAGATGGGCATAAATCATACACGGGATTTTTTTGTAAGAAAAGTTGGAAAGGTTATGGTTCTTTTAAATCCAACATTTGGACTTGGGGAATATTCATTTTAAACATACCAGCTCCCCAGCATTCCAGGGAAGTTGTTTGGAAAATGGAATGTACTCTTGGTAGGCAACATTTGATTTCATTTAGGGCACAGTCAAGTTTCATGCCCCTTAAAATAAGGGACAAATTAATTTCTTGACATTTTAGTTTTAAAAATTAAGATGCAGATGGTTAATTATTCTTACTAGCTAAATTATACCATGTTCTTTAGTGGTATTAGACATAGCTCTACTCCGCAAAATAAACCATGTGTCTGTACCATCTTCCTTAAACCTCTCTCATGACTTAATACACAAATAGAACTTTTTAGCCGTTCACCTTGTAGCGTATAAGGTCTTCCTGACTGACTGACTCCATATTGCTTAGATGTGGACTCCCTCCTTGATAACTGCTTCCTGGCTCCTGTTCTCCACTACAGTTGTCTGCAATAATAATTGAAAAGAGAATAAAGGGAAAAAGTTAACCACAATTTAGCAGGTTTGGGGTGGGAGAAGAAGTGAGGCAGAGGGCTGGAAGAATTGAAGTCTGTTTAACTTCTGGACGCTAACTAATTACCTTCACTAATGATGAGCAGATTAGCAGAACTGTACGTGGCTAATGTGTCTGCTCAGAACCTCATGGCTTATTACTACCATACTAAGCAGTTAACTGCTTCATCCTTCCTCACCCCACTGAATGCTCAAATGATAAGCCACTTGAAGCCCAGTTTTGCCTCTGTCTCCATGAAAAGATCATAGGCCAACCCCAGCCCTCGTTTTTTCTTTCTGAACACCTGAGAATGCCTTGCTAGACTGGTGAAAGCCTCATGAAGGCAAGGCATTCTGTCTTGGTGATTGCTGCGTCCCTGAATCCTAGCACAGGGCCCAAGTGGGCTCTCAGGAAGTGGTTTAGAATGCAGGCTGACTCAAAAAAATCAGTGCAGTCTCTCCAGTGGCAGCTGTAGTTGCTGCTGTATAATTTAACACTTGATTATATACTGCCTTGTATTCTCTAATTAATTATTGCAGAGCTATCCAGGGCCTCAGACATCATCTAATACCTTTGTCTTGTTTTCACCAAGGAAACTGAGGCATAGAGAGGTAAACTCTGTTTTTCAGAAAGTGTATTTATTTAGAAAGTTTGTGGCAGGATTGAATTAAGTTTTGACTCTGCTGTGAATCTCCTATGCTGTACTGCTTCTCCAGAATTATTTCATGTCCTTTTTTTTTTTTTTTGTGAGATGGTGTCTTGCTCTGTTGCCCAGGCTGGAGTGCAGTGGCACCATCTCCACTCACTGCAGCCTCCACCTCCCGGGTTCAAGTGATTCTCTTGCCTCAGCCTCCTTAGTAGCTGGGATCACAGGTGCCCGCGCCACCATGACCAGCTGATTTTTGTATTTTTGGTAGAGTTGGAGTTTCACCATGTTGGCCAGGCTAGTCTTGAACTCCTGACCTCAGGTAATCCGCCTGCCTCGACCTCCCAAAGTGCTGGGATTACAGGCGTCAGCCACCATGCCTAGCTTATTTCATGTTTTATCTCCCTGTTAGTTCCATGATGTTAGGGTCATGCCCTGTCCTGGGAGCCCTCATGGCCTAGCACTGGGATAACTCCCTGGATTACAGTTCACAGTTGAGCCTCTCCCACTTCTTGCTCCGAAGCCAGTTGCTGCCAAGTTCCGAGGCAGTTGTGATGTTGAGGAAAGGGTAGGTGAGACACCTCTGGGTGACCAGCCTCGCTGAAAGGTGTGCTCTGTGCTGCTCTGGCACTGGGCTTTTCTTTTGTCGGCCTGTGCAGAGGAGGAGGCCTGTGTGGATGCCAGCTCCAGAGCCAGTCAGCAGGGAGCAGGGGACAGGGACAGGTTAGATTAAGGGCTTTCCTCAAGATGGCTGCCGCCGCACTGACATCATCCCTGGGGCTGAGACATGGGCCTGCCAAACGTGCCCTGGCTGGCTACAGCTTTACGCTGCTGGTAGCGATACTTTAATTATGGGTTAAGAGCCATTAGTGTGTAATTTGGTGGAAGAATTCTCTCCTTTTAATTTAATAGGGTGATTTATATTGGGAGAAAGTAGGAATGCATTGCATATTGTGATTCTCTCAGAGCTTAAGAGCGGAGTATTCCGAGTTCAAGTTTTAGAACTGTTCATTGTTTTAGACACAGTTATGCCTTGTTTCGTCACAGGCTACTTTTAATTTTCTGGAATGGAAGGGAAGACACACACTGGAGAGCTGCTGAATTCAGTGAGACCCTGTGATCTTTTGTTTTCCGCCAGTCTAACCACCACCGGTTGAGTGGAGTCCTGGCTTCATTGTTCTTTGTCTAATGAGCTCAGAGGCAGCAGGAAACTTAGGAGGCTTGGGTAGGTGAAAAGGCCACAGCGCAGGGCCATTCTGTAGCTTCCCCTGGTCCCCAGCCCTGCATATCAAGTGACGAGCTCTTGATCTGGGATGTATTCCGAGGTAGAACATCTGTAACTGTTTTGCTGTCGAAAGTCATTGTACTTTAGCTTTTTACTTGCAGGAAAGGGTAGGGAGTGGGGGCGGGTGGGGTTTAGGGAGGAAGGGGGGAGAGAGAGAAAGAAACTAGGAGGAGCTTGGTTGGTAAAACATGCCCAGGTGTGCGAGAGAGCTGGCTTGGCCCATGTCTTTCTCCTAATTACAGTTTGTGAAGAAAGGTGTGATTATACCCTCCTTCCTTCCAGCTCCCACCCTTGTTTCTCAACCCCTTTCTCGAAAGATCATTGTATTTGGCTGTTTATGTCTTGGAGTCTACACTTGGCTCCTTCTGGAGGCCAGGTTTGTTCCCCCCGCTTCCCTGTTGTCTGCGTGGCCTTGTATTCCTAGGGTGCCTGGATGTGTTGCTGTGAAGGTTTTTTTAAAACATGCGGTAAAGATAGAAAGCAGTCCTCCTTGGCACATGAGGCGATTCCAAACTTCTCAATATAGTTCAGTTATGCCTGTGAGGATGTTGCAGAAAACTGGATTTTTTCAAGAAGAAATTAGATCCAGATTTAGCACTTAGGCATGTACACAAATATATAAAAACAGACCAGGGAATATTTCTGGCAATCTTTGTCATCTCAAAGTATCTGACGTTTATTCAGTGGCGGTTTCTCTTTGGTGGTATTTATTATTGCACAGCTAAGCTCATAGCAACCATTGTTTCAGCCTTGCTCTGCAACACGTTTGTGGTCCCAAACACGTTCCTCTCCATCTTTTATTTTTTAATGAACTCATGGGTTATTTCTCAACCCACGACCGTACAACGAAATCCTAACCATGGCTGCTAATTTCTGAAAGAAGGGCCTGAAAATGATTTTGCTTTCTTCTTTTAGTCTTTCTTTTTTCTTTCTGAATGTTACATGTTCTGTAAGTTCAAAGGAATTGTCACTTCATTTTGCTGTCTTCCCTTTTCTGCATTGTTCTCATATTTTTTAAATTCTGTAGATTGTTTAATTTCAAGGTATTATGTGTAGAATATGTTTTAATCCTATCAGTGTGAATAATGACTAGTTGAATGTTTAGTTACTCTAAATAAAATAGAAAATCTATTCTTAAAAGTCCTCTTTAATGTGTTGCTATGCATAGGATTGTTCTAAACTCTGAACATTTCACTCTTTTGTTTGAAAAGAAGACAAACAAATATATTTAGTGAGTGATTAGACAAAACTCAATGCTAGTATCGTGTTGTTACCCCAAATCCATTCTGTTACGGAATGCTTACACTCTACTAGGGAGTGTTTTAGGGATCTCTCTCTCTCAGCATGTTTTATAATAAAATATACATACAGAAAAGTGCATAAAAATGTGTATTCTGTGGTTAGAGAAATGAACATCCCTGTGACTATGGCCAGGTCAAGAAATAGTAAATTGCCCTTCCAAGTATTATCTTTTGAGCCGATCCCTCCCAGCCCCAAGAGATCACCACAATTATAACTTGCTTTTCTTTATACCTTTACTACCATGTGTGTAATTCTAAACAAATTCTAACTTGGTTTTGTCTTTTTTTTTAAATCCTGTATAATTGGATGCCTGTATGCCTTCTTTTGTATCTGTTTTTTGTGAGATCTTTTAAAGTAGTGCACACATCCTGAGAAGTTTTTTTGTTTGAACCTGGAATCTCTCGAGTGTGAGGACTCCTGTCTGTGGAATATACAGATATCTCAGCTTCCCTTCTCATTCGTCTGCAGCTTCACTGTTTATTAAACAGAATTGGTGATACTTTGGGAAGAACTTTTTTTTTTCATTTAGTATTTTGTTCACATTCTTCACCACCTGTTGAAGCCCTCCAACATCCATGCTGTAATGGAAAAATAGGAGTTAGAAAATTCTGCACAATTGTGGAGAATGCAACGTGGGGGACACTACTGGAGATACATAGCTTACTTAGGGTCTGAATAGCGACTTTCTGCATTAATAAGCAATTTGCTTAAAGGCTGAGACGTGTTACAAGTCAACTTTGTTGCTGTGCCAGGTTTCTTTGGATGTTAATCCAGGGACTTTTGGATACATAGAAAAAGCTTAAATTGCTCCAGTATCCAAACAATACTCTATATTGTATAGAGAGGACTGTTAGAGAGCAGTACATTTCTAAAACAATACTCTGCTTTATGAACCATCTAAAATTATGAATGAAAAAGAATTACTCATGTATTGCTCTTGATTTTTATTTTATATCTGTTTTGCATGAAAATAGTTGCCTGTTAATTCTTCTTGGCTAATGATTTGATTTTAATAGAGCGAATTCCAGACTCTAATGGTTTGATGCAGATGTGTGCTGCCAAGCAATTTAGCAGAGTTGTTTACACTACCCATAATCCAGCTGGAAGACTCTATACTTCTTGCCTGATAACAGTTAAGGGAGTGATGAGTGCAAATTTCTGGGCACTTTCCCCTTTGAAAATAAATGCATCTTCCATTATGTGGCAGTACTATTAAAGTGACAAGAGATTAATTTAAAATTTTATTTTAATGTCAGCAGGTTTTTTTTTTTTTTTTTTTTTTTTTTTTTTTTTTACCCATTTTCTTCCATTCTTACTATGCATGTCCTTTTAAACTGTTGTTTGTCTGATGAGCCACTGATAAATTATTGGCTGACCTCACAGAGAACCTTTGTTTTATTTTCCTGCTGAAAAGTTAATGACCTCTTTGCTAATGCTTAAAATCACCCATGAGAATGATCTGGTTTGCTTTTTAAGGACCATGTAATAGCAGCTGTGCCAGGCTTTAAGTTCTGAGTAGTGGGTAAAGGGAATGGAAAATAGCTGTCATTCTCAACATAAACCCTATGTGCAGTATTCTAGCACAACTCTGTTGAATTCAAAATTTGAAGCAGTTACCGCCAGTTTCTGGAGACCAAGCACGGAGGCTTTTTTCTATTAGAGGCTTCATGCCAGTAAAAGAGGGCTGATACTGGTAGGGGGGCACGGTTATAAAGTTCCATAACTCACAGTGAACATCAAGCATTGCCCTTGGTGTTTGATACAATACATGCAGTGTTTGGTTCTGTATTTTGTCCCATAAAGAGAGAGTGAGTGGGAGACGACCTTCTTGTAGAGGTGGAAGAATCCTTATATCTCCTTTAAGGAGAAAATAAAAGAGCCACGTGTTGCTTCCCTGCCTGCAAGCTCTTCTGAGTTCATCGCCATTCCTGTTTGCTTCCTTCAGGGGCAGTGAAGGCAGATTCTTCTGTTGGCGCTCCCAGATCGCTTTCTTTTATGATTTCCTCCTCCTCCTCTCCTGCTTCTTTGTCTTCGTCATGTGCTCCTATACAAGTCTCTTTCAATTTTAAAACAAAAATAAACCCTTTTCTTAATCTCATTTTCGTTCCAGCCATTAGACTATCTTGTCCTTGCCATCCGCATTATTGGAAGAAGGCCAGCTTACCTCTACTCCCTTTCAGCCCTTTCTCTCTCTCTCTTTTTTTTTTTTTTTTTTTTTTTTGACGGAGTTTTGCTCTTGTTACCCAGGCTGGAGTGCAATGGCGCGAACTCGGCTCACCGCAACCTCCGCCTCCCGGGTTCAGGCAATTCTCCTGCCTCAGCCTCCTGAGTAGCTGGGATTACAGGCACGTGCCACCATGCCCAGCTGATTTTTTGTATTTTTAGTAGAGGCGGGGTTTCACCATGTTGACCAGGATGGTCTCGATCTCTTGACCTCGTGATCCACCCACCTCGGCCTCCCAAAGTGCTGGGATTACAGGCTTGAGCCACTGCGTCCGGCCTCAGCCCTTTCTCTCTTAATCTGCTGTCATCTGATTTCTGCTCCCACAACTCTGTTGAATTTGTTCTGGAGACTGTCACTAAATGATATCCTAATGACGAGTTCAGTATTTTTTAGTCGTTACCTTAATCTCTTTATGCCATGTGGTACTGACTTTTTCCAAATTCTTAAAATTTTTGCCTCCCTTGGCTCAAATCCTGAGTCCCAGCCAGAGCTGGTTGCTCATGCCTATAATCCCAGCACTTTGGGAGACCGAGAGAGGCAGATCACTGAGACATGGTGAAACCCCGCCTCTGCTAAAAATATAAAAATTAACCGGGTGTGCTGATGCTTGCCTGTAATCCCAGCTAGTCTCAGGAGGCTGAGGCAGGAGAATCACTTGAACCCAGGAGGCGGAGGTTGTAGTTAGCCAAGATCATCCCACCACACTCTAGCCTGGGCAACAGAGTGAGACTCGATTTCGAACAACAAAAACGGTTGAGTTCCCATTCCGCCAGGAGTAAGATGTGCTGATGCACATATGGTGAGCAACACCAATCAACACGGGCTTGATGGAGCTCCTGCGGGTGAGGAGGGTGGCATAAAAGGGTGACACAGGCTGATGAGCACTAAAAGCAAACTTTGGTCGCAGTTTGAGAGTGGACTGGAAGGGAATAAGAGATGAAATAGAAATAGGCGAGGATGTGAACCTGTTGCACTGGCTTAGGCAAAAGATAGGGGTAAACCAAATTCTGGTGGTGGCCACACAGGAGAGAGCAGTGGATAGATGTATGAGATCTTTAGGGAGGAGCCTGGCCGGGCTTGGTGGTGGATTGAACAGTGGATGAAGGAGAGGACATAGGAGACGCTGAGGGTGCCTCCCAGATTTCCAGCTCATACAAGCGGATGGGTGGTGCTGCCATCTGCAGAGACAGGAAACACAGGAAGAGGACTAGGTTCTGGGGTGAGGTCATAGGCTTAGCTTCAGCTGCATTGAGTTTGAAGGATCTTTGAGATTTCGTCGAAGAGATAAATAATAGAAAGTTGGATATGTGGTTCCAGCGCTCAGGAGAGGCTGCTGCTGGAGATGCTAATTCAGATAGAGAATTCTCAAAGCTTTGAGTGAGCATGGTCACCTAGGGACAAAGGATAGAATAGGTTGAAGAGGTCCTAGGAACTCCTCTCTTACTAGGTCTCCATTAATTTTCCTCTTAATTGCTAAAATGATCTCTAAACTGCTTCTTGCCTCTAATCTCAGCCCCTTCTAGGTTTATATCCATAGAATTACTAGGGTATCATTCGGGCTTAACTCTTCAGCCTTACTTTCCCTGCTCCCTCACACCCTACAGTCTGCATATGTGAAACTGCTTCCTGTGAATAAGCCCTTTTGCGTCTATCTGAAATCTCCCTGCTCCTTTCTCGTGGCTCCTAGTAGCCTTAAGAGCAGGGGCTTCTGGAAAGTGGCCCTCCTCTCCTCTGCCTTCTTGGAGAGATTAGGTATTTGTATTTTCATGGCATGCTGTGTGTACTTCCGCTGTGGAATTTACCTTGCTGTGTTACCGCTGCCTCTGTCTGCCTTCCTCTAATTTCTGGGAGGGCTAAGATTTTGTCTTGTAACTCTTTGTCCTTCACACCAGGCAAGTGTTGTCTCCTCATGAATGGATCCACTCCAGTGTCTTTTTCACTAAAAATAAAAATTGAAATTGTGTGACTAGCCCAGGGATACTCAGCTAGTTGGTGATACAAGTGAGCTTCTTAATTCTTAGAATACTGTTCTTAGAGGCAGGGAAGATAGCTGAGAAAAGGAGGAATATTAATAAGGGAAGAGAGAAAGAAAAACTCTAGGACTTAGCGTCTAAGGAAGCTAATGTAGGAAAACATTTGAAGTTGGCTGCTTAATTACAGATAGCTTTCCTTGTTCATCTTCCTTTCTAGTTACTTGACTTTGGACAGTCTACTAAATGAACTGATCACTGATGGGAAAGTATTTAATACCCATTATGTGCCAGGAAATGTTTTATGTACTGGGAATATGGCTACTAGCAAAACAGACAGCAAGAGCCTTGACTTTATAGAGTGTATGTTCTAACAGGGGAGACAGATGAGCAACAGGTAAATAAAGAAGATAATTAGAGGTTATGCAAAGTCTTAATGCCAGGTTGATGTCTGTTAGCTGATTTACTGTTTAGAGTGACTATATCCAAACTGCTTTTATTTTGAAACTTAAGAATATAAATTTGAGTGGATGATTTATTTTCCCCATGGTCTTCTGAAGGATTTTAAAGTACATTAAGGAAACCTGTAGAAAATTTCCTTGGAATCTTAGGAGTGTGGGATTTTTTTCCTTGGTCTGTTAACTGTGGCCATAGAGTCGGATTGCCTCACTCTGTTGTATCTGTCACTGTACTGGGAACTAGCATTTATTGAAATATTAACTTTTTTTTTTTAAAGAAGGATTGAATGGTTCGTCTTGGATCCTAATAGGAATGAAATATATGTAGAATTTTTAAATTCAGTAAATTTTATTTTTATTTATTTGTTTTTTGAGACGGAGTCTTGCTCTGTCACCCAGGCTGGGGTGCAGTGGCGCGATCTCAGCTCACTGCAGCCTCTGCCTCCTGGGTTCAACTGATTTTCTTGCCTCAGCTTCCCAAGTAGCTGGGACTACAGGCATGTGCCACCACACCAGGCTAATTTTTGTGTTTTTATTAGAGATGGGGTTTCACTGTGTTGGCTGGGCTGGTCTTGAATTCCTGACCTTAGGTAATCACCTGCCTCGGCCTCTGAAAGTGCTGAGATTGCAGGTGTGAGCCACCACACCTGACCAAATTCAGTGAATTTTAAAAGGCTTAGGAAATTGACAGATTAGTTTTATGTTCTGAAATGCTCTGGTCAGATCTGATGCTGCCCTGAATAGGACATACACTACCACTCTCCATGGGGAGTTTCTGATTATGAGCTCTGACCTCTTGATAGTGTTGTACTTAGTGAGGACTGGATAAATGCAAATCTGGGGCTTAATTGGGATAATGGACTGGGGTTTTCCACCTGTTCTGTTTTCTTTCTTCCTTTATTTTTATTGAGGCATAGTTAATTGTGATAAAGTCAAGGTTACAGCTTCCTGAAATCCCCCCCCCCTTTTGTCAAACATAAAATTAGATCAAGTTAGAATTTTAATTGTTTCTCATACTTACAAAAGGAGAGTTCATGGACTGAGAGACCTCAAACCCAAAAATGTCACAGTCTCACTTTTATAGCAGTTACAGTGCAGTTTAGAGCATAAAGGAGGAATGATTGGACCTTTTTCATGAGTGGCTGTTATGTATATATCTTTAAGGCAGACAGTTGTTTAAGCCGATTTGTTGTTAGCTGATTGGTTTGATCCTTACCAAACCTTGGTTTTTTTTGTTATCTGCTGATAAGGACAAAAACTCACATTTGGGTTTCCTTTGGGTTTAGTGTTTGGGGAAATCAGGATGACTTAAGTTTTGGTTAAAAAGTGGTTGGCCTTGGGTTGTCAAAACTGTGGTCTCTGTTATTCTGTATTTATTGCTAACAGTCTTTTTGATTTGGACTGACCACCCAGGTCTAGAGAGAGAACATTCTCATCACCCCTGAGCGTCCTCAAGCCTTCTTACCAGTCAGTACACACATCCCCCAAAGAGAACCACTGTTTTGACTTCTGTAGTCATAGATTAGATTGGCCTGCTCTTGAACTTCATATAAAGTAATTTGGATCCAACTTGTTGTGCTTATCTCTTCTAAGATTGATGGATGTTTGTTTCTCGTTTTCAACTATAATGAATAAAGTTGCTTTGAACTTTTTTTATTGTGGTAAAATATATATAACATAAAACGTATTATTTTAACCATTTTTAGATATATGCCTTGTACAATCTGAATATTTTAATGCAAATTTTTTGTGGACATATGTGATCATTTAGTGGAATTGCTGGATTATTGGGTATGTTTGACTTTTCAAGAAACGGCACAACTGTTTTCCAAAGTGGTTATAACATCTTACTGTTCCACCAGCAGTGTATAAGCGTTTCAGGAACTCTACATCTTTATTTTTTAAAAATATTTTATTTTTGAAATGGAGTTTCACTCTTGTTGCCCAGGCTGGCGTGCAAGGGGCATGATCTTGGCTGACTGCAACCTCCGCCTCCTGGGCTCAAGCGATTCTCCTTCCTCAGCCTCCAGAGTAGCTGGGATTACAGGCGCCCTGCACCTCACCTGGCTACTTTTTTGTATTTTTAGTAGAGCCGGGGTTGGATGTTGGTCCATGTTGGACAGGCTTGTCTTGAACTCCTGACCTCAGGTGATCCACCCGCCTTGGCCTCCCAAAGTGCTGGGATTACAGGTGTGAGCCACCGTGCCTGTCCAGGAATCTACATCGTTACCAATAATTGATATTGGCAGCTTTTAAAATTTCAGTTCTGCTGGGGATTTATGGACAATATTAAGGTGTTGCTCATTGTTAACTTGTAATTCATTACTTATTGGAATGCCTTCTATGACACTGTTGATTGGTACTATGTGGGGAAAAAAAGATATATTCCGTACTTTTGGTAAGTTTATTGTCTAAATTAGAGGCTGGAATGTGTATATTTCTTGCCTAATTTCATGGCAGAGGTAGTGATTTTGGTATTGTCAGGGGAGGGGTTGTTTTTCCAAGTGGGTAAATCTAAGCCATGGAAACCAGCAGGCAGCCAGATTGAGGGACGTGAAAAAACACCAACGTGGCAGAGAAGACTCTTTTTTGAGAACACTTTCCTTTAGCTTGGTGTTGCTTTGCTTTATTTCTTATTTGGAAGTGATTCATCCAACCACTGGCCTATTAAAATAAAGCTCAGGGATTAAGCTCTCTTAGCTCCAATTTGATTTATCTTCTGGTTTGCCCACCATTCCCTCTTAAGATTCTTTTAGTTTTTCTCCCATTTGGAATGCCCTTTCTACTCCTTTCCAACTATGTGGATTTTTTTTTTTTTTTTTTGAGATGGGTCTTGCGCTGTTGCGCAGGCTGGAGTGAAGTGGCGCCATCTCAGCTCCCTGCAACCTCCGCCTCCCGGGTTCAAGTGATTCTCCTCTCTCAACCTCGCGGGTAGGTGGGATTACAACTCTATAGGTGGTACAGGCATGCACCACCACACCTGGCTAATTTTTTGTATTTTCAGTAGAGAAGGGGTTTCACTATGTTGGCCAGGCTGGTCTTGAACTCCTGACCTCAGGTGATCCAGCTGCCTCTGCCTCCCAAAGTTCTTGGATTATAGGTGTGACCCACCATGCTTGGCCCAGCTATGTGGATTCTACATATCTTTCAAGGTGTGGCCCAGCCTTGTTTTATGAAACTTGACCTGGAAGATTTTATAGGCAGGAATTGGAACTTAACCTTGTTTTCTTTAATCTACACGTTTTGGGAAGACTGTCTCTTATTGTCTGCTTTTCTTTCTTTTTGAATACCAATAAAATACAGAGAATTGTACAATCTTTTAAAAACACAGACATATATAAATAATAGAAAAAGATTGGCCACACCCCAGAAACAACCATATTGCACTATTGATTTCAGTCTTTTCTTCTTGAGTATATATAATTTAACACAACCAAAATCATAGTGTGTTTAAAATTTTATATTCTGAATTTTCTTTCATTCAGTATTGTGAAAATTGGCTTTGGCTTTGAAAGTCTACAAAAATTATTAATGTCTGCTTATTATTCCTATAGTTATGGCATTATTTATCCAAACACCTCTCTGTAGTTAGTCACTGGGATATTTCTCATATTTGAAAGGTCTTAATAGATTATGGAAGTGCCTATTCTACTGCATGCTAATCAGAAATCTTTGGCAATTGTTTGGTCTAAAGTAGTATCTCATATTTAAAGTTATTAGCAGTGAGAGTGATTAATTTTTAATGCGTATTAACTTTTCATATTTGGGAAAACATTTAAACTTTTTTGATTATTTTTTAGTCAACACATTGTATTTCTAGGGTACAATTTGATATTTTAATACATATTTATGTTATATAATGATCCAGTCAGGGTAGTTCCTATATTCATTACCCCATCTTTTATTTGTGGGGAGGACCTTCAAAAGCCTCTCATGTAGCAATTTTAGAATATAAAATATTTTACTATTAACCATAGTAATCCTTTTAGGAACTGGAACTGCAGAATTTATTCCTCCTAGCTAAAGTAACTTTTGTATTTTAACCTTTTAAAATGTCAGTGGCTAGCAAGATGCTTTGTCCTCTTTCAATATGTGATATGTTTATGTCATCCTCTTTGGAATTTCTTTGAGTTTATAGTCTGTAATTACCTTTGGCAGTTATATCACCTTGTATTTCATTGTCTTTAATGTAAATAAAATGGGACTGATGAACAGCAAACAAATGTAACAACTTACATATCTAAATGAGTAAAGAGTTTAAGCCCGTCTTCAAAATAGTTACCTTGGAAAATTACCCATTTAACTTAACACTGAGATGATCTTATTCTCAGAGCATTGATGGTTTTCTTTTTTTTGTTTGTTTGTTTGAGACAAAGTTTCACTCTTGTCACCCAGGCTGGAGTGCAATGGCCTAATCTTGGCTCACTACAACCTCTGCCTCCCAGGTTCAAGTGAGTCTCCTGCCTCAGCCTCCCAAGTAGCTGGGATTACAGGCGCTTGCCACCATGCCCGGCTAATTTTTGTATTTTTTATAGAGACGGAGTTTCACCATGTTGGCCAGGGTGGTCTCGAACTCCTGACTTCGTGGTTCGCCCGCCCCGGCCTCTCAAAGTGCTGGGATTAGAGGCATGAGCCACTGCATCTGGCCACGTTGGTGGTTTTCTAAACAGTGGCCAGTAATTAAAAAAAAAAAAAATATATATATATATATATAGAGAGAGAGAGAGGGAGAGAGAGAGAGAGAGAGTGAGTGTGTGTGTGTGTGTGTGTGTGTGTGTGTGTGTGAGAGAGAGAGAGAGAGAAACAAACACAGTGCTTACTCTTGCCGGACAGAGTTCTACGTAAATATATCTATAAAATGAAGAGCTAGTTTTTTCTATGTCATTCTGAAGCCAGTTCCACAAGTGGAGTTTGAAAATGTCTTTTAATCAGTGGCAACTTTATTTGGAAAAAATAGGTTCAGGTTATTCTAGTATGACTACTTTTAAGTGATAACACTCATTTGCATGTTTGCCAAAAAATAAATCCAGTTTTCACTGCCATCCCCCATCCCCCGCCCCGCCCACATCGACCCCATCTAAAGTATGAATTAGTTGAGGGCAAGACACCTGTCATCTGTTGTGCATCCTCCACCATTAGCACTTCTCTGTATCGTGCACGTGATTTGAAATCCTAGAGTCCTTATTTTAGACGGCTGAGGCGATTTGGTTATCATGCCAGGAAGTCTGGCTTTGCCTTCCTAGTTTTTGTCTTCCTTTGTTCAGCTTTGCAAACCCATTTATATCACATGGAGTAACTGGTTGTTTAGGAAGTTCCAGCCAACTGTATTTTTGTTTGTTTGTTTTACAAACCCTTATGTTGAGGGCTGACTTTCAATAGATCGCAGTGAGGAAACTGCACAGCCAACTGTTCTTTACTTCATTTTATGGATGATACTGATACCTATTTTGTCTGTGTCATGACAAAAAAGCCAAAACAACTTAGTTCTGCCCATCCAGGGCTTATCTTTGAAATAACAAGAGGAGAATGAAAGACATAAAGAGTGGCACTTGGAAACATTTCCACCCACACAGGTACTCATTTTGTGTTGACTTTCTATGGTCTGTTTGGGTGCGTGCAGTGTGGTTTTTTTTTTTTTTTTTTTTTTTTTTTTTTTTTTTTTGGTGGTGGTAGGGGAAGGTTATGTCTCTGGGTTCAAAAGAACTTCCTTTCCGCTTCTGAATTTGGTTACCATTGTAGCTGTGATAGTTGCTTGACTAATTTTTGCAATCCCCAGGCTCACTGAGATTCTTGGAAAGATAAAAAGCCACCATATTTACTCTCTCCAATGTTGGCTGTGTTTCTGCTGAAGTTTTTAAAACATGATAGGTTTTTTAAAAGTTAATATTTTTAACAGCTTTGCCGAGATGTAATTCATATATCATACAATTTGTTCGTTTAAAGTATACAATTTAATGATATTTAATATATTCACAGAGTTGTACAATCATCACTATGATCCAAGTTCACAACATTTTCATCACTCCCAAAACAAACCTTGCACCCTTTCACTCTCCATTCCTCCCTCCTGGTCCCTGGCAGCCACAAATCTACTTTCTGTCTCTATGTAGATCTGCTTATTCTGGACATTTCCTGTAAGAGGAATCATACAATATTTGGTCTTTTTTTTTACTTCATTCCTTTTTATTGCTGAATCCCTTGTATGGCTGTACCACATTTTATTTACCACCCCCCTCCAAAAAAAAAAGTTTTTAAAGAAGCAGTACTAGCTCCTGGATAAAGGTTAGGTTGAGCAGTTAAACAGACTACAATGCCTTCTTCCCTAATCTTTAGGTATGAAAAAGCAAGAGAAAACCATGCCATTTTGTTTGCTGATTTGCTCTTGAACCCCAGCAAAAAATGTCATGGTCCTAACCACTCTGGTCTAACGTGTCTGGAGCAATAGCATGATTTATTTTTAGTATCTGAGTGACATTTTCTGTTTGGTAATCTCTAATTTCAGATGGAGCTATAGATAACGGATATAGATAAAATTTGGCATTTTCAAACTTGTACTTTCAAAGACTTCAGCACCAAATCATTCAGCTGAAACCATAATGTATCATAAACGGTGTGTTCTAGAGTTTTGTTGTCATAGAGTCAGATAAAATGGACTGCCAAATGCGAGCAGTGCTATTTAGGAAGCCTGCTCTTAGGATTTAAACGAAGTAGACTGCCAGAGATGACTTATGTGACACAAATGCTAACATCTAGTTATTATGAGTGATCTATGCTGTCATGAAGTAGCAGCTGAAAAACAATCTGGGACAAAAGAAAAAAGCCTCTGGCACTGCTGAATTTTTGGAGAGAGGAGCCTTTAGAAGTTAGCATGTGATTCTTTCTGGACATGTTCAGTGCCTTATTTCTTCTCTTGCAAATATTTTGTAAATATTCATGAAGTGAAATGAGATGTTTGAGAAGGCAGATGCGCAGATCCCCTAAAGATCATTGTCAGTTACGCTGGGCTGTTCCTACCTCATCCCTCTGTTTACCTGCGGCGGTGTCTCGGAGCAGATCATGGTGGCTTTGTGGTGGTTTTAAATGTAATCGTGAGAGGCTAGCTGAGAGAATGCCAGCAGTGTGCTTCTGATCAAGTTGAGACTAACTGGTGCAGGTAAGCCTAAGTTACTTTTAGTTTCCTCCCTTGCCCCTCTCATTTTTCTCATCTTTGAGAAATTTACAGACTGGTAGTCAAGGATTATCTCGTGGGCCTAATTCAAAGCTTTCGGGGAATGAGTTGTTCTGTCATGCAAAAGACAAATAGGACATAATGACTGTGTGTATGCCTCATAGGAATAGAAGGTAGCAGACAGTATAGCTGTTTTCCATGTGGGGAAACTGAGGCATGGGAGGGTCACTTAATGAAGTCCCTGATCTCTAAAGAGGCAAACATTTAAAAAAGTTAGAGAAATATATCATTGTTTGAAAATAGAGGTGAGTCCTCCTCAAGCTGGTCTGGAGCCATTTCACACGTTAGTGTTAGCAGGAGGTAACCAGGATGGGCTAGATCTTGCTCTCTGAAACTCGTTCATTTTCTGACTGAATGTGAGCCCTGAGATACATCGTCAGTTCTCCCTCGTGCCACATTGGTGTTGAATGTTCTTAGAAATGTCTGTGGTATTGGCTGATCTTAGCATCGATCAGTTGTCAAAGTGGAAGAGGCATGAGAAGAGACACCTCCTCGGGGCATACTAAAATTAAATATCTTGGGGATCCCTGGGCAAGTTTTTTATTAGGACTGGAGTCAGACCCAGGAATATGCATTTGAAATAACTGACATAGGTCATCCAGGAACTTACTTTGGAACACATTGTACTAAACAGTGAAATAGGAGTGGTGGGATGAGAAACAATAAGGAAAATTTGGCTGGGTGCCGTGGCTCATGCCTGTAATCCCAGCACTTTGGGAGACAGAGGTGAGAGGATCACTTGACTCAGGAGTTTGAGACCAGCCTGGGCAACATGGTGGAACCCCATTTCTACCCAAAAAAAAAAAAAAAAAAAAAAAAAAAAAAAAAAAGCCAGGCGTGGTGGTGGGCACTTGTAGTCCCAGCTACTTGGAAGGGTGAGGTGGGAGGATCACTAGAGCCTGGGAGGTCATGATGGCACCACTGCACTCCAACCTAAGTGACAGAGATCCTGACCAAAAAAAAAAAAAAAAAGGGAAATGTCCATGGATTGGTGAAATTAAACTGAGAACCACTTTTGCTTTACATAGGAGCTCAGTTGAGCCTTTAACTCATGATCAGACTTAATTTACTCTCTAATTTTCAGGAATACATTTGTCACAGGCAGACCTCACACCCCTAGATAGTTATAGAATATTGAGCATTCACAACTTACAGAAAATCCTGAGAGAAAGAATACACAGCTGACCCTTGAACAACACCATTTGAACTTTGAGGGTCTGCTTCGACTCAGGATATTTTCAACCAATTGTGGACAGAAAATACTGCAGGATGTGAAACCCATGTGTGTGGAGGTTCAGCTTCTCCTATACGCAGGCTCTGCAGAGTGGACTTTGAGACTTGGGTATGTGTAGATTTTGGCATCGGTGGGATTCCTGGAACCAATCCCTTGAGTATATATACTGAAGGATGACTAATTATCTTTAGTATACAAAACCTAATTTTAACTCTGCTGAAAATAAAATCCTTTGTGGCTTCTATTCCATAGGCTGGCTCTTCTGTTCCTTCCAGCCAGTGGACTGAGGCTTGAGGTAATCCTAATGGATGACCTGTTAACTTAGTGAGGGGACTTGATTCTGTGTGGTTCTTGCTGACCCTAGGATTTGGATAAGTATGCGGTGATATCACTATCACCATCACTGGAATCCATAGCAGGTCTGACTTGAGA
The DNA here is from genome assembly GCF_048565385.1 of Saimiri boliviensis. Taxonomy (NCBI): domain Eukaryota; kingdom Metazoa; phylum Chordata; class Mammalia; order Primates; family Cebidae; genus Saimiri; species Saimiri boliviensis. The sequence continues at coordinate 84,632,584 of NC_133456.1, forward strand.
ATCTTCAATGAGTAGCCATCCATCTTTGGCAAGAAAGGTTGATACTTCAGCTATTTAAGATATTTCCTGAAATACCAAGTATATAAGTAAATGGGTCATTCCAAGCTGGAACAGCCCAAGGAAGCATAAGAAAGGAAATACAAGAGCCTTTCCAGGCTTCAGTTCTCAGTCCAACAGATGGAAGCCTCTGAATTACATGAGTACACATCTGTCTCTCTGATTTGACAGAGCTTATGCCATAAAAACTGGAATTGCTAATTCTATAATCTCTAGAAAACATGATTGAACTGAGACTGATGAAGAGCTATACCCTAAAGGATAATGGTACAGAGAGAAGAAGGGGCCTGGAGAACTAATCATGAAATATAAATGTCAGTGGCTGCAAACTACTCATCCCATTTAATTTGCTAGGCGTTAATATAGTCTTGTAGACCCCAAATTAAAATGCTTCAGTTTTGCTTTATTTCTGCATTACTCTTGTTCCCATTGACCTTGTGTCAAGACCGAACAGTTGAGGAGCATTCTAGCATGGGAGCAGGTTTTTTTTTTTTTTTTTTTTTTTTGAGGCAGAGTTTTGCTCTTGTTACCCAGGCTGGAGTGCAATGGCGTGATCTTGGCTCACTGCAACCTCCGCCTCCTGGGTTCAGGCAATTCTCCTGCCTCAGCCTCCTGAGTAGCTGGGATTACAGGCACGTGCCACCATGCCCAGCTAATTTTTTGTATTTTTAGTAGAGATGGGGTTTCACTATGTTGACCAGGATGGTCTCGATCTTTTGACCTCGTGATCCACCCGCCTCGACCTCCCAAAGTGCTGGGATTACAAGCATGAGCCACCACGCCCGGCCGGGAGCAGTTTTAATAATCATTGTCAGCATGGCTTTAAAGAAAATAGATTGGCCAAACACACAAACATTAGGTTCTGCCATCTATTAACATATATATATATATATATATATATATATATATATATATATATATATATATTTTTTTTTTTTTAAACCATTAAAATAAAGCATTGCGAAGACAGTTTGAATTTCTGAAGTGCTGGAATGTCAGTGGTAAATACCACAGTTATTTATCATCCAGGTATTTGCTACCCAGGTGTAGGTGGTGGGTATTTAGCAATGGCTTGGGGCTTCAGCATGGGCTGGCCTATCAAGAAACAGGATGGTAAGACAATGGCATTTAGAAGAATATTTGTAATCAAATTCATAAGCTTTGTAGAAGAGGTAAGATGAACATTAGGCTTCTGTAAAGGTCTCCTGTTGGTACATCTGAAGGCTGTAGGTAACTATAGTAATAGATTTGAAGGAAAAGACAACTCGAAGAATGGGAGAGTATTTTTGTAAATCATGTGTCTGGGAAGGGACCTGTATTAAGAATGTGTATACAACTCTTACAACTCAACAATACAAAGGCAGGTAATCCTATTTAAAAATGGATGAAGGATTTGAATAGACAATTCTCCAAAGAAGATAAATGGCCAACAATTGCATAAAAGTATGTTTAACATCATTAATCATTAGGAAAATGAAAATCGAAACCACAGTGAGATTTGCCTACTATGGATGGTTGAAATTAAAAAAGCAGTAACAATTGTTGTTGAGGATGTGGAGAAATTGGAATGCCTCATGTGTTGCTGGTGGGACTGTAAAATAGTGTAGTTATTTTGGAAACAGTTTGGCAGTTGCTCAAAATGTTAAACTTTGGAGTTACCATTTGACCCCACCATTCTACTCCTAAGTACATACTGGAGAATTGAAAACATCCCTATAAAAATTTGTCCACAAATGTCCATAGTAGTATTATTTATAATGGCCAAAAAGTAGAACCAAACCAGATGTCCATCAACTGATGAATGGATACATAAAATGTGGTCTATCCATACAATGAAATAATATTTGGCAGTGTAAAGAAATACAGTACTGACACATGTTACAACATGGATGAAGTTTTAAAACCTTATAAGTAAAAGAACCAGACACCAAAGACACCAAATCATTATATGATTGAATTTTTATGAGCTGTCTGGAATTGGCAGGTCTATAGAGACAGAAAGTAGGTTGGTGGTTGCTGGGCATTAGAGGGAGGAGAACATGGGGAGTGACTGCTAATACGTATGGGTTTCTTTTAGGGGTGAAGGGTGAAGAAATGTCCAAAAATTAGATCATGGTGATTGTTGCACACCTTATGATTATAAACACATTGGGTCGGCCACTTTAATGGGGGAATTATATGGCATGTGAATTATGTGTCAATAAAGCTGTTATAAAAGTTGGAGGCTCGGTGTGGAGAATATTGTTGCTCCATTCATTCAATTCTTTGCAAAGTTTTTTGTGTGTGTCTGTGCATTTGCTTACATTAAAATATCGTGCAGAGTATTAGCTCAATTATAAACCTTACTAATGGCACCTGTCGGTCATTCAGAGAACTTCTGAGTGTCAGGCTTTGTGTCTGGTGGTAAGGGGCATTCACTGCTGCTACCTGTACACCCCACCAGGGCTCTTCTGGAGGAGCTGACAGTCTGGAAGTGTTTTCTTTATAATCAGTGCTAGCTATCTTAAAGGAAACAACATCCTATGTGTGTATTCAGAGGATCTTTACAGAGAATAAATGATGTCTGTGCACATACAGTGGTGGACAGTGGGGGTATGGGGGTGAGAGGGAAGGAGGGGTTGGAATTCCAGGTGGAGGTGGTCAGCAAGGGCCCAGGACAGAGATGGCCAAGGGAAGTTGTGAATTTGTTGCTATCCATCTTGAATGTTGTCATTGGCTCCTAACCGTGTGCCAAATAAGCCCCAGCTCTTTCTTTATTGTAGCTCAGTAGAAGAGGTGGCTCTGGAATGTCCATAGAGGAGAGTTTTGGTGGTGGCAGGTCTGACTGGAAGAGGTGCAAGCAAAGGTTTTACATATGATCAGTGTTTACTTGAGGGCCCCTGGGGTGCCATTGCCTTTGCATGACCAAGGCTCACCCCAGCCCCCAGCACCTCTTGCTGCTCTTTTGCCCTTGTCCTCACCCCACTGGCTTAGGGGTGCTGTGCTCTTGCCCCCCCAGGCTGCGCCAACCCTGCAGGATTCTGTTCACTGGCACACTCCTGCTCACCCTTCACCGTCCGCTCTGTGAAACCTCTCCGAGTGGTATAGGAGTTGGGGACTTGGTCCTGGAGCCAGACCTTTGGTTGCAAATCTGGACCTTCCTGTCTCCAGCTGTGTCTTTGGGCAAGTTGCTGAGCCACTTTTGGCGATCATTTTCCTCCTGAAAATGAAACTAATGATAGTGCCTCCTTCACAGGTAAATAGGAGTACAGAATGAATTTGCATATATGCAGCTTGTAGAGCATCTCTCTTCATTGTTACTCAAAATCCTGATTACTGACTTGCAGGGAGCGGCACCGTCTCCTTTTCACCTTCTCTGCTCTTGCAGGTGCTGCCGTCACTAACAATAAACTATAGGAAGGAAAAACCCGGTCAAGTCCCTGAAAAGTCTCCAGTGCCACCAGAAGTATAGATAAGATCGTTCCATGTGTTAAACTCATTCTAAGGAGTCTGCCTTAGAAGGAGATTAGATGTGTGTTCCTACAGAGCGGGGGAAAAAAAGGAGATTCGATTTAATGACTTAAGGCCCCTTACACTATAACATCTTTGGTGACTAAACGGGCCTCCGTCTGCCGAGGTTCTCTGTATGTGTGGGAGGGCAGCATTCAGGGGTGAATGGGTGGAATAAGGGCAGTATTGTGTAATCACCAGTCGGCCTTATTTTTCCACTCTTCCTTCCCCAGCCCTATGGTGGCTCTAGACCAGCTCTAACCCCAAAGTCTCAAGTCTGATTGCTCTTCCGCGTCAACATACCAAGTGTGCGTTAGCCCACGTGGGAAGTGAGACTGCTGCTCCCCTGGTCTCTCAGAATTAAGCCTGATTGCATTACACACCTTAGGGCATAAGGAAAAACCGTTAACATGTAATTCTGCACTGCTTAGCGATGCCAACTTCTTCAACAGTTCTTGGACCTCATTAATTTATTTTATTTTCTGCAAGTGTAGATGTGATACATGCGACTTTATAATTTTGGGTTACCCATTCTTCTTTACATCCAGTAGGAAAGCATTTAAATGCATGTTTGCCGTTATGTTTCTATTTTTCGTGATTGGTATAAAGATGAATGGCTCTAGGAATGTCATCTAGTCCATTAAGCTATGGCCTGCCTCTCTGACTCTCTGATCCCTGAACGCTTGCTGTCAGCTCACCCGAGCTCAGCTGTACCTTTGAAGTGCAGGGCAAGCCTTTCATCTTCCGTCATTTTCACTTAATGACAGCCTGGCCTTTGATCAGCTCAGTTTTCCTCTTTTTTTTTTTTTTGGCTTCATAATAAGTCACTTGGAGCTAAGGAGAGATCTGAAGTAGGCCCAGAAACGGCCACAACGTTTCTGAGCCCAATGGTTGATTGGCCTTTATATCTTAAGTAAATAAGGGAGTCAGCCCTTCCTGGCCTCTCATTGATAAAATTTGCTCACTGGGTAATGTAAACTTAAAAAGAGAGACGTGGGGAGGATAGAAAAAACAGAAACAAAAAGTAAGCAATGTCCCCATCCCTCAATATTTTAGGTTAATTTGGGGAAACCCCCCTTCACACTCAGGAGTTGAGTAGAAAACTCCTCGGCATCATGGGGATGATTCTGTTTAGGAAACACATTAAATTTTGCATGCTAATGGAATATTTGTTTTCAGGTTAAATTCTGTGACTTTTTACTTTAAGAGACTTTTTTTTTTTTTTGGAGCTTGGTAAAGAAACAAAAAGTCCTTGATTGCGTATAATTTTTATACAAGGATCTTGTGATTTCCAAGTGACATTAAAATCTGCTCAGCTGTGGAGACCCCAACCCAGGCAGTACTGAAGGAGTTAAGAAACAGACAGAGATAGAAAGCAAAAGGTGGGTGATCAGATTGGGGCATCAGGGGCTCCCAGCATTTCCAGCTGAGAGCCTAGAGCAAACTCTGACCCATCTATTTATTCTTTACTTCCAGTGACACATTTTACAAGTGGATCCTCTGTGTTATTTCATTGGTTCAAGGTAAACTAACCAGGCAGCTAGTGTATGTTTACTATAGGTTAAAGACAAAGTAGGAAGCAGTCTTTAGAGAGAACAAAGGAAAGAGTCACATATCCTGTGTTCAAAGAACTAATTCATCTGGTGTGAGACGTATTCATACTGGTTACTATTTTATAATCCTTTGAGCAGTTTTCTGATTTGGGGGGCAGTTTTCCACTTTGGGGGGCTGACTAGGTTTTCATTGCCGCTGCTCTCAGCAAACAGTATGATTCCTCACACAGGTCAGAATTTGCTCTCAACATGTTCCCCCTTCCTTTTCCTGCAAAGCTAGGTAAGCAAGCACAGCTTTATCTTGGTGAACTATTTCTCAGGGTATTTAGGATTTGCACCTGTAGACCACACAAAGAGAAATAAGACAAATTAATAACACAATCACAACAACAACCATAGATTCTCCAAGTGTTTTTACCCAAGTCACAGGGTTCAGGGCTGCTATTCAACAGCTCCCTCAAGTATTTTAGATCTTGGAATTAAAGTCAAATGTGCTTGAGAGGCTTGAATAACTTGTTCCATTAGTTTTGTTATATTAAGTGATACATTTTTAGGATTCCCTTTCAAGTGATGCTTTATTTTTCCCCAGTTATGTTTAGTTTTATTATAAGAATGAGGAGTGATAGAATAATTAGAAGTATTCCAATCACGCTATGATTGAATTCTATACTCCAAACTAACCACCCTGTCCTCTAGCCAGAGAACAGCTTGTTTAAGATTATTAATCTAAAAAAAAAAAAAAAAAAAAATCTGGGGAATAAATCTGCAATTGCCCCTTCAAAAAGCAGCTTATAGATTTACCTATTCTTTGGTTATGCTGTGCACCATTATTAAGCCATTTTTTAAAGAAATAAATATATTTTGATATTTAATTACTCTTACCCATGTATGAAATTAGCTGTTTGACTCTCCAGTAACTCTCCAGTAAATATTTTAATACTCTCTCAAGATAGTCACATACTTTTAGACTTCAGTTCTAATAGCCTCTTAGGTTTTTTATTGGAAAATACAAACATCTTTTAATTATAGCTTACATAAACTATAATTATTGAGTAAAATTTATCTGTAAAAGTACTCCAGAATATACTGTACACTGTGAAAAACCCACCATATCTGTATATTAGCCTGATACCAATTTAATGAAGGATGATGATTTTTTAGAACTGGTTTATTTTAATATAAGTAGACTTTTTAAAATCTATTTTTATTTTTTTCTTTTATTTCATTTGGAAGCACTGTGGTTTGTATGATATAGGTAGATTTTATTGGAGTCAGTTTTAAAAAATCAGTATTCAGATTTTTCTTTCTGTAAGTATGCATTATTATTTGAGGTGTTTGATATTTGTTCTTCACAACTCAGATCTTAGGAAATGTCTGTTGAATAAGTCTTGATTAATCATGGATAAGCACAACCCCTGCCATTAAACAGCAGACATCTAAATTGTTTAAAGAGAATGAATATACTGAAAATTTTCTCCAATGATACAAATGGAATCTTATTAGGATATTAAAAATGTTACCTGACAGGGATTAAAATGTAAATGTGGGAGGTTAATTAAACTTTGTTAGATCAACCTGTGAAACTTAAAATACGGAGTTACGCCGCTAACTCACTTTTTCTTTTCCCTGTTACATATTGATAAGTTAGGGGAAAAGTGTAGCTTCCTGGCTCGTTCATCTCATAGTTTCTCGGTTTATACGCAGGAAGGATCAGCATTGAAAGAGTTACTAGGAAGAAGCTGAGGGTGGCCTGTTTTGGAAAGATCAGGTGAATGTATAATACTAGCTGAAATACCAGCTTTCTGATCTTTTCTTAAAATTTCTCTTGGACCTGCCTCTTCTCCATCCTCACTGATAGGAACCTTGTTGAAGCTTCATCACCTAACGCTTGCGTCCCTGCCCTGTCCCTGGCTCAGGTATGTGCATCCATCTGCATGGTGCGTTAGAGCACCCCTCTTAGAAGCCTCCCCGTAGCTGTGTTAACATGTACAATGGCTCCCTGTCAGTGTCCTGCCTCTTCAGGTCTCAGCTGTTCACCTGTGTTTAGAGCCCTTTATTGTCTGACTCACCTCACTCTATCCAGCCTTAACTCTAAAGCAGGCGTCCCCAAACTGTGAGGCCATTTATCTGGCCCCCCGCCGTACTTGAAGGGGCCCCTCTTTCATTGGTGGTCAGTGAGAGGAGCACAGTATGTGGCGGCCCTCCAGCGGTCTGAGGGACAGTGCACTGGCCCCCTGTGTAAAAAGTTTGGGGACGCCTGCTCTAAAGAAACAAACCCTTTGTTCTAGTCTCATTGCTGTCTCACACAGATGGCATCACTCCTGCTCTCTGCCTTGCCTCACACATCGTTCCTGCCTGGAATGCCCATACCCGTGATGTCCAAGTGTCCAAATCCTGTCTGTTTTTCAAAGCCCACTCCTATTCGAGTTAGAATTACTGTCTTCTTCAGATAAAATGTGTGTGGCATCTCTGTTTTTTAAAATAAGGAGTGCATCTCTTTTTTATTTCAAATTAGTATTTTAAAACTTTCCCCAATTTAATTCCTACTATGATAAATGTTGGGAGATTACCCTACATTAGCAAAAGCTCTTTGGGGGTCCTCAATATTTGGTTGGTAGCATCTTTATTGAGATATAACTAATATACCATGCAGTTCACCCATTTCAAGAGCGTCTTATTTATTTATTTATTTATTTATGAGCAGGAGTCTCACTCTGTCACCAGACTGGAGTGCAGAGGCATGATCTTGGCTCAGTGCAACCTCTGCTTCCTGGGTTCAAGTGATTCTCCTGCCTCAGCCTCCCGAGTAGCTGGGACTACAGGTGTGTGGCACCACGCCCAGCTAATTTTTGTATTTTTAGTAGAGAAGGGGTTTCACCATGTTGGCCAGGCTGGTCTTGATCTCTTGACCTTGTGATCCACCTGCTTTGGCCTCCCAAAGTGATGGGATTACAGGTGTGAGCCACCATGCCTGGCCAGGAGCATTTAACTTATTTTGGCATTTGTAATGTTCAGTCCTTACAGTTCTTTTATCTCCATAACTTATCACTCCCACTAGAACTAAAATTCCTTGGGTCAAAGACCAGATCTCAAACATCTGTGTGCTTTCCTTAGTTCCTGGAGTAGTCCTACAAACATCCCAGGCACAAAAATACCTTTGAATGAATCACATCCTTTGATTTTCTTTCTGCCAGTCCTAAATTGTATACATTTTTTAGATGGGACTGGATTCAACAGTTGCCGGTTTTTTTGTTGTTGTTGTTTTGTTTTGTTTTGTTTTTGAGACGGAGTCTCACTCTGTCACCCAGGCTTGAGTGCAGTGGTATGATCCTGACTCGCTGCAACTTCCGCCTCCGGGTTCAAGCTATTCTTCTGCCTCAGCCTCCCAAGTAGCTGGGACTACAGGCACATGCCACCACGCCCGGCTAATTTTTATATTTTTAGTAGAGACAGGGTTTCACCATATTGGCCAGGCTGGTCTCAAGCTCTTGACCTCCTGATCCACCTGCCTCAGCTTCCCAAAGTGGTGGGATTATAGGTGTGAGCCACCATGCCTGGCCAACAATTAGCTTTTTAAATAAGGGTTCTGTGTCCATGTGTCAGTTTCTAGGGTGATGTGGCAGGGACACAAGTCCCACTTATATCATTCTGGGATGAGGGCTGTCTCTCTCTATAAGAGAGCTTGGGTGTCAGCTTTTATGAAAGGACATAGCAAAGGACAAGGACAGGGCTTATCCTTGGAGCCTGCTCTAGGGAAGGAAAAGAGGCCCTAGGGAATGAGCTGGGTCTGGGAAGTGGTCTGAAGTCTTCCAGCCTTGAGAAAATGTTTGTAAATAGTACCACAGTTAGGTGATAGGATTAAGAGCCATAACACAGGATGCTTATAAATGGTTTTAGACATTGAAGAGCAAGGAACACTTAACTTGCCGAGGCAGAGCTTGAAGAAGGTGAGGCTTGCACTCTAGACCAGAACTGAAAGTGAGGGACTGTTCTGGCAGGCGGGAGGGAAGGTGGGAGGCATTCCCTTCATGGGCAGACCATAGGAGCAGTGGAGTCTGGAGGGAGGAGGAGGGAAGAGAAAAAGAGTGGGTAAGCCTGGAGAGACAGGGTGAGATGGGCTGACCAGGTTGAGACAGTTTAGCCTTTACTCTAGCAATCCAGTCCATCAGGGACCCTGATCTCTCATGGTGGGAGGTTCGGTGGCCACATTGGAAGACTTTTCTTTCTGCCCCAGGGGTGAGGTGATGTGAGAAGGAAGAATGGAAAGGATGCAGTTTGGGCTAATAGCTTTTATTTGCCTGAACTATGCAGGTCCCTTATTCAACAAACATTTGCTAAGCACCTGCTTTATTCCAGGCAGAGTTTAAGCTACTCCTGATTGTATTGTCTTTCAGTGTCTTTTGTATGAAAATGTGTCCCCAATTGGACTTGTGCTGAATTGTATTTGGGGACCTGTGTTTAATCCAGCTTAGCTCTGCACTCTCAAATTGCAAATAAAAGTTGCTTAATAAATGAGTATGAGAAATAAGAATAATAGAAAAACAAAACCCAAACAAACAAAAAAAATAAGTATGGGATTGAGTGACAGTGACAGGATTCACACCCCCACACTATTACTACAAAGGGGAGGAGTTACTTGTTTATAATGGAGCAGTCTGTGTGCACTGCAGTCTCGGCTTCCCCAGCGATGGGTCGGACTGGTGCCAGGTCCTTCTGGTGCGGTGCGGTGCGGTGCGGTGCACACTATCACCTGGGTAGTGTTCTTGCCAAAAAAGATTTAACTCAGATCTAATCATAAGGAAATGATCAGGCCTCCAGAATTTGTAGGGACAGCTCATTGGTCTGTATTATTTAAAAACATCAATGTCATGAAAGAGAAAAGAATTCCTTTAGATGAAAGGAGATTAAAGAGACATGACAACTTCACTGAGCAGCATAAGACCCTTAATTAATCAAGTCCTCCCACAACCCTGCCTGCCACCAGAAAAGAAACAGATCAGTTGGGGAGTTTGGAATGTGGACTGGACGTTAGATAAGACAGTATGTCAACTTCGACTTTGTTGGGTGTGAAAATGCTATTGTGATCCTGAAGGAGAATGTCCCTGTTCTTAAGTATTTATAGGTAAAGTAAGATTTCTCCCACTTATTAATACTTTCAAAAATTATAGCAAGAAAACGTGTATGCCTGTAGCTAAAACAAACTGACAAGAATGCTTATGATAGGTGAGTCAGGGTAAAGAGACTGGGATGTTCTTGTTCTCATTCAACTTTTTGGGTAGCTTTAAAATGTTTTGAAATTAGAAGTTGGAAAAAATATAAAGTGATTTGCTTGGGCACTTAGCTCTTTCAGCAGTAAGGTTTCCTGAAGCTGACTCTGAGTTACTCGCTTTACCACTCTGCAGGGTTGTCAGGCTCTCGAATGGTGTGCCGGTGCCCAAGTCCCTAAGAACGTCTTTGAGCTTTGTGTCTTACTTTAATTCTTGGAAAATTTTTTCTGTGACTTCTGAAACCAGCATATTTAGCAAGAATAGGGAATATAGTGAGTTAATGAATCTCCCTGTGATACATGAATGGCTGACTGAGACATCTGACTTGGGGAGTGTGTCCTGTCCCAGCTACCTGTCCACTGCAGCTCTGTGGGGGGCTTGGAGCTGATAATGAGATTTCACATTCAGAATCAGGGGGCCTGTACATAACCTTCCTTCAGGACTCTGTATGCCAGCGAGAAATTTGAACTAGTTTCCTGGACCACCATCTTATTCCCCGGAGTCTGTGCTGGAACCTACTGTGGAGAGCAAGGTCACCTATTTGGTGGTAGCACACACGATGGTACTGCTGAGATACGAGTGGTTTTTGAGTTGGAGCCAGCAGCATATGTCACATAGGATGCTTCCAGGCAGCTGAGCCCAGGTAGAGGCCGACAAGGGCACTAAGTTGGGTTTTGAAAGTGCAGATGAGTATGCATTGGTAGAGAGGGCTTCTAAACACACTCTAGGGAGAGAAAAAGGTGCATGGAAGGAAGCCTGTAAGTCGAGAGTGTGTGTGGGGAGGCGGCGGCACCGTGCCGAGTATCTTGTTTAATCATTGACATCACTCTGAGCCTGTGTGTGGGTTCATGTTGCCATTTTCACACATGTGGAAACAGTCATAGAAAGGCAGCTGCCCCAGGATCACGTAGCCGGCTCCTGGTGGATCAGACTGGAGCCGCCCACTGACCCATGCTCTTGGGCACTGTGTCTGCTGAACCCCTTCCAGTGGTTGGTGGCTGACAGTATTCGTGGAGAGGGCCTCTCATGAGTAGCGAGGACGACAGTTAGACGTTTCCTTTGTTCAGCCATCTTATCCTGCAAATGGGAATTGCAACAGATGGAATCCAACAGACAATGTAATAAATAAATTGCCTGTTCTGGGCTGGGACCTTTCTATAAATTCATTGATTCTTATAGAAATCCCTCACTGAAGTTGAATAGAGTCTCAAGAGAGCGGAAGAGACTGCTAAGATCATGTATTTTTCTGACTCCAAAGCCTGCTTTCTACTATGTTTCTCTCTCTGGGCCAGAGTGGTCAGGGGTACAGAAATGAATGAGCTGCTCCGTGTCTTCTGGAACAGTACCCAGGACCATGTGCGAGGTATTACAGAGAAGAGCAGCAGGCGGTGAATTCTTCATTAGGCAGCCTATGGGCAGTGCCATTTGAGAGGCTTGGAGTGTTATGGGAGATCAGTGGAGGGAGAGTTTAGTTTTCCGTCCTCCCTTTGCACTTCCAAGATTGCGTCTCTTTTCTTCCTCCAGTGGTCAGTGACTCATTCCAAGACTCAACCATTTCGGGGCCTATGGCAAAGTCGTACCCTCCAAAATTCCCTCCAATTAAACAATGTTTTGAAAATGCAGATACTAGCATATGACCTTCGATGCTTAACCTGTCACATGGCACAGGGCTTGCAGACACAAAATTTTTTGAGTATTTTTACCAAAGCACTTATATTTTGAAGAAGTCATACCATTTCCAGCTTAATCTCTGTTTCATGGCAACCAGAGTCCCTCTGGAGGCTTGGCTCAACTGCTGAAGAGGTTTGAACAAGCCTCTTTTTTTTTTGCTTACCCTCATCCAGCTACTCCTTCTAAACATTTGTAAGCTCTACCAGGGAGGAAAATGAGCCCCTAGCAAAGTACCTGATTCCAATACCATCTGCTAACAATTTACTTTCATAACTCTCCTCCTTCTCATTAACAGTAAAATGTTGCAAAAGTAGATTTGCAAGTAAATACAGTGCAGAATTTCTGCCAGGATTTAAGAGCCTTTTCCATTAAGGAGGCCTCTGCACTTGGTGTTAAACGTTCTGAGCTGGCTTTGTCTCCTTGGGGTTCACCAGTGATGTGTCAGGGCCATGTTAGCACATGTGACCCTTTGGGCAACTATTGTAATATTCGGGCGTATGCCAGTCCTTAGCCTGCATGCGCACAGCAACAGCAGAGCTCATGCCCTAAGCAGGACTGCACTTCCCTAGTTTACTCAGAAGCTGAGGCTGCCTGAGAGCCACAGTCCAGGGAATGGAGGACCAAGAATAGAAGGTAGGTGTCATTACTAAATCTGCATCAGGAAACCAGAGAAGTGGATGAGTGTTTGATCTTTTTTGTTTGTTTTGTGTTTGATCTTTTTGAATCTTACTCTAGATCTGCTAATCTTCAGGCTGTTTGTGTTACGTTACACACCTGAGTTTTCTTCAAGCTGAAATGATATATATGTAAGACATTAGTTTGACCCCCTCTTACTCAGTGTTAATTCCACCCAGGCTGCAGTATTACATAATCTGTCACGATACAGTTCACTTGTAAACTAAATCCGGCAGGGTAAATGAGACAGGAGGGACTCTTACTAGCCCTGAAGACAACAAAATTATTTTAAGCAGTATAGAACTTGCTTATTAAATGAATAACAATGTGCAGATGTGATAGCAATTTTTAATTTAAAGTATTTTTAGTGCTTTTTGATCAGAGTAACTTCAGTTTATTTAAAAAACCACTTCAGTGTATATTCACAATGGATGTTGAGAATTAAAGACATAATTTCTTTGATTCTTTTCTCTTTTTCCTTTCAGCCCCTGTAGAGTTATAGCTATTAATATTTAAAACCAGAGGGGCCAGCAGACACCGTCCCTCCTGCACCAGCATCATCAGTACTGTCTGGGAGCAGGTCCCACCCCGGACCTACTGTCTCCCCTTCCAAAGGAGGCCCCTGCCTGGTTTGTGAACACAAACCTAGTCCTTCTGACTTACAGGCAAGCTGAAGAGTTCCTGAGAGGTCAAGGATCCTCTGGCTAGTGCATGGCAGACGATCATCAAGTCAGAGGGTCAGGCCGCAGCTGGTTCTGGGGACATCCCCTCACCCACACTTTCCAGGCTGAACCCTGGTCTCGTGTGTGTGTGTGTGTGTGTGTGTGTGGGCACAGTGCGGCATGCACCTGTATACTTCCCCAGTGCCCAGCCAGGAAACCCATTCTCTCCCATTGCCAGCCCACGTGTTTCCTCGTGTGCTCAGGGGGTTCTAGTCTAGAAGCAGCATCTTTACGTTCAGTTGCTTTCATCTCCATCAGTCCTACTGTGTTAGGTGAGACAGGTAGACGGGCTGGTGGCAGCTGTTCGCCCTTGGTGTCAGAACCAGGTTTCAGGCCTGTCCTCTCTTCTTTCCTCTCTGGATTAGTTTCCTGGGGCCGCCAGAATAAAATTGCACAGACTAGGTGGTATAAACAACAGAAATGTATTGACACATTGGTCCTGGAGGCTGGAAGTCGGAGAGCAAAGAGGCAGCGGGCTTATTTCTGGAGCAGGCTCTTGTTGGCTTGCAGATGGCTGCCTTCTCTTGCCCCATGTCCTTGCGTGGTGGCCTCTCTGTAACGTGTCTTTGTGCTAATCTCTTCTTAGGGGGACAACAGTCAGATTGGATTAATGATCTCATTTTACCTAAATTACCTCTTTAAAGTCTCTGTCTTCAAATACAATCATGTTCTCTAAGGTACTGGGGTTTAGGACTTTAACATGTTAATTCCGGGGGTGGGCATGGTTCAGCCAATAGGACTCCCCTTCCTCCTGCGGCCTCCCCCTCTCTTCTCTGCCTTCCTCCCTCCTCAGCTGTCTTCCTCCTATTTATTTCCCTCTACCAGTGAAAAGCATCCTGCACACCTAGAAAGATCACGAAAGCTGGGGAGCCTAAAGCCCAGGTTTCTACTTCCAGTACATCTGTTAATCAGCTTTGCGACCTTGAGAAATTCACTTGATTCTTGAAACACTAGTTTCCTCAGCTGCAAGGTGGGAGCTCTTTCCCTCCTCCCTCACAAGGCTGTATTAAGGAAAAATTAGAATAACTTTTTTTTTTTTTTTTTTTTTTTTTTTGAGAAAGAGTCCCGCTCTGTTGCCAGGCTGGAGTGCAGTGGCACAATCTCAGATCACTGCAACCTCCGCCTCCCGGGTTCAAGCAATTCTCCTGCCTCAGCCTCTCAAGTAGCTGGGACTACAGGCGTGAGCCACTATGCCCAGCTCAGTTTTGTATTTTTAGTAGAGATGGGGTTTCACCATGTTGGCCAGGATGGTCTTGACCTCTTGACCTTGTGATCCACCTGCCTCGGCTTCCCAAAGTGCTGAGATTACAGATGTGAGCCACCACGCCAGGCCACAGATCATTTTTTAATATGCTTCTGAAATAAAATACACTAATATAAGATCCAGGAAGCCTACAAAGTATAGTGTGTATGATTTAGATTCCTCGAAATTCTAGTGAAGATGGCATGTTTCACTTCTACCAGTTGTATTGTGCTTTTATTATCCTTAACTATATTATTAGTACAAGATAGAGGCTGCACTCTCTTAACACAATCTTATCTTTGCTCTTAAAAAAGAGTAGAACTGCTCACACCAAGCCCAGTCTGGGATGTGGACCCTGCACAGCCCCTCCCAGCCCACTAGGTGGGAGGCCAGGTTGGGCTCTGCACAGTCGGAGCTGAGCCTGGGGCTGCCTAGAGCATTATAGTGTGAGAGGTGCTTTGTGTTGCCACCCGAGGGCTGGGGGAATTGCAGGCGATCATTGCCCTTGGGCAGACAGCATGTCAAGGTTTTATCTGCTGGCTTGAATTGCGGCAGGCCTCCTATTAAAAAAAAGAAAAAAGTGAACCAGAAGGGGGCTAGCCACAAGTTAAACGATTAGAAGGAGATTGACTTCATAGTCTCTTCTCCCCAGCTGCTTGACTGTGAGACAAAGAAGTATTTATTATTTGAAAGAAAATGAGTAAGCCCTGGCTGCCAGCACTTCTGCCCTGCACAGTGATGAGAGGGTGAGATGGAGAGGGGCGTGGAATGTGGGAGCAGGGTCTTCTTACTAGGGTGCCCTCTCTCCAGGACAAGATGCCAGTCAGTTGCCATGGGCCGTGGTCAGCCTGAAGGAGACACATCAGCACACCACAGCTGGCCTGGCGTCTGAGCTATGGTTTTGCTTCTTTGATTTAGGTTCAAACATGATAAAGGGGCTGGGAGGGGGGCTGAACGTAAAGCCTTAGACACAGCGGAGATTTAAATTTTGGACTTAAACTCTCTGTTGGTCAAGGTATAGAGATTTTTGTCAAAAATCTGTCCTTAAAAGTTAAAGGAAAGCCGGGTGTGGTGGCTCATGCCTGTAATCCCAGCACTTTGGGAGGCTGAGTTGGGTGGATCATGAGGTCAGGAGTTCAAGACATCAAGACCAGCCTGGCCAACATGGTGAAACCCCATCTCTACTAAAAATACAAAAATTAGCCAGCACAGTGGCAGGCACTTGTAATCCCAGTTACTCGAGAGACTGAGGCAGGAGAATCACTTGAACCCGGGGAGGGGGGTGGAGGTTACAGTGAGCTGAGATTGTGGCGCTGCACTCCAGCCTGGGTGACAGAGTAAGACTCTGTCTCAAGGAAAAAAAAAAATTACAGCATGATACATTTGAGAATAGTTTACCCTCTCCTTCTCCATAAAGACATTGCCATTTCACCCTGTGCTGTTGGTCTAATCTCCAGAAAACGCCCATAAATACTATTATTTTGCTTAATTGCTCTGAGCCATGCCGTCACCTCCTATGCAGCCCACACCCTGGCCGGGCGATTAGCCTGCGCAGTTGGTGAGGGACCGTGTGGCTGAGACCTGGGTTCCCATGTTAATGCAGCCTTATCCCTGGGAGAATCCTTTAATCCTTCTGAAACCCAATCACTCACCCCATCTCTGTGTTGAAGGTCATGGCCTTGATTGATCTGTTGTATGAAAGTCAAATCTGCATTGAGTGGACCAGATTTTATTGTCTCAGGTTTCAGCCAGCTACAACTTTCTTGTAGTATTCGAATAAATGAATGGAGCTGGAACTTTGAGAACTAGAATAGTCCTTGGGTTTTAATGAACTCTCCCTTAATCACGAGATGCTAATAATTAGCTAATCTCAAAAGAAAATTTTGTTAGTTGATTACTTTGTTGAATCTGCTTTTTCTACCGCTATGTATAGTGTGTTCTGTAAAAGTTTGGAAAGTATTTCTTTTTTTTTTTTTGAGACGGAGTTTCGCTCTTGTTGCCCAGGCTGGAGTGCAATGGCGCGATCTCGGCTCACCGCAACCTCCGCCTCCTGGGTTCAGGCAATTCTCCTGCCTCAGCCTCCTGAGTAGCTGGGATTACAGGCACACGCCACCATGCCCAGCTAATTTTTAGTATTTTTAGTAGAGATGGGGTTTCACCATGTTGACTAGGATGGTCTCGATCTCTTGACCTCGTGATCCACCTGTCTCGGCCTCCCAAAGTGCTGGGATTACAGGCTTGAGCCACCGCGCCCGGCCTGGAAAGTATTTCTTAATCAGCAGTAAAGGAAGCTTAACTTTAGAAGATAAATCTGTTATGTAAGATGTAGTTCATTAGAGCCAAAAGTAGGCTGTCAAGATGATCTAATCAAACCACTTAATTTTATGAGTAAAGAAATGGAGGTTATGCCAGGCACAGTGGCTCACGCCTGTAATCCCAGCACGTTGGGAGGCCAAGGTGGGTAAATCATTTGAGGTCAGGAATTCTAGACTACCCTGGCCAACGTGGTGAAACCCCATCTCTACTAAAAAATAAAATAAAAAATTAGCGGGGCATGGTAGTGCGTGCCTGTATCCCAGCTACACTCAGGAGGCTGAAGCAGGAGAATCACTCGAACTCGGGAGGCAGAGGTTGCAGTGAACCAAGATCTCGCCACTGTACTCCACTATGGGCGACAAGGGTTAGACTGTTTCCAAAAAAAAAAAGAAAAAAGAAAGAAAAAGAAGTGGAGATTGAAGAGACCATTGCTGTTTTGAAGCCTTTGCAGTTAGACTCTGTGAATCATTATTTTATGCCCCACTAAAGAAGAAGCAATCTTGGCTGTTAATATATGCCAATTATTTGTAAGATAAATTTCAGTCTTAGCAATATTAAAATACAGAAAATAGAATCTTTGAGATACAGTAATAACAAGGTCACACCATGGGTTACATTCTCCATGGTTCCTCCCTGTCATCCTCCCCTCTTTCTGCTCTGGCTTTGCAAGCAGAATTTTCTTGTGATATTTTATCAAAATCATCATGTAGCACAGCACAAAGTGAGGTGATTCTGTTTTTTTCCTTTCTCTCTGTTAAACTTTTTTGCCATTGAAATAAACAGGCTGATTCTCGTGAAATCTTAGGCCAAAATCTTTGCTTATCTTCTTCAGGGAAATTTGAAGGAATATTTTTGATCCACATATTAGAACTGCCACCATGACAAAAAAAAAAACCAAAAACCTGCAGAAGTTAATTTTGTATATTAGGCATTTTCTTCATTTTTTTTCTAGGCATTTTTCTAACATGTGCCTTGATAAAATTATCTTCATTTAAAAGGCCAAATACATTAAGAAAAAAAAAAAGAAAAAAAACTTCACCAAGAATTTGAAAGAGGTAAAATTGACAGTTGTAGTTAAGCCAACTTGAAAAGCTTAAAATACTGGGTTACTCAGTTCAAACCTTCCTTCTGTTTATTCTTGAAAAAGAAAGATAATCTTTTCTCCTTTTTCAATTGCCAGACCATTGTGAAATTTAGAATACATGTAAGGACAAGAGAAGAAAGCCTCTTACGCTCCAAAATAAGTTCCTTTTGGTGGATGTACTTTTGTCTCTTACCCCTGTGGTCAGCGTCTGTACACGTTTCATTTATTTTTGTGACAGTACTTTGCACAGCCTCAGCCTGTCATTGGCACTCGACACAGTGACTGAGCTGCAGCTTTATAGGAGCTGATGAATCCAAGAGCTCAAGTCACCTCAAGTGGTTCACTGAGTCGAGATTTTTTAACTTAATAAATAATGTTTAAAGAATTATCTGACTTCGCCGGGCGCGGAGGCTCAAGCCTGTAATCCCAGCACTTTGGGAGGCCGAGGTGGGTGGATCACAAGGTCGAGAGATCGAGACCAACCTGGTCAACATGGTGAAACCCCGTCTCTACTAAAAATACAAAAAATTAACTGGGCATGGTGGCACATGCCTGTAATCCCAGCTCCTCAGGAGCCTGAGGCAGGAGAATTGCCTGAACCCAGGAGGCGGAGGTTGCAGTGAGCCGAGATCGCGCCATTGCACTCCAGCCTGGGTAACAAGAGCGAAACTCCGTCTCAAAAAAAAAAAAAAAGAATTATCTGACTTCAGTATTATAGGGAGATGTAACTATAATAACAAAAGTTTTGTCTTTATTTCTGGGGAAACTCATGCATGCCTGTACTTGTTTAATAGTTTAGTGTGAAAAGCTTGAGGGAAAAAAGAATCTAATGACAATGGAGCCTTATACTGTTTATAAATATATTCTTATTTTGGAGGAGGAAGAGGTAACATCTCTACTGTGACATAATTCATATACTATACAATTCACCCATTTAAAGTATATGCTTCAGTAGTTTTTCGTATATTTAGAGTTAGGCAACTTTTATCACAATAAATTTTAGAAGAGTTTTGTCATTCCCTGAAGAAACCTGGCACCCATGAACTGTCACCTCCCATTGCCCCTTCTCTCAGCCCCCAGCACCCACTCACCTGCTTTTTCTGCCCGTGAGCCTCCCTCTTCTGACATTTCATAGAAATGGAATCAGGCAGTCTTTTGTTTCTGCTTTCCTTCACTCAGCACACTGTTTTCTAGGTTCATCTGTGCTGTGGCATGAATCAGTATCTTATTCCTTTTTATAGCTGCATAATATTTCATCATGGATATTTCATTTTTTATATCTAGTAGTTGATGGACATTCTGGCTGTTCCCACTATTTGGCTATTTTAATAATGCTGCTATGAACATTCATGTACAAACTTCCGTGTGGATACGTTTTTGTTTCTTTTGGTTATGTACCCAGGACTAGAATTGCTAGGTTATGTGGTAACTCTACGTTTCATCAGTTGAGGAGCTGCCAGACTGTTCTCCACAGGGGCCATGCCACTTTACCATTCATTCCACTAGCCGCGTACATGTGTTCCAGCTACTCTACATCCTTGCTAACGCTTTTGTTTTCTGTCTTTTGATCATAGTCATCCTAACGGGTGTTAGTGGTGTCTCTTTGTGGCATTGATTTGCATTTCCTTGGTGGCTGATGATGTTGGACATCTGATATGGTGTGGCTGTGTCCCCACTGAGTCTCATCTTGAATTGTAGCTCTCATGATTCCCATGTGTTATAGGAGGGGATCTGGTGGGAGGTAATTGAATCATGGGTGCAGTTTCCCTCATACTGTTCCTGTGGTAGGCTCATGAGATCTGATGGTTTTATAAGGGAAAACCCCTTTTGCTCATTCTCATTCTTTCCTGTCTGCCACCATGATTGTGAGGCCTCCCCAGCCACATGGAACTGTGAGTCCATTAAACCTCTTTTTCTGGGGTACGTCTTTATCAGCAGCGTGAGAACAGACTAATGCGACATCTTTCCATGTGCTTATTGGCTATTTGCCTATCTTCTCTTGGAAAATGCCTATTTAGATTATTTTCTATTTTTTGTTATCGTTTTAATTGTTCTAAGAGTTCTTCATATAACTATATTCTTAGATAGATCTTTTAAAACTCATTATTGTATAGCATCTGTGATCTTTAACATATCCTAAAGCTCTGTAAACGGCCGCCCTGTTGCCTTGCCTCATTCATTCATTCAGTCAGTATTCACTGACTGGGTGGAAGGCACCGTGCTTTACACTCTCAGGTTTCTTAAATGAATTAAATGCCACCTGCTTCCAGGAACACAAAATAAGGTAGGAAGGGAAGCACCAGAGTGATAAGTTTCTATAGAGGTTCAGAGGAACAGGAGATGACTTTCAGATGGAGGAATCGAGGAAGGCAGCCTGATGGGGGAGGCATTTTAAGTGTCTTATGCAGGATGCATGAACTTAAAATATGAGATGATTGGGGGAAGAACAAGTTCCCTGTCGAATGGTGATAAGTCTCATTTAACTTTTTGGGTTGAAATTTTCAGGGCTCAAAAAGAGGAATACTAGGAATAAAAACTAGAAAGGCAGTTGGGGTTTTGAATGCAGAAGTCCGCAGCCACTGGATATATTGGGGGTGACGATGGGCCAACAGGCTGAGAGAATGGTGCTTTGGAAGATGGAATTCACAGAGCTGTGTAGGATGATGGGGCAGAGGTGGGGCGGGGGAGGGGGTGACAATTAAAAGCAGCCATGCTGGGTTTCCATCTCAGACAATGACTTGTGCATTAGAAGATAGAAAGGCCTGGCTGGGTGCAGTGGCTCATAGCTGTAATCCCAGCACTTTGGGTGGTTGAGGTGGGTGGATCACCTGAGGTCGTGAGTTCAAGACCAGCCTGGCTAACAAGGAGAAACCCCATCTCTACTAAAAATAAAAAATTAGCCACTCATGGTGGTGCATGCCTGTAATCCCAGCTGCTCAGGAGGCTGAGATAGGAGAGTTGCTTGAACCCGGGTGGCGGAGGTTGCCGTGAGTGGAGATCACACTATTGCACTCCAGCCTGGGCAACAAGAGTGAAACTCCATCTTCAAAAAAAAAAAAAAAAACAAGACAGAAAGGCCTGTAGTTAAACTCCTGTGAAAATTGTTCGATCTCATGGCTTTCAAATTTATTTGTCCCCAGGGTCACCCTTGTTTTTTTTGATGAGTAACGTCTGACGTACATACCTTGAGTTTTGCTGTCTTAGTTCATCATTACGCAAGTAACAATTTCTTAGTAAGTGTTGGTTAGTTGGTTGGTCACTTGTTGATCAGAGAATTGCATCAGTAATTCTAAGAGCTGGAAGGAGCATGACACATTAGCTAGTCTAGCCTCTGGTCGTATGGAGGCCCAGAGATGGGAAGCATGTGCCCACATTCACCCCATCCTAAATAAAGGAAGAGGCAAGATTGCAATATAAGTGTCTTGTCTCCCAGACCAAATGTTTTCTTCAGTTTTACTAAAATAATTTTAACCCCACCACACATACAACAGTCACCACTCCTGTCTAAAATATAAGTGTTGGCTTAGGGCCATCTAGGGAGGAGGCCCCAAAGATGCATAAAGCCGCACAACTGTCTCTAACCTTCTGTGCGCCTTCTTTTCCTTTGCTCTAAGCCTTGTGTGAGGCTGCACAGTCTTACGAGGAAGTGTTGTAGGATTGCAGAGGCCTTGGGCTCTTGCCTCCTGCTAACCTGTTAACTGGAGGATCTTGGGTAGGTCACACTGTGTTTTGGGGCAGTTTTGTCATCCATCAAATGAGGCAAATGGTGTTTCCCAGGCTTCTTCCAGTATCAGCATCCTAAGATGCTGATTGACGTGCTGCAGCACGAATTTACCTCCATCTCCAGGGGACCTGGTGGAGGCTTCTGTCACAGCCCCTGGTAAAGGACACCTGGAGTGCCTTCATGGGGCCTGTAGCCCCAGACCCAGTCTCACCCCCACCCACTGGTTATAAATCTCCAGTGTTTTCTGATTCTTGTGGAATTTTTTTTTTCTGTGTTAGATATCAGTGATTCAGTCTTAAAGATAAGCATTGCATCCGTTGGATGAACTTAAAATGCAAACAAGCACGAGAATTTTTACTAGGATGGAAACTGGGTAGGGGAGTGGGAATGTTGTTCTTAACCCAAGGGTTTTGCACTCCGCGTCACAGTGTATGCTGTTGGAATGAGTGACGGCTCCTTTTTTGGAGTGATTTCAGTCTGTTGCTGTAGTGCTATTTCCATAGCAACTCCTGTTGGTACACAGCTGACATCTGATGAAATGATGACCACAGCTCAGGGGTACAACTCTTCATCCCCTCGCGTCCCTGCTGGGGTGTTGAGAAACCCTGGGTGGAGAGGAGGGTCAGCCCGTGCCATTTTGATGAGGTTTGATTGGCAGTTGCTGCATTCCTGGGGGTATCATCAGGGCTTCCCAGAAAGTTAGCTGGGCTTGGGCTTCTGAAGCTTTCCCTTGGAAACACCCTCTTCTCTCTATGTGGAGGAGGAAGTATCACAAAGACGGGAGATAATTAGAAAAGAAATTTTTCTAATTTATGAAGGTATACAGATTAGCACTGTTTTTTTTTTTTTTTTAAATGCAAAATTACCTGATAGGGAGTACAGGCCAACCAAGATCATGCTGAATTTCTGAGTGTGGCAGGCCAGCGTGGGGCCTGTGTTTTAGGTATCTCATTTAAAATGGAAAGTTCCAGTTTGTTTTGGGGCCAGAATCCTTAAAAGAAATCCTGGCTGGAGGTGTATTATGGGTCACAGTATATTTGCTGGTTTATATCTTGCCGACTAAATTGGCAAAGTTTTTATTTTTCCTGGTAAATATTCAGAAGGTTTTTTCCTCCTTTCTCCAACAAAATCATATTTGTCATATGTGTATGAAGTAAATGACTGTGAACACTGTCCACACGTCTGTGATGATATGAAAATGAGTAGTGACAAAGATTCCTTTTCTTAGGTACCACAGGGCCTCAGATGACGTTGACTTTATCCTCATATTACTCTCCAATTATGACCAAATGGAAACAAAATGGGCCAGATCCGAGAAACCCAAATGTCCAGCACAACAAAAGGGTTATTATTGGTGAAAAATTTAGGTGCTCTCCCCATGTGACTTAGAAAGTTTGAAATTTTCTAAAGTAATCATTAGTCTTTTTTTAAAAAAAAAATTTTTTTTTTTAGGCAGTCTCGCTCTGTCGCCCAGGCGGGAGTGCAGTGGTGCGATCTCGGCTCATGCAACCTCTGCCTCCCGGGTTCAAGCAGTGCTCTGCCTCAGTCTCCCAAGTAGTTGGGATTACAGGCGCATGCCACCGTGCCCGGCTAATTTTTGTATTTTTAATAGGGACGGGGTTTCACCATGTTGGCCAGGATGGTCGCCATCTCCTGACCTTGTGATCTGCCCACCTTGGCCTCCCAAAGTGCTGGGATTACAGGCATGAGCCACCGCACCCGGCCCAATCGTTAGTCTTTATAAAGCTTAGAAGGTACACAACCTTTATGACTATGAAAGGCTATGCTTATTTTTAATTCACAGCAAGGCACAAAGTGATTACCTAGTACAAAACCTTTTAAAACAGTTATGAAAAACGCCAGGATACCAAATCAAATGGAAATTTGGACCCTAATTTGATTGCCTAACTTTGAAAAACGTTTCAGAACTGTACCTACCTATATATTATGCTTGTGATAAGTTATATGCTAAAGCTTTGTGCTGGTAATAATATTTTTAATGTGCAATTTTTAGTGGACTCTAAGAAACATTTCCCATTAAGCTATATATTTCTTTAGGGAGCAAATGTGTGAACTATTAGCCCATAAACTTTCCTCATTCTTTTAGAAGAAATAATATACCAAGAATATAATAATAATAATAGAACAAGCAGGAAAAGTGAGTTGGGTATTGGGTATGGTGTTTTCATGAGTACAGTGAGGTTATTCTTCTGTCCATATGGAGTGGAATACCCACACGTGAAAAGACCTTTGTTGTTTTAAATTAACTTTTGAGATTGTTTACAGCAAATGCTTTTTGCCTCCCCACTGCTATTTGATTGCAAGTTTTTATTTTAAACTCTACCCTAAAGAGTGATTGTGCTAGAAAACCGCGTTGATGTAAAATGTCTCATGCTTGGCAGCTCACCACACTCAAACCATGTTCTGAGGATGGCAGGCAGCCCCATCCCACTGCCAAAAACTTTCCACTGGGAGTAGTTTTGCAAGGGGCTGGCTGGGCGGGCGGGGAGCCTGGGGGGGCTGAGATGGGGGCCTTTCTCCTGCTTGGTGACTACGTCATCTCTCTCTGCGTAGGTGAAGCTGCTCTCAGGGGAGAACCCAGAATGCAGACCCTGCCAGTGGCCTCTGCCCTCAGCAGTCACCGCACCGGTCCTCCCCCCATCAGCCCCAGCAAGAGGAAGTTCAGCATGGAGCCAGGTGATGAGGACCTAGACTGTGACAATGACCACGTCTCCAAGATGAGTCGCATCTTCAACCCCCCTCTGTGAGTTCTTCTGTTCTTATTTCGGCTTAAGGGTGCTCGGTGCTGGGGCCTTACTTGTTTTGCAACTTTGTGCTGATTCCGAAGTTACCATTTGGATACTTTATTTGTAAAGGATACTATTTATAAAGAAAAATAGTACTCTTCTGACAAAAAAGAAGGTGGTAAACTCATTCGGATAACTTGTGGAGAGAGGAAGTCCGACTTCCCTCCAGCGTACCTGTAGTGGGACCTTTCTCATGTTAAACTCCATAGAAGTTAGTGTCCTCCCCTTAGTGCTTCTGCAAGTAGTCGTCTGCTAAGCTCGGCCTTTCACCTCTCCATACTGATTGTTTTTAGGAGAATCAGTGTTAGTGAATGTCAGCATGCACCAGACAAATAGAAGGGAAGGTCAGCACCTGAGCAGATGCCTGTTAAGGTTTTACTCAGGTGTCTAGGATTGTACCCGAAGAAGTGTTGGTCCCACGTTGTGTGTCCCTGGTACAAACTTGGGACCTTCCCATAAAGGGAAGCCAGCTTCCTGTGCTCATACAGGTTGCCACTCATCCAGCCAGTCCTTGATCTGCCACTGACACTCTACCTTCTTGACACGAATTGCTTCAACTCTTTGGCCTCAGTTTCATTATTTGTGAAACAACAGGGGCTGAAACTACAGTTCTCTGTAATACACTGTGCATCATCACCACATTTCCACTGGAAAAACCTCCCACTTCCATGCACCGGCTTCTCCCGTTTGTACTCTGCTCTCGGCACACACCCCGCGTGCAAAGAGATAGGCTTCTCCCCAGTTGTCAGGACTTGGAGACACCCCATCACCTGCCCAGGGGGACTGTGGGGACAGTGGTGAGGGCAGTTGGTGTTCTCGGAGTTGTCTTGCCAGTCCTGGCGAGGCTGCGCTGAGTGTCGGAGGGAGTTTTGCGTGTGCAGGTACAGAGGTCCTCGTCCTTCCCCGCCCCGAGCACTCACTCCAGCGTGAGTCAGTGTTTCCTCATTTTCAACATGCTCCAGTTCCTGAGGGTGCTGCTGTTTCCCTGCAGGAAGGTAGAGCAAGGAAGGCTCCTCCTTGGAGGCAGAGCATTTGCAGAGAGGTGGCCCAGCTCCCGCCTCTGCTGCCTCAGCTTCAGCGTCTCGCATTCCACTCGTTCCAGTGAGCTTGGACTGTTGTGTTCAGTCATAAGACACTGACAGAGGTATTTATCCTCAAATAAATCACTGCAGTGTTAGTCAGAGGCTGAGCCTGCAGTCTGGAGCCCTGGAATTTGCTACCATCAGGAATCCAGCAGGAAGGCCCTGCAAACAATGCACTCCGCAGTTGGGGCTCGCTGAACTCCTGGGTGCTCAACTGTTGCAGTTGATTCTTTTATTACCACAGATTTCTTGTTCTTTCCCGTCCCCCGCCTTTCCAAACCCCAATACGAGCATTTGTTCTTTTTCCTTTTCTTTTCCTTAGTAAGAAAGGGGAAGGCAGCCTACAGACAAACATGACTTAATTTAAATCCTGATTCTGCCACACAACAGCTGTGAGGCTTTGGACAAGTCACTTAATTTAGCTGGGCCCAGTATCCTTGACAATGATAATAGTTAATGTATAGAGCTGTTATGAGGATTAGAGTTAAAATAGGCAAAAAGCTTGGCACGGGTAGCACTCAGCTGATGAGAGCTGTTATTTTTATTCCATTGTTCAGATACTGGTTATAATGATAAAGAATAAGAATGTGTGTGTGTGTGTGTGTGTGTGTGTGTGTGTGTGTGTGTATCGATGGTGGATTTAATGTTTGATAGTATATGCCTTTTAATAAAAAGCCTGGGTTCAAATCTGCTTTCTTTGCATTTCATCAAAGATAATATTAATTCCTTCCTCATAGGATTATTGTAAGGACTTAAGTACGGTACCTGGCAGACTGTAAGGACTCAGCTTTAGTTATTATTATTAGAATGTTAAAACGTTTAGAAAGTAATTTTGTGGATAGGCACAGTGGCTCATATCTGTAATCGTAGCACTTTGGGAGGCCGAGGTGGGTGGATCACCTGAGGCCAGGAGTTTGAGACCAGCCTAGGCAATATGATGAAACCTTGTCTCTACTAAAAAATTCAAAAACTAGCTGGGTGTGGTGGTTGGTGCCTGTAATCCCAGCCACTTGGGAGGCTGAGGCATGAGAATCGCTTGAACCTGGAGGTGGAGGTTGCAGTGAGCCAAGTGAGACTCCATCTAAAAACAAAAAAGGAAAAGAAAATAATTTTGTAACTCTCTTGGGGGCTACAAATATGATCTTGATGTATGGGTCTGTGATGACACTATAAATAATTTTAAATGTAAAGAAGAGAATCGCTAATTTTTTTTTTTTTTTTTTTTTTTGAGACAGAGCATCACTCTGCCTCCCAGGCTGGAATGCAGTGTCACAGTCTCGGCTCATTGCACCCTCCACCTCCTGGGTTCAAGTGATTCTCCTACCTCAGCCTCCTGAGTGGCTGAGACTACAGGCATGCGCCACCACACCGGCTAATCTTTGTAATTTTAGTAGAGACAGGGTTTTGCCATGTCGGCCAGGCTGGTCTTGAACTCTTGACCTTGTGATCTGCCTGCCTTGGCCTCCCAAAGTGCTAGGATTACAGGCACGAGCCACGGCACCTGGCCAGAATTGCTGAATTTTATGTGAAACTCCCAATTGACATTATTATGCAAAGTTTTAGGAAAATAGAAACATCAGTAACCCCGTCTCTCAGACTCCCTTAAACCAGCCAGGTGGCTCCCCCCGCCATTTTTAAAATTATGGTAAAAAGTATATATATATTATAAAATGTATTTTCTTAACCGTTTTTAAGTGCACAGTATAAGGAGGAAAGGCCATCAGTGTGTGGTTAGGTCCTTCTGAGTGTTACTTGTTCACTGTGTAATAGTTACTAATTTTAGTAACATTACCATTGTTTCTACTGTATTTTCTAGGAGCCTAATGACAGATAGGAAAGATGCTGCCTGTCTTACTTCTTCATGTTGTAGGATATTTAGTGCTGCCGTTCGAAGAAATGTTTCCTATTGGGCTATAGTTATGTTCCCCCCTTTATATTTAATGTCTGAGAAGTTATCTGTAATACATTTCAGATTCGTAATTATTTGAAAAGAAATAGTCTAGTATATTTGCCTCTTTAAGGAGATCACAAACTAGTTTTTGTGCTTTATCTTCTTAGAGTTTGTTAATGACATATAATGAAAATGTGATTTATTTGATCACTAAAGCAATCACAAGAATTCTGGGGAATGGAGTGTTATTTGGAAAAGAGTTTTGGTTGGGTTGTGTTAGCTCATGCCTGTAATCTCAGCATTTTAGGAGGCTGAGGCAGGCAGATTGCTTGAGTCCAGGAGTTCAAGTCCAGCCTGGGCAGCAAGACCCCCATCTCTACAAAAAATTTAAAAATTAGCTTGACCTGGAGGAGTGCTCCTGTGCTCCCAGCTATTCGGGAGGCTGAGGTAGGAGAATAGCTTAAGCCCAGGAGTTGAAGGCTGCAGTGAGCTGTGATCACACCACTGCACTCCAGCCAGGGTACAAAAGGGAGACCCTGGTTCTAAAAAAGGAAAGGAGGGAGGGAGAAAGAAAACTAGTTTTGGTAGCTAGCTAACAAGGCTTCAAAGATGCATGGTTTGGCTACATTTTATTATAACCATCATACAGAGACATTTTCTAGAAGAAAGATAGAGACATCAGGTGACTCTGAGCCATAGTAAGAAGCAACGGAGGCTGGGCTCGTTGGTTCATTCCTGTAATTTGAGCATTTTGGGAGGCCAAGGCAGGTGGATCACTTTGAGGTCAGGAGTTCGAGACCAGCCTGACCAACATGGCGAAACCCC
The DNA here is from genome assembly GCF_048565385.1 of Saimiri boliviensis. NCBI lineage: Eukaryota > Metazoa > Chordata > Mammalia > Primates > Cebidae > Saimiri > Saimiri boliviensis. The sequence continues at coordinate 84,660,990 of NC_133456.1, forward strand.
ATCTCTACTAAAAATACAAAAAAAAAAGTAGGGCATGGTGGTGTGCACCTGTAGTTGCAGCTACTTGGGAAGCTGAGACAGGAAAATTGCTTGAACCTGGGCGGCCGAGGTGGCAGTGAGCTGAGATTGGGCCACTGCACTCTAGCCTGGAAGACAGAGCAAGACTGTCTTTTTTTTTTTTTTTTTTAAAAAGATGAGACAGAATAAGATGAGTTCTATCTGGTTTGATTTTGGGGAAGGGGAGAAAGAGAGCTTTCCTTAGTGATTTCTTCAGAATTTTGAAAATTAAAATTCCTGGGCTTTTTATTCTAGCCTGTTTTTGCTTTTATTTTCTATATGCACACTTCCACCATCAGAATTCCAGCCTCTTAGGGCCTGGAATATTTGAACTCATTATTAATTTTTTTGATGATATTGTTACCAAAACACCAGGGGGTTTGGTCTAGGTCCTGCTGCCCTCTGCTCAGAAAGCCAGTGACTGAGGACAAGTACTGTCAAGGAAGAAGGCTTTCATTGGGTACTCCAGCCTAGGAGATGGGGCCAATCCATCTCTCTGATGGACTAAAACCAGGGGTTTATATAGCAGGGAAGAAATGAAACAGTTGTAAGAAACAGCAACTTGGGAGGGGCAAGGACGGAATCATGATGAAGGAGGGTCCCTTATCGCATTTTCCCAATGTAGTGACCTGGTGAGTTTCAGTTCCTTGACACCTTTTTTTTGAGAGGCCTTGAAGATCTTAAGGAACTCAGATAAAACAATGTAAGTTTTATGCTTTAAGACCAGAAAGGGCAGTTTCTATGTTTATCCATTAAGCTATCTAGTGGACTGTTGGGTTGATTCTAATACAGAGACCCTGAGAAATACATTATTTCTGTTTATTTCTTAAGAAAAGTCTTAAGAACATGAATGTCTGTTTGGAAGTTGGAAAGTACTCTAATCTATAGTGTCTGGAAAGAGTGGATTAAAGGATGGGAAGAGGTAGAGTGGGATTCGTCTTGTGGAAAAATCAATAAGCTGTTGTTTTTTAATGGCCCTTGATATTCAAGTGCAATCTGGTAAGAAAGAACTCTTCCCCCTTTCACCTGCCTGCCTATTTATCTACTTATTATCCACCTGGTCTCCAGGGTTCCTGTCTTATTCAGTGAGCTATAGCTGTCCCAGGGTTGACAAGCAAGAACCCCTTCCACTGGGCCTATGTCCTTGTCATAACCTTCATTATTTTGTTGTGGTTGTTGAGCACTTTCTTATTTTCTGGACTACGAGTTGTTCTAGGCTCGTCTTGTAGCCTCCCTGCTCCAGCCATGGAATTAGTCACTTTTCCAGGGGACTCAGTTCCTTTTAGTGGGGAATAGGATTTAGAAGCCCAGATCCAGGTGTTTGGTGTTATCGTTACCATGGATTACGTAGTGTTTCATGGTTACTTATTGTTACTATGATGATGCTGCTTCTAGACTTGATTGGTTTAATAGTATGGCAGATACCAGCCACAGGTGTTGATTTAAATTTAAAATGAGACAAAATTTAAAATCTAGTTCCTCAGCTGCAGGAGTCACATTTTAAGCTCAGTAGCCACATGTGGCCAGTCGCTACCATATTGGATGGGACAGATACAGAACATTTCCATCATCACAAGAAGTTCTGTTGAATAGCACTGTTTCTAGATCCTTTCCATGGAAATAATTTCCTAGGAAAGAATGAGTTCCTGGTGATGCTCCAGGGCTAACCCAGCTCTCCCGAGCTCCTCCTCACCCTCCCATTCCATACTGTATCTCCCTTACTCACCAGTAAGAACCACATCCACGCATGTACTCATGGTCCACTCCTGCAGTGCACGCCAGGTAGTTTCAGAATCACGATGTCAATACCACTTTGAAATAAAGTAAAAAAGGTTCAGGATTTGTTTATGGTTTTTCCTTGTCCCATGCCAAGGGCGTAATAATCAAAAATGAATTTTAAGAGTGACTTTCCTTTTTCTCCATCAGTGTTGTCATGTTATTTGAAATATATTGTTAGGTTCATGTATTTCTGTTTGCATTCAGTTTTAGGCTTTTTCCATCCTTTTAAATTTTGTTTTTTGAATATGTTTTGTTTTGTTTTTGAGATGGACTCTCACTTTGTCGCTGGTCGGAAGTGCTCACTGCAACCTCCAAATCCCTGGTTGAAGCAATTCTCTTGTCTCAGCCTCCCGGGTAGCTGGGATTACAGGCACACGCAACTACACCCAGCTAATTTTTGTATTTTTTGTAGAAACCGGGTTTCACTGTGTTGGCTAGGATGGTTTCAATCTCCTGACCTCGTGATCCACCTGCCTCAGCCTCCTGAAGTGCTGGGATTACAGGCGTGAGCCACTATGCCTGGCCTGAATATGTAAGATGTTAACATGCTTCCCAGAGTTAAAACTGTACTAAAAAGTGTGCTTTTAGTGTTACTGCTACCCTGTCTTGTTCACCCCTTTTGTTCCCTTCCCTGGAAGCAAGCATCCTTCTTGTGTTTCTGTTTAGGTAAATCAAGCAAACACATGAATGTTTTATCATTTCTCCTTCTTTCTTACATGTATGACAGCCTACTGTGTATACTCACTTTAGCCTTGGTGTTTTTTCAGCGACACATTGTGGAGATCTGTTCCTGGCAGCTCCTCACTCTGGGTTTCAGCTGCGTGGCACTCCATTGCCTGCATGCACCAAAGCTCATCCAACCAGTCCCCTATGTTTGGACATTGTCAATTTCCAATACTTTAGAGTACTAACAGTGCTGCAGTGGATAACCTTGTGCATTTGTAATATCTTGTGTGTTTGTTATAAAATTACAACTCTTGAAGGCAAATGATGGGTGTAGTGTGGTAAATTCATAGCAGCTGGGAGAGTCATTCTAGGCTGCTTGGCCGGTAGAACCTGGAGAGGGCTCTGTGACAAAGAGTACGTCAGCAGATGAAATTCTGAAGTGAAGAGGTTATCACCTGTTGTGTGTAGGCTCAGAGTGGGACGTGCCATCGAACTGCTCGATCAATCACCTGTGAGGAAGGGAACATTTATTGAGTGCTTACTTTGGAGTGGCCCTGTGCTGGATGTTTAAAATACATTATCTCATTTAACTCTCACAGTAATTGTGACCCTTTAAACTAGGTAGGCATATTTCTATGTCTATCTATCTACCTCTGTCTTCTTGTCTATGTCAGATTGATTTTATAAAAGCAAAAATTGAGCTGTTTTTTTTTTTTTTTATATTGAGAGGGTAATGTGTTCAGGGTGTTGGCAGCTGGAATTAATCCTACTGTGTGTGACAGCATCCTCAGTGACCACTTAATTATGCCATAGCTACATCCCACCTGGGGAATTACATGCACCCTCAGAGGTGCACATCATATATTTAAGATGACACTTGACCAGTCTGATGTTCTGGCATGTGGTGTGGTATGTGCTAAATAATTTTATGTTGACTTGAATTGGACCCTTTCTCAAGGGGAAGTGCTGTTTGAGCCCACACTCTTGTCTGAGCAGGCATCTTCTCTTTGATCAGCGTATACATTTACGGCATATTTGCTCCCAGCCACAGAATAGGGCAGAGCCCCTAGGCTCACACTGGGATCAAAGCCGTGGTCACTAGCCTTGTGCTCTATCCAGCTGTGTTTACCACAGACCCACTGAGTGACCCATAATGAACAAGGAAGAGCCCAGTGAAAGAAAACCCAGCCCCCCCTCGCTGATGGGGTGCCTTTGAAACACCGTCCTGGTGTGAGATGGGCCCCCTTGTTGTCTTTGCTTCTGTGGCGCTTCCTTTGAAGTGTTTGCTGGAGTCCAGTGTCCCGATTCTGGTGTGCCCTTGAGTGTATCTTCCAGGCTTGGGCTCTCCTGTTCCCTTTGCGGCTCCTCCACCTTCACTTCCCTCCCTCTTCCTTCGCTTGCATTGTCCTTCCATTCTTCATTGTTCGTCTGGTGTTTTGCTTTGTTTTGTTCCTGACCCTGTCACTTCACTTTTCTCGCCATAGGGGTGAATAGAAAAAGAGAGAAAAACAAACTCAAAACCACTAATTCATTCAGCTTGACAAAAGGTTGGAGGAAGCCTTTGAAATCCAGAGCTGGGCATGTAATAGAAACTCAGTAAGAAGGAGGAGTTGTTGATTGGCTAAAATGGGATTGGGGGTTTTCTCTGGATTTTATTTATTTGTTGCAGAAGAGTTGATTATGTATGAGAGACCTCAAATGTTCTGCAGTATCTGTAGTTTTGGTATCTGGACGTAAAAGTTGTGGCAACTTGATCATAACTCCCTTTGGCAGCTGTTTCTTCTCTGTCTTTAGAGCCTTTAGTTTGGATGTATATGGACCGGTTACCAAGAGACTGTTTCTCAAGTTCCATGAGAGTGAAGGAAGCAATGCCTTGTTTCATGTTAAAACTGAACCCAGAGGAAATTGAAAAGCTGAGGTTATTTTAGTTCCTTGACCCTCCTGGCAACTGGGTATTTATAGGCAGAACATGTTACCATGTTCATGTCTACATAAGCCTTAGAGAGAGGTGAATTTTTCATTACTGAGAATGATGATAGGTCCTGATTCTCAGTGTGCAGAGAATCAGGAGAGCCTTTGTATCAGGGCTTGTTAATAATAGCAACTCGTGAGCCCTTCTTGTGCGCTGGCACTGTGCTGTGTACTTCATGGGCACGACCGTCACATCCTCACAGTTCTGTGAGGTGGAGACTATTGTTATCCCTCCTTTACGGATGGTAACACCAAGCATTCTGTAACCTTTCAGGGTCACACAGCCAGCTGGTAAGTACCAGAGCCAGGATTCAAAACTCAGGCTGTCTGATCCTAGAGCCAGTGCTCTCAGCCACCATGTGATATTTGTGTTAACAGCACACATATCCAACAGTGATGAATCATTTGACACTGGACCCTAATGCCTGATAGTTTGGGTCAATGCAACTTAAGCTCTCTCAAACCACCACACACTACTGCGGTTATTTGGGAGGCGGCAGTGGGGGCTGTTCGTTTTAGCATGCCCAAAGGAGGGCGGAAGGAAGCAAAGGGGTGAAGGCCCCGGGACGTTAGTAGTTCAGCACACTCCAGTCCTCACAGCCTGTCCAGGGTTCCCTTGGGACTCTGAAAGGGAGGGTGCTGTCTAGCTGCCCGCAAGAGGCCTGAAATGAGTCTTGGTACAGGTGAAAACCCCACAGGAACAAACAAGGGTTTTCTTTATGCTCAGGAAGCTGCTCTTTACATTGTTTTAATTCCTGTTTAAAATCTGTGGCCCAATTTTAAGTTAGTGGCCCAACCCAATAGTAACGTTAGCCTAAAAGATTCAAACTGGAGCATTCAATAATTTGCTTTAAGCATTTGAAGACATGTCTTTTTTATTACCTGCAGACTTCATAAATCAAAGCTTATGGAGTGGAATCCTTCAAACTATTTGCTCTTTCTTTCTGCCACGCTTCCTTGGCATAGTCTAAACTTGGTAGGGTCAGTCCTGAAATTCTGTATTCTTCTGTACTTTCATACACTACCAGTATTCCCAAAGGCATTCTGGGGATTCAGGAGGATATGTTATAGCCGTAATTTTAGTTTTTCTCAATTACTAATGTAGAAACTGCAATCTTGTTGGTAAATCGGGATTTTTAATTTTTTTAACACCTCCCTCCACTTGGCCCCATGTATATGAGTTGTGTGTGTTTCCATTCACCTAGTGGAGTATCACCAGGAACTGCTTCTCTGAGGTTTGCGGGCCCCTCACATTCAGAGCTGTGACCTGCCTTGGCTGAGGTGGAAGGAGAGCTGCTCCTCTCTGAGGGCCACTCTTTGCATCTGCAGATTCCCTGGAAGTGTTTTGCTAATGGAGTGTGGTACCTTTAAGTAAAGATCACAGGCCTGACCTGTGTTGTGTGGGTTTCTTGTTTGTCAGGCCAGAGGCATTTTCTCATTTTCACAGTTGAGCTGAAAACAAAGGCCTCCTTATTCGAGCAGGGAGCTGTGCTCTTAAGAGCTGACATCAGCCTTCTCCCAGCAGGCCTTGCTTCTGCCTTAAGAGTCTTCCGCAGAGAGCTGGGAAGGCAGATCCCCGTCTTGCTGCTGGCATTTTTCTGGCCAAATAACACAGAATGAAGAAATGCCAAGCGGGGCAGGAGTCAGAGAAGCAGAACAAAGGCACTCTCGTCCATTTGTCTGTTCTAGACTGCACTGGGGACTTAGGCTTTAGCCTCTGTGGTTCTAATCTGTGCCATGAAGGTTATAAAAGTGGGACGAAAACCTTGAAGGGAGGTTTTGTCAGAGGGATGCCTATTAAAGGACATTTGGGGTATGTGACAGAATGTGCATTAGTATGTGCAGAGTCAGCTCTTAACATGACATAAGTGTATTCAAAAATGTAGAAGAGAAACAAAACAACCCAGGGTTCTGCTGTTTTCCCGATCCTCTGAGTGCGCTTTTTGGAATGATATCTTCGTGAAGATGCTTCTGCTCTGGGCACACATGTAGCAGCGGTTTGTATCCGTAGCTAGAGGGTTAACCTCGACATTGCCTGTGGGACCTTCATAGACCTCTTATTGTGACACAAAGCTAGTTTGTCCTGAATGTATATCAAGTGCTGTCCCAAATCTACATTAATAGATTTGATTGAAGACTGGAAAGAGAAATACTAAGAAATTTGCCTAGGTGTGGCTATTGATGGTTCTTTATTTTCCTCTAATTTCTTGCATATAAAGCCATTATTTGCTTGTGCCACATGCAGCTGGAACATAGCAAGGTAGTTTAGAAGCCCCACATTCTGTGTCTGGTGTAGTTTTTACTTAATAAATGGCAGGACTTGCTCTCTATCCACTTTGCTGTGTCTTTTGGTTAAAACACACACCCATGCACACTGTCTCCATTTTAAAATTTCTTCACAGATTGTCTCCAAAGCATAATTAGAGGGCTTAATGTTGCAGTAATGTTCTGGGTCTGGCAGTAGCTAGAACTGTGCCAGACAAGGGATCTGAGTTCTGGATCCAGGCCTTCCAGCCCCAGCAGAGGCCACAGGTACTTCAGAATAGAAGGAAGCAACTTTTGCTACCGCCCTCTCCTCCAGCTTCTTATGCTATCTCTTGCCTTTCTTCTTGAAGAGACCTAAGAATAATGCAGCTAATGAATCTACGTAGAAACAAGCTCCAGAAACTGGGTCGAGGCCAAGTGGAAAGGACAAAGCATCCCCTATTAGATCAGGTCAATTTAGAAGCATGTCTGAGAGCTGAAATCTTGCTTCATTCCTAAATTTCCGCATCATTGAACCCAACCAGGGATGCTTACGAGTTTTCTAACTTGTGCGGAGTCATTTCCTCAGTGGCATCTGACAGTTGGAGGGACACCGCTCGCCACTACTCAGATTGTCTCAAAACACTCTTCCCTCAGGATGCCCCAAGGGAAACGAACACATCTCCTGGTCAAAGATCGGTGGTGCCAAACTCGGTCTCCTGGGTCCGCTCCTGCATGTCAGCACATTTCAGGTTTTGACAAGTCTTAGGTACAGAAACACTGTTTAGCTGAGTTTCTCAAATGAAATTGGCCATTGAATCTAAATGTTACGGACTGAGTAGTATGCCCTCAAAATTCACGTGTCGATACCTCAGCCCATGATGTGATGCTCTTTAGAGATGAAGCCTTTGGGAGGTGATTAGGGTTCGATGAGGTCATGAGGGCAGGCTCTGGTCTGTTAGGATGAGTGCCCTTACAAGAAGAAACAGATCTCACTTGCTCTGTTCGCACCACATAAGGACACAGCAAGAAGGCGACTCTCTCTGGGTCAGGAAGAGTGCCTTCATCGAACACCGACGGTGCTGGTGCCCGAGTCTCAGGCTTCCAGCCGCCAGGACTGTGAGAAAACAAACATCTGTTTAAGCCATGAAGTCTACGATATCTTGTTATGGCAGCTCAAGCTAAGACAGAATCCTTCACCCCCTTTTCATAAGACCTGTTAACTAATATTCCTTGGAGCATACTTGCCCCATAAATATTGCCTGACAAAAAGGAGCATTTTTTGGGTTTCAAAATTCTCTTATCACAAACTTTCAGACTTACAAAGCTCTGGTGCTGTAAAGCTTAAGTATCAGCATGAAATGATGTTTAATTCCTTGACTTGGAGCTGTTGGGTGCCATCTTGAATGCTTGGGGCTGTTAGAGAAATTCATTGAGGCCAGAGAAATTAGGGAAACGTGAAGTTCTATCCTCCTCTGACCCTGTGCCTGGTTATCATCCATCCCTACTTCTTCCTGCCTCCATCGCTATTTCTAGAGAGTTACTTTATACCCACTCCCTACTCCAGTGCTGTTATCCATACCAACGATTCTATTGAAACCTCTCCTGCATTCACTCGTGACCTGCTAGTTGCCAGATTCAGGAAAGAGGGCAGTCCCTTGTCTTACTTGACTTCGCTTTCTGGAAGGGCTCTCCTCCCCTGCCTCTCTTGGCCCTTTTCTGGCTTTCTTTGGTCCCCTCCCACCCCTGTGGCCACTCCTCAGGATCTTCCAGAGACTCACCATTATTGGTATTCTTCAGGGCTCTCGCGTTCTGCCTGCACAGACCCTTCTAACCAAGTCACGTGTGAACCCATGGCTGGGCTTGCCACAATAGGTTGATGAGTCCCAAATTTTTACCTCTAGGTTAGACCAAGCCTTCACATGCATAGGTCCACCCTCCCACTGGATGTTGTATGCGTGCCCTGAATCCAGCACCACCTCACTGGAATTAACATCTGCCGCTGCGTTCTTCCAGCACTTCACCCAAGTCTGCTCCTTGTCTGTGTCCCCATATTTATGACTGGGACAAGTCTCTGTCCGCCTGCCTGGGACGTCGCCGTCTCCTTCCTTCGGTCATTGCCTGTGGATCAGCCTGCTAACTTTTCCTAGCAGGTGCTGGCTGAGGCCGTAGTTGAGACCCGCGTTGGGAAGGCAGTGCCCTCCTGACTGGTCTCACTGGTGCTCGAGTGCCAGAAGGTGGTTTCTGAAGTATTCATCTCTGCTTGGAATTCTTCCATGGCTCCCAGTCTGCCGCAGGGTGATGCCGCATGGGCCCATCTCCATAGGTGTCTGCCTGCAGGATTCCCTGGACTGCAGCCTGACAGGGGCCCACACATGCACTTCATCCTCCAGTGTGGTTCTGAAAGCCACCTCCTCTGACAAGTGGCACTTGTTCCTGCTTCATGGTGAATACTACTTTGTATACAGTGATGACACTTTGTTACAATTGGGTGTCCAGCTGTCTGTCCCCTTACCTAGACTATGAGTTCCACCAGACCAGGGGCTGAATCTGCTCGGGTCTGTAGCACCATACCCGCCCAGTGCCTGACACCAACTAGGTGCTAAGGAAATGTGCGAATGAAAAAAGAGTCACTAGGAGAGCTCTGTGAAAACCCGCTTCCTTTTGGGACAGGTATTAAGAATTGCTTTTAAACCCATAGTAATAAACCCTGAGTGGCACCACTTAGTATGCTTCCATTCTCTCCTTGTAGCCTTGATTTTTACTTCCACATGTCCTAGAACAGAGCCCCAGCACTCTCCTTTCCCTGCTAAGCTCTTGAAAACAGAAAAGCGAAAATGCACGAAGACACAACGTTCAGTCTCTATCACCAGCCCTGCCTGTGATGCTTGTTTCACAGCAAGTAATCGTTATCCCAGTGTTGACTCTGGAGTAAGAAGGCCTCGGGTTTCTTGTGTGGGTGAAATGATTTTTTTTTTCACTCTATATTTCTTGCTTATGCATCTGGCTCCAGTCCCAGTGTGAACATAAAGTGAGGTATATGGAAGTGAGGAATTCCATGCATTTGAGTTGAGTCTCACAGGGCAGAGAGGTGGCCAGACATTTCTTTTGGGTGGAAAGTGCAGATTTGCTCATACTCTGCTATGAAAAGCAAACACATCTTGGCCCAAGTATGTACTAGTGCTGGTATTTTTCAAATTTTTCCAAAAAGTCTTCACAGCCAAAGTGTTTTCAGCTCTTTTCTAGGTTTGTTGTTGTGTTTATTTTTGTGTGACAGTTTTGTGCTTGTATCACTAATAGCTGTCCTCCTCTGTGTGTTGACTTTGAATAACACCGCATCACTTTGTCTTAGGCCGTTCGCTTCTGAGCAAGTGACTACATCTGGTGATAGAAACACAGACACTCCAGGCCTCTCTCGATCACATAGGCTCCTGGTATCCTGTGGCCAGCTCCTGGGGAGGATTACTCGGGACTCCCGACAAAGTGATTGTCATGTGTGGTTGTCCCTGGATATCCTTGGGGGATGGGTATCAAGACCCTTGGGGATACAGAAATCCAAGGATGCTCAAGTCCCTCAGATAAAGTGGCATAGTATTTCCAGATAACCTATGCAAATCCTGTCTCATACTTCCTCCAGATGATGTATACCTAATACAATGTAAATGCTGTGGGAATAGTTGATACACTATATTGGTTAGGGAATAACAGCAAGAAAAAAGTCTGTCCCGTCAGAGGCCTGACGACACTTTCCACCTGTGATTGGTCGAATCTGTGGATGAGGAACTTGAGGATATGGAGGGCCATGTATACCATATCACCTGTACTTTAAGTCACATCATTCTACATATTCCAGCCAAATTTGGTGAGAATCTCCTCTTTCTATCCTTCCTGCACCCTTTTCCCACCATAGATACTTTATATTTTGGAAAAAGTTTAGCTCTGCAGAAACATTGAAGGCACTCACACCCTTCCCTGCATTCATCAGTTGTTAATGTTTGCCCATATTTGCCTTTTATCTTATTTTTCATATCTGTGGAGATAATGCTATGATCTCACATAATCTTTTCACATTCAATAATGCCCTTTACAGATTTTTTAAAATTCTTTTTTTTTTTTTTTTTTTTTTTTTTGAGACGGAGTTTTGCTCTTGTTACCCAGGCTGGAGTGCAATGGCGCGATCTCGGCTCACCGCAACCTCCGCCTTCTGGGCTCAGGCAATTCTCCTGCCTCAGCCTCCTAAGTAGCTGGGATTACAGGCATGCACCACCACGCCCAGCTAGTTTTTTTTTGTATTTTTAGTAGAGATGGGGTTTCACCATGTTGACCAGGATGGTCTCGATCTTTCGCCCTCGTGATCCACCCGCCTCGGCCTCCCAAAGTGCTGGGATTACAGGCTTGAGCCACCGCGCCCGGCTGAAATTCTTTTACATTTATTCTTTTTAATTCAAGATTCAGTAATGAATCACATTACATTTAGTCATTGTATTTTCTAGCAATCTTTAATCTAGGATTTGTCCCACTTTGCAGCGGGAAGGGCAGGGGCTTTCGTGGGAACAGAAGAGGGGACCCAGATACTGCTCTGGAGTGTCAGCTCAGGGGCTCTCACTGAAGCACCCAGGGACCAACAGCAGGGGGTTGCCTGTCCATCAGCACTGGGAGGGATGACATTGTATATGATAAAGGAGGGATTTAGGATATGTGTGGTTCTTCTGTGTTGGAAAGTGTGCATTCAGAAGAGGGAACAAGGAAGCGAGAGAACTGTTGGAAGGAGGAGGCAGAAGATTTGGAATGTCAGATGGTGAGAGACATGGAATAGAGTAAACACCTCATGCCTGCTCTAAGATAAATCACCTTCTCATAAAATTTTATTCCTGACACAAAGGCTCATCTCTGGGTCTAGCCAACAATTCCAGCAGTTTTACTTTTTAAAAAAATCCAGAATCTTCACTTACTGATGGCATAGGTGGAACAGTCCCCTGTCTCTTTTTCTCCCCTAAACGTACAAATCTGAAACAAGACCATAATAGATTTCTATCTTGGGAGATTCCCAATTTTTAACTTATAAATAATTCATTCAAGGCTCCAGTGAACACTCACACGCTCTCGCGCTCTTTCCTCTCTCTCTCTCTCACCCCCATCTCTCCTCTCCCCCTCGAGATGGCATCTCACTCTGTCACCCAGGCTGGAGTGCAGTGGCGCAATCTCAGTTCACTGCACCCTCCGCCTCCTGTGTTGCAACAATTCTCTTGCCTCAGCTTCCGAAGTAATTGGGATTACAGGCACATGGTGCTGTGTGGCTATTTTTTTGTATTTTTAGTAGAGATGAGGTTTTACCATGTTGGTTGGCCAGGGTGGCGTCGACCTCCTGACCTCAAGTGATCTGCCCTCCTCGGCCTCCCAAAGTGCTAGGATTATAGGCATGAGCCACTATGCCTGGCCCAGTGAAGTCTCTTGACTGTGAAAACTGGTAGCATTTAAGTGTGTGTTGGGGCATGTTCTAGTTTTTAGCAGCACATTTGATTTATAATAAAAATGTTCTTGGGATTTTGTGTTGGTGTTAAGAACTCCTTAACGGAGCTGTGATTGGAGGACGGTATGTCTCTAGGACCTAGGAAGGTGACCAAGTTGTAACACTTGGAGCCAGTGGTAGTGATGGATGCCGGGTGCTGGGAGAGGACAGAAGGCAGGCTCTGGTGAGAAGCTGCACATGTACCCATCGTGGGCGCCTTCCGCTCATGAAGCCCAGATCTCTGGGGCCACCTCATTTTTTTTTTTTTTCTTTTCAAGGATTGGCTGTTCAGCATTTTTTCATTTCCAAGAAATCTCACAATATCTTTCCAGTAAGTTGCCTTTTTTCCTTAAACTAACTAGGTTTGTTTTATGTTGCTTGTAACCAAAAGAACTTGTTAACAAATACAGATATTTGGGTGGTACATTGTTTTACTGTCATTTGCAGAACTTCCAATATCTTCATCCTTCCTCCCATCTCATATAGTCCCACTTTTATAGATCTCATATAGTCCCACTTTTATAGAAGTGGAATTTCTGGGTCAGAGATCTTCGATTTCGGTTTTCGCTGCTGTGTTCTGTCAGCTTCACTCTATACAGTTTGCTGATCTGTTCCCACCAGCAAGTGCATGCATCTGTCTCTTTCTTGGCATCATCCCACAGGTGACTGCTGCCACTTACTCATTTATGTAATATATGCAAGTTTCTTGGGGGAAACGTGTGTGTGTGTGTGTGTGTGTGTGTGTGTTGCTACTACAGAACTTGATCTTTTCATATCCTGATTGGCTGTTTGCATTTCTTCTGTGACTATGATGTTGATACCTTGTCTTTTTTGTAAATTAGAGTGTACATTTTTTTTCTCGATATGTTAATGACTCTTTACATTACGGGTGCTCCGTCAAATGAGTTGGGAAGATAAGTAATCTTACTTGCTTTTCAGCATTATTTACTGTGTTTCTGAAATACAGATTTTTAAATTTGAATGTGGTCAAATCATTAAATATTTTATTTAATGGAAAAGCCTTGTAAAATGTTCTAGGAAGGACTGACATGTGCTGCATAACACCTGGCCAGGGTATGTCTTGATGGTTAGAATGATTTTGTGTGTTTAAGAAGTGTCTGCTGGGGGACGGAGGGAAGCTTATTGTTCATGTGTCATCACTTCGTTGGTTCACCCCCCACCAAACCTCTCCTCAGGGCCTACAGGGTTAGGAGTGCTGGGGATACGTCAGTATGCTTAGGGGAGTCAGCCCTGGGTAGAAGAGGAACTTAAGTAGGCCTGAGAAGGTTTCTGCTACGGTGATGGGCAGGAATGTGCCCGTCTAGGCACAGCTGAGGGGGCTATGGCTACTGTCCCCCCGAGGCACGCCTGGAATGGGGGCATCGTCATCGTGACGACAGTGGGATTGTAGCCTACTCCTTCCCGGGTTGTCCTCTTTCTCAGCTGGTCCCCTCCAGGATATTTTTCACTGTCACATTGAGCTGTTAGAGCATTTGATAGTCTCGTTGAGTACTGCTAGTAAGCTCTGAAATCAGAAAAGCTTAAAATTCTGCTTTTATTTAACCATTTTACCAGATGTTTCCTGTGGCTTGACAGATGTACCATTTACTAGAAAGTTACACTCCTGAGATTTGGAATGTTATGGACACTGTTGCTATAGACAGTGTTTCTGTCAGGGCAGGATTTGGAAGAAAACTTTCACATCATTTTTGGGTTGAAGATGTGTTTTTCACCAGAACAGAAATGCTATTTTCATAATCTGCTTTTTATCTTGCCTTTTTGTAAGTCGAATCTCTGGTTTATAAAATATCCAGTTGGTCAGAGTTTATTCTGATAAATACCATGGTGCTTCAATTGGTGTTACTTTCTGAAAGCAGCTGGGCTTGGGTGTATCAGGGTCTTGTTTGCAAAACTCACCTGGGTGTAAAAGAACTCAGGTAGTGGGCAGGTGGAAATTTAAATGGGCTGAAAATCCGATGCTTCACTTCTCTGGGCTACTTGAAGCTGGCATACGGCTAAGACATCTGCAGACTTGGCAACTTCTTGCACCCGCCTAAAAGTTCACCAGGACAAACCTAGGATGGCTGTGGCACCTTTGCCTCTCCAGTGCCTGGAGCCAGCATCTGTGGCAGCCTGAGTCCTAAGAGAAAGGCCTCTCACCTAGGATTCTGCTGGTGGAAGGGAGGCAGAAGGAAGTTGCTTCCTTTGGTGCAGGAGTGAGTCTGTAGCTGCGGCTGCCGCAGAGGAGAATGGGGGAGTTCTGGCATTCCTTCTCTGAGAGTGCTGTGGAGTTGCATGCATCTTGCCTTCGGAGCTCGAGCTCTTCCACTTCGGCAGCAACCTTCCTCTCCTGTGTTTTCTTTAGCCTTATTTTGGAGTTTTATAAAAGCCTTATGTTATGGAAGATGGAGAAACAAAGAAAGAGGAAATCGCATGCTGTAATTCTGACAGCAAATCTCTTTTCTCACCAAATGGAACTGTAATGATGCGTGTAGCGTTTTGGCAAGGCACCTTCTGTAAATAAATCTTCCCCGGAGTTCCTGACCTACTCCAGGACCCATAGGAAACTTTTCTTGCAGTGCAGGGGGGCAAAGAGGCCCCTTACCTCGCAGCCCTCCTTTCAGGGGGGACTTTTATTCTGACAGGCACGCCGCCCATCCAGTTTTGCGTCTGGGACTGCTTGCCAAGTTTGTGAGGCCCAAGGCTTTCTTGTGGGAGGACGCTGGGCTGTCTTCATGCTCTTTGGCAATGATTAAAGTGAGGTTAGTACCAAGAACCCTTTCATTTTATTCCCTTATCCTTGCTTTTTCAAACCAGATGGCAACCCTGTATTTTCAGCTGTAATTAATTTAAACTGCGAGACAGCAAGTGCTGGGAGAGGTAGAGTAGACTCTGCTCAGAAGGGACAGCAGCGGTTTTTCTTCTCGTCCCTCCCTCCCTTCTCCCCCAACGCCACCGTGCCCCAGTCATATCTGTGTCATGCAGTTTCTCCGAAGCGGGGACTGGAAGGGGAGATAGGGCTGCCCGTGGGAGCTGGAAGGGTTAACGCACACGAGTTATTGTTTCTTTAATGGATTGGAAGCCACCAAGTTTCAGGTGATGGCTGTCATGTGACCTCCTCTGCACAATGGTGCATAGTTTGGCTGCTGATTCGGGGAGTACAAGGTGCTTTTTCTTCCCACTCAGTCCAGCTGCCAAGATCGCCTCAAAAAGGGGTATGTTTTAGGTTTAACATTTATTCTTAAAGAAAATTACAAGGGAAATAAAAGCACTTGGCCACAATTGGAGTCTGGAGGGTTTGACCTCAGCTATTTGACCACTTCCCTCCATGGAAATTTTACTTGAGTCCTTCCTCTATAAGTTGCCTTAGAGTGCAGGACCAATTAGAGATTGAGAGATCTTTCACATTTAATAGAAAATGAATGCTTTTGTTTCATCTCTCAGTCACTTGTAAAGTCACTCCACAGAGCAGCCTCTGCTTCCACCCTTTGGTCCCCTCTTTGTTCTGAATGAAGCTGGGTTGAAAATGGAGAGTGGAGTAAGTGACTGCTCGAGGGCCAGGTGTCTAGATATGCTCCTAGGTATGTACCTCCCTGCACAGATGAGGACCCCTGGGTTTTAGTTTCATCATTCAAGAAATACACTTTCTGGCCATTAAAGAGGAGTTTCATGGCCAGGCGCAGTGGCTCACGCCTGTAATGCCAGCACTTTGGAAGGCCGAGGCAGGCAGATCACCTGAGGTCAGGAGTTCGAGACCAGCCTGGCCAACATGGTGAAACCCCATCTCTACTAAAAATACAAAAAAATCAGCTGGGCGTGGTGGCATGTGCCTGTAATCCCAGCTACTTGGGAGGCTGAGGCAGGAGAATCACTTGAAACCAGGAGGCAGAGGTTGCAGTGAGACGAGATTGTGCCACTGCATGCCAGCCTGTGTGACAGAGCAAGACTATCCTTAAAAAAAAGAAAAAAGAAGTTGCAGATTGAAGATGATCTGTGAACATAATGTATATGGAAAGCACTTTGTAACACTGTACACCAATGTTATACTAATGGTCCATATTGCTATTATTAACAGCCATCTTCCGATGACTTGAAACAATTTTTAAAGGCTCACAAGAGAAATAAGAACCACAAATATGTAGCTTTTAAGTCTCCAAAATGCTTACTGTTGATGACATTATTGACTGCAGTGGGCCCCTTGTATGCCCAAGTTTCCTGGATTTAGTGAGCTGGGTGGTGGATATTCTTTGTTTATTTAACTTTTATGTCCAGTGTTTACATTATTCATGAGCATTCACTTCTCATGAACCACTTGGGTTGTTTTCACAAAGGCTTGCAATTTCAGTTATTGCTGTGGACAGGATCCATCCTTTTGGAAACTTAAACATCCTTTTTTCTCTAGCAGAGAGGGCCAAATGTTAAATAAAAAAATGCGTCCTATATTTCCAACTTCCTTTACTGCCAATGATCTGTTGAAAATTAAGCAGAATTATCATAGGATGCAAGCAATTTGACTTAACAGGTAGACACACAAAATAACTGAAAGCAGAGATATGAACAGATATTTGCACACCTGTGTTCATAGCAGCATCATTCACAATAGCCGAAAGGTGAAAACTAGCCAAGTGCCCGTCATCAGATGAATGGATATACCAGGTGTGGTCTGTACATACGGTAGAATAGTACTCAGCCTTAAAGAGGTAGGAGATTCTGGCCCATGCTGCCACATGGGTGAACCTTGAGGACATGTAAGCCAGTGACAGAAAGACAAGTGTTGTGTGATTCTACTGATAGGAGGTCCTAGAGTAGTGAAAGTCCTAGAAGGTAGAAAGGTGGTTCCAGGGGCTTCGAGAAGGAGGAAGTGTGGGAGGTGGGTGTTGAATGAGTGCAGAGTTGGTTTGGGAAGAGGAGATGGATGGTGGAGTTGGTGGCACAGCATACCAGTATAGTGCTTTACCATAGTAAAAATAAAATAAGAACTGTGATGATCAACTTCGGTTCAACTGAATAAACATGAATCAGTCTATTCTGTGTGAATCCTTTATATTCCATACTCACCTGGGGTGACTGAGGCTGTGAAGGAGAGTCGGGCAGCTTGGAGGGCAGACTCAGCTCCAGGAATACAGTGTTCGGTGCCTAATAATCAAGAGATAACAGTGTGATGACCACTGAGAGTGGCAGTTTTTTTTTGTTGGGGGTGGAGGATGGAGTTTTGCTTTTGTTGCCTAGGCTGGAGTGCAATGGCATGATCTGAGCTCACTGCAACCTCCACCCGCTGAGTTCAAGCGATTCTCCTGCCTCTGCCTCCTGAGTAGCTGGAATTGCAGGTGACCGCCTCCATGCCCGGCTAATTTTTTGTTTTTGTTTTAGTAGAGACGGGGTTCACCATGTTGGCCAGGCTGGTCTTGAACTTCAGATCTCAAGTGATCCGCCTCTCAAAGTGCTGGGATTACAGGCGTGAGCCACCACGCCCTGCTAGGGCTGGTAATTTTAATTCAATTTAAAGCGTAGTTAAGATTCACTGTTACCATCTGGTTTTGGAAGCCCTAGTACAAAGGAAAGGTGCATGAAACTTGGGGTCCTGGGGAAGGGTGCTTCTGAATTCTCCAGAAGCGTTATTTGAATCATCATCTCAGGAGTTTGGGGGAAGAGATGCCACTTCAGTGTTGAATGGAATCATTGAATTCCCCCCACTTTCTTTCCAGGCTTTCACACTGCATTCTCCGCAGCGAACACTTCTGGGCTAAAATGATTTAATAGCTAGGGGATTACATCTAGATGTGAGTGATCAGTGAAGCTCAGTAGACAGCTTGGTTCTGAATTTTACACAGAATTTGAAAATGAGACTCTTTTGAAAGAAAAGCAGTTTGTTAGATCAATGAAATGAGCTCTCCATAGTGTTTTTCCAGGTCCTGTGGAATAGATGTGCTTTAAGAATAGAGGAGATTGATTTGTAATTAGGCTGTCAGTTGTCAGCAAAGCAGTAGTCTTGCCCTCAAAATAATTTTTTGTTTAATTTAAAACTTATTTCTGTAATGCAGTCTGATTTTTTTTTTTTTTTTTTAAAGAAAATTAGCTTGGCCAACCCTTTTACCCTGTTTTGGAAAGATGGAGCATAGCCCTGACTACCTGGATGCTCAGAGGCAGTTCACGTTGAGAATAAACACACTACGTGATTTGCTTTTGGAAGGACTTACGGTCTATTATTATTTTAAAGACTGTATAGTAGATGCCTCAAAATCTTTTACTACATGAGTATTTAATCACTTTGTATACTCAATACTCAGATTTTCAGTGAATGTACAGTTTAGCTTAATAGTTTTGTGGGGGTTTTTTGTTTTTGTTTTTGTTTTGCAGAGTTTCTGAGTTCAGTCAAGGTAGATCAGTGACTTTAAGAGGAAAACCAGGTTTAAAATTTTGATTTAGTGCCAAATAAATTTATTGAACCAGAGGTCTTCCTGTAGTGTGGAGAGGTCCACAGAATGATTTTGAACTGGTTCCTGCCAGCCTTAGGGCTGGACCATGGGAAGGTGGCTGGCATGCAGGCGGTTGTGACCATGGCTGGGTGTGTAGGGAGGAGGGGACTGCCACACACCTCGTGGCACAGAAAGGAGGTCTGATGTCTCCGATACGCCTGTACGCACTCATTCATGTCTGCTCTTTAGCCAGTATGGGGTCACAAAGCCGAATTAACCGGAAGGAAAGGACTGGAGGCTTCTATGCGACCACACTGTGCAGCATGGGTATGGAAATGCCTATTGGCATCTTTGGTTGTTTTGTTGAAAAAATAGTTCTGTTGACTGCAGGTCTTGGAATAATCCTGATGTTGAAGGTTAATCCTTTTTTTTTTGAGACGGAGTTTCGCTCTTGTTGCCCAAGCTGGAGTGCAATGGCACGACCTTGGCTCACTACAACCTCCGCCTCCTGGGTTCAAGCAATTTTCCTGCCTCAGCCTCCTGAGTAGCTGGGATTACAGGCATGTGCCACCATGCCCAGCTAATTTTTGTATTTTTAGTAGAGACAGGGTTTCTCTATGTTGGTTAGGGTGGTCTCGAACTCCTGACCTCAGGTGATCCACCCGCCTCAGCCTCCCAAAGGGCGGTGATTACAGTCATGAGCCACCACACCTGGCCACTAAATAATTTTATAATATTTTCCAGCAATTTGCTGCATTATGTGGAGTAAAAACTAAGAGTAAGCCTTCAAAAGAATTTGAAGATATGAAAGATAACGCAGTGCCAGCCGGAAGAACGAGAGGGAACGGTGGAAGGTCTTCTGACACATTTGTTTCTGGCGGGTCGGCACTGGCCGGGGCAGTCTTCCTTGGGTTTCTCCAGGAGCCCCAGGGCCATGGACAGCCCCACCCTGGGTCACCCAGCTTCACACGTTCCTCTGACTCTATAACTTGTTGGTGCTGGTTTCTCCTGAGAATTTGTTTAGTGTTTGGTTGGCTTGTTGGTAAAATAGTTGTGTGCCAGGCACTGTTCTAAATGCTGACTTACGGAAACTTCTGAGCAGCCCACCCAGCAATGACTGCTCCCATTTGTTTGCCTCCAGGCATGTCTAAAGGAAATGTGTATTCTCTCTTAGCCTTGAGTTGGCCAATGGGCTCTCCCTCCACCCCCCGCCTTCCTGAGGTGGGGCATTGGAGGCAGTGGGTCCTGCCCTCCGCTTTGCCAGCACAGGGAAGCCTTTCTGGCAGAGCTCAGAGTCGGATTGAGGGTGTGGGGTAGAGAGAAGCAGCAGGGAGAACAGGACATCTGGGTTGACTGGCACTGGGTGGTCTCAGTGGTCGGTTGCCTTTTCTTCACCCCTCTCCAGCCCTCGCCCCAGCTGTCTCAAGTAGTCCCTGGAAGATAGCAAGGCAGGATGCTAGTGTGCGGATGCCTCTGCTGCTGTGCAGGGATCGCGCGCTCCCAGGGCTCTGTCCACCTCAGACACTGCAGCTCAGTTCGGAAGGAAAGACAGTGCTTTTAATCCCTCCCGTGATACAAGGACCCTGTTTAATGCCAAAAATATAGTGGCTGTGTTTTTGAAGTATTCCTTGAGAGACTACATAATGACAAAAACAACTACAAATTTAGCAGCAGTAGGAATTTTAAATTAATTTCGATTTTATTAATGTCAGCCACATCTCCATTCATTTGAAAACTCTAATGTGGGACACATCTGTTTTGTCTGTAAGCAGTGATTAATGCGCACATGGATTCCTGCCCCATCTGAATTAAGTTCCGGGGATCCCGGCTGCAGGTGGGCAGCCACTACTTCCCTGGCAACAGTTACTAACGTGGGGGCAGATGAGCTGTTTTACCATCACATTCTCAGCTATAACCTGTTTCTCAAACTTCAATTTTTCTTAAAACACTAAGGCTAATAATTGAAAACATGTGTAGACAGTTCTGGTTAAAGAAAACTGGTACCTTATTACATAGAGTGGAGCTATTCAGGTATGTGACCTGAGTATCGGGCAACCTGGCTGTACTCTATGCCGCTGGCCAGCATTGCCACGAGTCCTGCCTGTCCATAGGCCACAGGTCTGGAAAGCCTGCACACGGTCCCAAGCAAAGAGGGCCTCTGCTGGAACTGGATATGGGAAAGTTGCAGGGGTTGCCTGCGGACTCACTGAGAATCTGTTTGCTCTGACTTTACGCCTCATTCTAGTCAGACCAGCCACCTGGCTTGCTGGGCCACCATAGGGAGAATGGAATGATGGGGGCCACCAGCAGCAGCGTTTCCGACAGGTCTCCAACTAAAAGCACTCCTCTGAAATTAGTTTTCTCTCCTAAGGCTGACATTTTGGGTGTCTGGAACCTTTCTTTAAACGGCTGCTGCTGGGTAAGTGCACACTGTGGTTCTGGATCCGCCAGGTTTCCCAAGTGTCTTCTGTCCCTCTCGAAGATCTGAGGACCAGTTGTGCCCTAGGGAAAGAGGGACCTGCTTTGCCCTCAGAGCTCCTTCCAGTCTCAGGGAGAGAGAGGGGCAGCTTCACACACGATGCACATGCCGGCTGAGCTGCTGGAGAGTCAGGAACCCTGAAGGCTGGCGCGTGTGGAGATGCTGGCTATGCTGATTTAATGACTGTCACTCTTGAGAGCACAGTGACTGGAAACCCTCGGCGCAGTTAGAGTCCACACTGGCAGGAGAGCAGCAGAAGTGGACGCCCGTTTGCTGTCTCAACGGGCGCTTTTCTTCCAGCACCTGAGCTGCTTTTGAAACCCTCCGGGCACTGGCGGCAGGGGAGGAAGGGCCGGGTGGAAGGGACTGAGCTGAGTCCCTTCTCCGCCACCTGTCAGCTGCATGGCTCCGGGGCGGATCCCTCCACCTCTCAACCCACATTCCCTTGGTGTAAAGTGGGAGTGGGGGATTGGCAAGAGTGTTGAAGAAGAGAGAGGAGGTGCAGGAGTAATGAAAAGACCTGTGGCTTTATTCTTTCTCCCCCAACACCGCCGAGCCAAAAGGTTTTGGACAGTAGCTCAGCAGACAGGCTTCTTCCCTCTTGTGTGTAGGCACAAGTGGGGCTGGTTCTCCTGGCGTCCTGAACCTTCCTTGGGGGCAGCTAGCCCTGTAGCTTTTAAAATATATATATTGATTGATTTTGTTTAATTGACAGTAATTATACATATTCATGGGGTACAGAGTGAAGTTTTGATACGTGTCATGTAGAGTGACAAGCTCAGGGTGGTTAGCATCCATCATCAAACCTTTATCGTTTCTTTTTGCTGGGAACATCCACTGTATGGATGTCCCGTTTGAAACTATGTAGTGTATTACTGCTAACTGCGGTGACCCTATAGTGAAACTATGTAGTGTGTTATTGTTACTACACTTGATCTCAGTCAAAAGGCCGAGAAGCAATAGTGTGCTATTGTTCACTGCAGTCATCCTGCAGTGGTCCAGGTGACCACAGTGCTGGAACTGACTCCTCCTATCTGGCTGTAATTTTGTATCCTTTAGCAAACCTCTCCAGTCCCTACCTTCCTACCCGTCCCAGCCTCTGGAACACTTGGCTTCTTACTGGCAGGTCTGGGCTGACCTGGCTTCGCTGGCCCTGATCTCTGCTTCGACCGTCTTTGTGTGGTGCTTATGCAGTGCCCCGGAACGACAGGTGTACAGGACAGGTGCCCGAGGCCCAGTGGATCTCTTCCTCTTTAAATATCCAGAGGAAGCTTCAAAATCTTTTAGGTTGATCGTAGATAAAGCAGAGGAAACATGGGCATGGTAAATATCTAAAGCCATGTAAAGCAAGGCAGCAGGTGGGTACGGCCTGGAAATTGTATTAGTTTGCTAGGGCTGCCATAACACAGGGCCACAAACCGGGTGGCTTAAGGTAACCAAAAATGTATTGGCTCACCGTTCCTGCAGGCTGAACGCCTGAGAGCAAGGTGTCGGCAGGGCTGGCTCCTTCTGAGGGCTATGGGGAGCGTCTGTGCCGGCCTCTCTCAGCTGCTGGTGGCCTCTGGCTCCCATGGCTTGTCGATGACAGTCTTCTCCCTGTCTTCACATCATCTTCCCTCCATATGTGTCTGTCACCATATCCAGATCTCCAGTGTTTTCTAATAGGGCACCAGTTATATTGGATGAGAGCACACCCTGATAACCACGGCTTACTTGGTCCTCTGTAAAGACTCTATTTCAAATAAGTTCACACTCAGAGATCCCAGGGGTTAGGACTTCAATGTCTTTGCAGGGGACACAATTCAACCCATTACAGAAATTAAAGGCATTTCACAGAATAAAATAGAATAGTCAATACGTGTGTGAAAAGATGGTCGACTGCACTGGTAACTGTGGAAATGCAAATTAAAACAAGAAGGAGAATGGCAGAAATCCACAGGTGACCAAGGCAGATGTCACTGAGGACACACTTAGCAGTGGTCAGCCATGGCCATCGGAGGGACAGCGAAGTGAATGGCTGCCTTTGGAAGGTTCTGGCCACATCTGTAGAAGTTGAAGGTGGTGTGCTCAACAGCAGCTGCATGACCTGCAGATAGTGACCTGAGAGAATGTCAGAAGCCCTGGTCCCCAGCACCAGGAGGCATGTCTGAGGACTTAAAGCACTGTGGGGCCACCTTCTTTTCTTTTTTCTAATTTGAGACAGTCTTGCTCTTTCGCCCAGGCTGGAGTGCAATAGCTCAATCTTGGCTCACTGCAACCTCCGCCTCCCAAGTTCAAGCGATTCTCCTGACTCAGCCTCCCAGGTAGCTGGGATTATAGGTGCACACCACCACACCTGGCTAATTTTTATATTTTTAGTAGAGAGGGGTTTTGCCATGTTGGTCAGGCTGGTCTCAAACTCCTGACCCCAGGGGATCCTTTTGGGAGCCTTGGGCCCTCAAAGTGCTGGGATTATAGGTGTGAGCCACCGCCCCTGGCTGGTGGGGCTGTTTTTATAAGGAAAAACCAAAGAGTGCCCAGGCGCTGGTCCGCAGCAGAATGCGTATGTACGCAGTTGTGTATTCGTATGAGGAATACCGTGGAGCAGGCAAATAACATGGATAAGCCTGGCCTCTGTGTCGGAACATGGGTAGAGCGCCAAGACCACGTGAGGGAAAGACACAGTTGTACAACAAGACTTCTGGTGTGCTGGCATGCTGGGATGTGAAGCATGCTGTGGATTACTTCCAGACACATCCGGTGTGGCAAGAGGATGACAGCCAGCCATGTAGCCAAATCTGCAGCAGAGGATGCCCCTGGGGATGAAGAGAGGAGAATGGGACTGAGGAGGGCCTGGAGCAGAGGCCTCATGTGTCTTGCATGTTCTGCTGCTTTCATCACGGCTAGAGGAAAGAAAAGGCCTGAAGCAAATATGAGAGCGTATTTTCATTTGCTACTTCTGAGTGGTGGGTGTATCGGTCTTTGTATCTTCCTCCCTTCCGGAAAATGGAAAGGCTTTGCAGCCAGTCCAATATATATTGGAATCATTGTATGAGTTGTATAAACTTAGAAAAGTTATTTAGCTTCTCTAAAGCTCAGTTTACTTACTTGTAAAATGCGGGTGATGATACTTATTTTGCAATGGGGCAGTGAATTTACTAAGATAAGGTCTAGCATATGATTGGGCATGTTACCTTCAATAAATGAGAGCTGCTGCTGATAAGAAAGATCATCAACGTAAATCACTGACTTAGAGATTCCCCAACTTTTTTTTTTTTTGAGTCAGGGTCTCACTCTGTCACCCAGGCTGGAGTACAGTGGTGCAGATCTTGGCTGACTGCAACCTCCATCCATTGGGCTCAGGTGAGCCTCCCGTCTCAGCTTCCTGAGTAGCTGGGGCCACAGGTGACATGACACCATGCCTGGATAAAGTTTGTATTTTTAGTAGAGACAAGGTTTGCCATGTTGCCCAGGCTGGTCTCAAACTCCTGGGCTAAAGCCATCTGCTGGTCTCGGCCTTTCAAAGTGCTGGGATTACAGGCATGAGCCACTGTGCCCGGCCAATATGGTTCTCATGCTGGGACCACAGGCCACTGCTGTCTCGAGATACGTGGAGCAAATGAGTTCTATGTCGCCTGGTCCATGGAGTTGATTTCTGAAATAACCAGCAAAAAGAGGGGCACTACCTTTGTGGGGAGTGTTTTACTTTTATTTTCTGAGACAGGTCTCATCCTCTGCTCAGGCTGGAGTGCAGTGGCTCCATCATAGTTCACTCTGCCTTAACTTCCCAGCTCCAGCCATCCTCCCGAGTATCTGGGATTACAAATCCTGCCACGATGCCCAGCTAATTTTTGTATTTTTTGTAGAGACGGATTTTGCCATGTTGCCCAGGCTGGTCTCGAACTCCTGGGCTCAAGAAATCCACCTGCCTTGGCCTCTCAAAGTGCTGGGATGACAGGTGTGAGTCACTGCACCTGGCCCCTTTGTGCGGAGTGAACGAGGGAAACATTATGTGGGTGAATGGTTGTGGCAGTGATGTGATCAGCTGACTGCGGTGGCATTCACACACAGGTTTGATTCTCTTGACATTCTGGTGGCTTTTCTCAGTTATTAAGCAGTGCTAAGTGATGGCAGTAGTTGGCTGACGCGTAAAGGCAGAGACGGTCTCTGCCCTGTGTCCCTGCTGGTGAGGATGGGCCTACTGTTGAAGCCAGCAGCCTCAAGGTCATCTCTGTCTTTGGGACAGTCCGAATGCCAGTGTTTCCTAGCTTTTTCCTGCCCACGACACACTTCTTGCCATTTGTACCTAGGAGGGTGTCTCTGCCTCAGCCGCCGCCACCTCTGCAAACATCATCTTCACCCAGGCCTTCCTTTGCAACCACCATCCCCACTTCCCATCTAAAATTGGCACAGAGGAGTGACACGGCTTGACCAGGATGTCTTGGAGACACACCCAAGCATCTTACTGCCTTCTGGGAAGCAGTGAATTCTCCCTCTCACAAGAGGAGAGAAGCCACAGTGATGAGTTCATTCCTTTGCATGTGTTGTGGGGCACTATGGATGACCTTGGGGACATTTAGAAGTGGGGAGCAGGTGGGGAGGACAGCAGAAGCTGGAGAAAGGACCTGAAGGGAGAAAATCTCTCACCACTGTTTATGGCCAAGATTTAAATGTTCCCTAAATTCTGCTTTTTCAGAGAAAAGTCTTTTCCGCCAGTCATTTTCTCTGAAATGTCCTTAACTCTCCTGTCATTTGCCACAAATACTGTTGACTGGACCCACACATGATATGTGTACCTTAATGATTCATTTATTCTGTGGACAGTGGTCACTCATGCTGAGCTGAGGAGATTAGGGTGTCGGGGCTGCAGTGTTGGCCCTCCCATGAGTGCACGGTCCAGCCCGGGGCTGGGGTCCCGTGGGAGCTGTGCAGCGGGAGCTTACTGATTGAGAAAGGAGCACTGTGGGACTGTCTGGGGACTGGCTTTGGCAGCGGGCATCTCCGAACTGCTGCTTTCCTGTGTCTCTGGAGTTGCCTGGGAAGCCGGGCAGAAATGGAGCTGGTGGGTCGGGAAGGCATCCTGGAAACTTGGGGCAGAGCTGGGAGGTGTTGTAGAGTCTCTGGGTGGCCTGGTGTGAGGATCCTGAGCGACTGATGTCTGTGGTGGGTAGCATGTGTAGGCAAAGCCTTCGTCTTCTCCTGCCTGGCCATCTCTCTGTAGAACTGGGATGGTACTGACCTGCCTTGTTCACATCAGAAACCCCAGGGGGTACCAGGTAAAGGTTGAGAGGAAGTTCTTGCCTTTTTTTTTCTTGTGATGGAGTTTCACTCTGTCGCCCAGGCTAGAGTGCAGTGGTGCCATCTCGGCTCACCGCAGCCTCTGCCTCCCTGGTTCAAGTGATTCTCGTGCCTCAGCCTCCCGAGTAGCTAGGACTACAGGCATGTGCCACCAAGCCCAGCTAATTTTTTTGTGCGGTTAGTAGAGACAGGGTTTCACCATCTTGGCCAGGCTGGTCTTGAACTCCTAACCTTGTGATCTATCTGCCTAAGCCTCCCAAAGTGCTGGGATTACAGGCATGAGCCACCACACCCAGGCGGGAGGAAGTTCTTTCTGTATTATTCATTTAAAATGTTGTTATTTTTTAAATTGTAGTAAATTAGCATAGCACACAGCTGACCATCTTAACCAGTTTAAGTGCACCGTTCAGTGACATTAATTCTGTTTTGGAGGAAGCTTTTTAAGATTAAAGATGTGCTAGCAACCTTATTTAAAGACAGGGTCTCGCTCTGTTACCCAGGCTAAAGTGCAGTGGTGTGATCATGGCTCACTGAAGCCTCTACCTGCTGGGCCCAAGCGATCCTCCCACCTCAGCCTCCAAGTTTAACTGGGAACACAGGTGCACGCCACCATGCCCAGCCAGCAACTTCATGATGATGTACCATGTTAGCGTCCGGCTGTCCTGTCGTCCTGTCAGTTCTCAGAGCTCAGATTCTCCTGTAACTGCAGTGGGGAAGCGAGAAGAGGAGAGGGCTGGAGACGGTGCTGTGTCTTAGCTCTGTGCCGCCCCTGCCTCCCCCTCCCCTGGTCCCTCTTCCTTTCGATCTCTGTCTCCACCTAGAACTCTGGTGCTTGGGGGATGTCACCGCACAGCCTTCAGTCTTCTCCTGCCAAGTGAGGCCTGGCATGGGGACAGGTTGCTCTGCCACCTCAGGGTGTCGTTTTATGGGAGGCCTGGGCCAGAGGCTGGCCTGGATCTCGCCTCTTTCACCGGGTGGGAGCCCCTGTCCTGCCATGATGCCCAGGGGCCTTCGGGGACCCCAGAATATATCCTCAAAATGTCCTGTGCCCATACCTCCTTTTCAGCCAGAAGAACTCAGATCCGTGTAGCTCATGGCGGTCCGTGGTGAATGCAGCCCAGTGCAGGCTCAGAACGCCCGGTGATGGGGCTAAGTGGGCTGAGCAGCCCGAGCGTGTTTGTGGAAGGATAGGAAACTCATGTTAATGAGTATCAAACAGATGCAGAACACTTTTCACATGATGGATTCTTTCAGTGTTACTCCTTAGAATCTGGTTAACTTTTCCCCCAAACACTATAGACATTCTTGGCTTCTGAGCTTGGAGAGCAGGTGGCCTTCAGTCCTCAGAAAACTCTGTCCTGGATGATAGTGTTGGAAGCCTCTCTCTCCCTCCTTCCTCTTTCCATCTTTCTCTGCGAGGCAGCGGCAGTGGAAGTGCCCACCAAGGCTGGGTGTGTGGCCCGGGGCAGGGCTGGTGCCGCGCAGCCTCAGCAGCTCCAATGGGCCTGCTGCAGAGCCACTAAGCATTGTGGGTGCTCGCGCTTGTGTAGTGGGCTCTCCCGGGCACAGTCGGGACCAGGAGTGGAGGCCACCCTCATCTCCTGGGGAGGATGCATGCAGTTTTCTGCCATCCCCGAGAGCATGTGACGCCTGGGAAGCAGTGGCCTGGAGGTGATTCACCCGGGGGAGTGGGGCCTAGAAAACAATGTCTGTCTTGAAGCTCCGGGAACCAGGAAAATGAGCTGGAAATGTGAGTGATGTATAATTTTACTAAAATTAACCAGCCACTTCGCTGGACCTTGTCTCGCTGTGTTTTCAGCGTCTTTGTCTGACTGTGGTGCCCACTGCACTGTGTCCCATGGACTGTCTTTCAGGTCAGTGTGCCTGGAAGTCCCCTTCTCCCCACTGCCTTGCGTAGGGTGGGCGCACAGCGGGGCCGTGGGAGCACAGATTTAGGTGCAGGCTGCCCCCTCCTCACCTCAGCCCTGGCAGCTGGTAGCCTGGCATCCCTCTCCTCTGTGATGTGGTCTGATCGTCATGCTTGGATTTCCCAAGGTGAAGCTGAGTCATCCGTGTGACGGTGCTGTGCCCCAGGACGTAGGTGCGAGGGATGGGCAATGCCTTATGTACCATAACCTTGGTTTTGGCCATGGGCAGACACGGCCTGAGCTTCAGGCTGCTCCTTCTTGCCACCCGGGGGTGTCTTTATCTTTGGACTTCTGCAGCCCTGTGTTAGCTTCCATGGCAGCGCCACCTCGCCTGGAGCCAGAGCCATCACTGGGGAGCTGCAGCTCCTCCCGGGCCCTTCTGTCCCTGCTAGATTGTAGGCCCATGAGAAGGCAGGGCTGTGGCTTCCTTTCTGTAAACTCCACAGAATAGGGATGCAACTAGCACTGGTTGAATAAACAGAGTCTAAATTCAGAGGCAGACTGTGTCTGAGGCACTCATGAATCCATGACCTGAGCCCCGAGGTCTGTGCTCTTCATGAGGTAGCCCAGGGAAGCATCAGCTGGGGTAGAGAGAAAACTGTCAGGGAAGCCATTCACTCATGTTAAAAAAGAAATTGTTATCTTTATCTGAATTTAGAAGGGAGCAGGATGCTGAAGGTGAGTGTGTGTGGTGACACCGATGAACTGTGTTCAGGAACCAAAGCCCTGTTTAAAGCCAGACGATCTCAGGCCTGCTTGTCCTGATGTCCGTTCAGTGGAAGGTTCTTCAGTGATGTCTGGGATCGTAACCCTTGAGGCATTCATTGCAGAAACCTGTGCTGTCTTCTGAATCGCCACAGACAGATGACATTATGGACAGGCTGGTTTCAGTATAAACTTTATTATTGTTTTATTTTAATGTTTGGAAAATTGCCAGCATGTGTGTGGCGCGGGTGGAACCTACTATCTAGACTCTGGCCAGAACATTGTCTTCCGTGTTTGTCTTAATGGGCTGAACGTTTATTCCCTAATTGCTTTTAAGACATTTTGTGTCATCAGCCAGAGAATAAAAGGAAAAAAAAACTGCATAAAGGAATGCTGGTTCCTGTCCAGCTACGCGCCCTATAATCAATACACGTGGCTTAGGACTGATGGGGTTCTCTTGGCACTCACTGATGGTTGCAGCGCGCGCCGTGATTGTTTTCATTTGTGGTGCTGTTCGCCCCTCACTTAGAGCCCTGTGGGTGGATCTTACTATGACCACGTGGTTGCATGAGGACGCAGAGGCTCGGAATGCCTCAGGGGCACTAAGTGGCAAGCTGAGTGTGTGTCCCTGCTAGAGATGGCACAGAGTGACATCATGACGTCACAGCCGAGGTGGCACTCAGGCCCTCTCGTGCTTCTGCTGAGCCCTTAACAGCTCACCGATTGGGCTGCAGAGTCCATCTGAAGGCTTGGACACGCTTCCAGTTGAGTCCTCAGCCCCCCAGCTCTCCACCACTCTGCCCATTCACAGCTCCCCTCCATAATACCTGCCTTTCTTATCCCGTCACCCATGCACAGTTTCTCTTCATTCATTCACTAAGTCACTCTGCGCCGAAGGTAGCAAAGGTAATGAGATAGGTGGGACTCAACCAGCACCCTTGGAGGCTCCTGCGTGTGGGGAGGGGCGGGTGCCGAGATGAAGAGACCGTTGACGGTGGGTGATGGGTTTTATATTCAAGGTTGGCACAGGGCGCTTTGGGATTCAGAACCCTGCAGCTGTGGTTGGCAGTGCAGGACCAGGGAGGAGGGAGGCCGGAGCAGCACCACATGTACACAGCCACAGAGGCATAGAGTGGCTGTGTCTTATTTGAGCAATGGCATATGGACGGTTGGAACTATGGAGCAAAACATTTGGACGTGTGGAGCCAGAGGTGAGGGTGGGAAGGTGGCCAGGGCCAGAGGCCACCATGGCCAGTGCTGAGCTGCTAAAAACGTTAACTAAGGACTGGATGTGGTTGGATTTGCCTTATAAAGAGGCTGCTCTGCCATGGACACAAGCAAAGCAGAAAATCTGAGTCAGGCCGGTAGTTGTCTCATTGTCGATATCCTGGTTGTGATATTGTACTGTATTTTACAAGACATCACCATCGGGCGAGTCAGGGTTAAGGGTGCGTGGGATGCCTCCGTGTTATTTCTTACAACTGCAAGTTAATCTACAATATTAGAAAGGTATGCCTGTCACATACATGCATGCGTGTGTGTGTGTGTGTGTGTGTGTGTGTGTGTGTATGTGTGTGTGTGTGTCATATTCAGCCAATCCGGGAGTGGGGCTGTGGCTGTTCTTTCACCAGGACAAGCTCAGGCTTTTCTGCTAGTTAAAGACAGGTGACTACTTGCAGACTCTGAAAATAATTTGTGTTTCTTAAAGAAAATTCACTGAAATCATGATTCACACATTTTTCTCAAAAAGACCAGCTTATTATAGAAAAAGATTACTCTCAGTGGAGGACGTGGTGGATTCAAGGGGCAAGACCCAAAGCAGAAGGAATTGTGGGACCCCTGCAATCTGTGGCACCAGAGCAGATGCTGCCACGGGTCAGCTAGCAGCCTGAGCTGGTTGTTCACCAGTCTGAGTCTCGGGGTTCTCATCTGGAAAGGGGGAGGTGGCGGCATTGCCTGCTTAGTGCTGTTGAGAAGATGGGTAAAGCAGGGAGGATGGAATGAAGTGGGGAGGGTGGACCGGCCTGGCTGTGCCTCACCTGTGTTGGGGGTCCGTGTCTAATAGACAAAACACATCACAATGTCTTCAGACTAACACGTCAGATGGAGGTGGTGCTGACTGTCTCACCTGGATTCTGTGTGGCATCGCCTGAGTGCTCAGCACATGGCCAGGGCTGGTGATGGGCCTTCTGGAAGCAGGTCACTCTTGCTGGTGGGTCCTGGACGGGAGAGCTGCGTACTGGCTCTCCCTGTTCTCCTGACCGGAGAGTAATGTGCCAGGAGCACCACAGCAGACGCTGCCACGTGTTGGCCAGCAGCCTGAGCTGGTTATTCCACCAGTCTTGAGTTCTCGGGGTTCTCGTCTGGAAAGCAGGTGATGATGGCATTGCCTGCTTAGTGCTGTTGGGAAGACGGGTAAGCAGTACTGTGGAGGCTTAGAACAGGGCCTGGCGTGTAGGGCGCAGTTCGTGACTCTGGATCGTCAGCGTCCCCGTCCTGTCTAAATGGCAGGTCCTTATCAAACCAGCTTGGCCCCCAGCTCTCCATGCTCCAAGGGAGTGGAGATTATTATAGAATTATTATAGAAGTGACCAGAGAGTTGGGCAGAGGACGCCACAGAGTTGGGGGCTCCATATTCTGTGGAGCTGGCTTTGGACTTCACTGGCAGCAGCCCTCCCGGCACCCAAAGGCTTTGGCGTTGGGCTGGCAGCCGGCTCTTCACTGTGCTCCTGGACCCTGCGATCTGAGCTTCAGGGTAAAAAACAAGTGACATGGAGGGCCTGGCACATAGACACTGTCCCTTTTGCCTTTCAGAAAATTGCCAGGGATTCTCCTCTGAACGCTCATTCCTCTTTTTTCAGGAACAAGACTGTCAACGGAGACTGCCGCAAAGACCCCCGGGAGCGGAGCCGCAGCCCCATTGAGCGCGCCGTGGCTCCCACCATGAGCCTGCATGGCAGCCACCTGTACACGTCCCTCCCCAGCCTTGGCCTGGAGCAGCCCCTCGCACTGACCAAGAACAGCCTGGATGCTAGCAGGCAGGCCGGCCTCTCTCCCACACTGACCCCAGGGGAACGGCAGCAGGTGGGCCTCTGTCTGGGAGGGTGGCTGGGGGAGTCCAGGGGCTGGGGGACTAAGCTGGATGGAGAGTCCCGAGCAGAGGACCCTGAGGGCAGTAGTGAGGGATGCCACCCTTAGCTTCTGTTATGCACTTAGGACAAGGGTCAGCAGAACAGGAGTTCTCTTCTGCTTTTACTTCCTACCCAGACCTGCCCAGGCCTTTCTTAGCACTCGCGGCCTCGGACAAGGTCAGTGTCCCTGGGGCTTCGTCTCCTTTCTCCCATGGTACAGGGTGGTGTACTGAGATGTTTTTGCTGCAGTCTTCCGTGGCAGGCCTGTTTGTCTTAGGGTCGGTGTACTCATCCTCATGGGAGTCCTGTGTTTCTCCATTAGAAGGTCACTTGGATGAAGGGAATTGTCAGGTTGCTTTCTTTGCCTTGAGCTGGGGTCCTGCACAGTTGGTGGTAACAGGGTTGTGAGCCCATGCCGGTCAGAAGCCTATGATTGGCACGCAGGGATTTTTTTTTCTATTAAAGGAACATAGGGAATTAAATGATGACTTAGTAAACAGTTTGCTTGGTAGAAACCAATCTTTTTAAAAACGGGGTTCCTGGGGAAATGCATAGAAGGCAGCAGTCTCCGAACCCTGCCTGAGCTCTCTGAACCTCATGGGCCCGTGACCTAATAGGTCCTTAGTCAGTAATCAGCATTTGCTTAAGGCTGACAGAGAGGATGGTGCTGTGCCCCAAGGGAGTGCCTGCAGCTCTGTGCATTCAGCTGTGAGGTCCTCTGTGTCCCTGCAGCACCCCTAGGGCTTCCCTCCGAGCAGCACTGTCTGGTCTCTGTCTCTGATGGGGTCTGTTATAACTGTGAGTGGGGAGGCCCTGGGAGTTGAGAGGTGGTTCTGGTGCTTGGGAATCCCAGTGAAGCTGAGGACAGTTGCCCATCCTGCCTTGGAGCCTGGCATGGTAATCCTGCTTTTTCGATTAATTCATTTAACAAAATGGCATAGACCCTATTGTGTGCTGGGGCTACCAGAAGCCTGTCAAGCAAGATGCGGTCTTTGTTCCCAGCACACTCCGTTTTAGTCTGGAGGAGGGACCACTGATGTGTCTGATGGAACCTGGGGCCGAGTTATCACTGCTTTTCATTTCAGCGTTTTACTAGCCCTCTGGGGAGTGGAGCTCTGGGCAGCCAGAGGTGATGTGTAGGCACTGTCATGGCCACAGGGAGCTCCCAGTCTAGCTGGGAAAATGGATGTGAGGAGAGAGGATTGTGCTCCTGGGCAGCAGCAGGGGCCAGAGCGGAGGCGTGTGGGCAGTAGGACCCACAGACCCGCTCACTGCACCCCGGGGTGGGCAGTGGACCTGCTTTCTGCTTTGTGAAACCCAACAGGTATTGTAATGATGCCCTGAGCCATGGCCTGGATCGTGCAGGTGGAACCTGGCTCTCTGGCCATTGCCACTGCTGTTGGGAAGTCTCTGAAGGACAGGGGTACGGAGGGGAGGATTCAGCTGTAATCTCAGAGCACCCATGTCCAGCCTCTGGGCCTTGGTGCCTCCCACGCTATCTCAGCCCGCAGGGTCAGGGTGGGCCCTTGGCGGGCTTAGTGTTTTCTTGGATGATTTCTTTCCCTGGCTCTGGAAGCCTCTTGAGAATCTTGCCCTTGGTTTTCGGTCACAGTTGCTTTGCAGAAACTGAACTGCTGGACAGAGTGGCCTGGTTATCTTTTACCCTGTCTCTCCTTCTCCTCAACCTGGAATGGGCCTGGCTGCCCACAGCACATGTGCCAAGTGCCCTTCCTCATGCCTCGGGGCTCCGGTGCAGCTTTCCTGGGAGGGAGAACCTCGACTCTCCAGCTGTGTCCTTGCAGGATCCTGGCTTGGACTGAGGACAAAGCCAGGGGCCACGAAGCACCCCAGACTGTCTGTTTTCCTGGGAAGGGCATAGTGGGCCCAACCGGAGCTATCATTTTAGGCTGGGGTTGGTGGGGAAGAGGGGGTCAATCCTGCCCTCCTTGGCTGCTGTCAGTGTGTCATTCATGTCGTGACCATTCGTGGGGCTCCTTCCTGTGGCAGCATGGCGGGGCCGAGGCCACATACTCCAACCCAAGCTGGGCTTGGGTGCCCTGCTGAGGACACCAAGCAGCCGAATTGCCTGTGCTGCAGCAGCTCCGAGACCCTTTCCCGGGAGTCTGTTGGGTGTCATCCTGCAGCTCAGAGCCAGAGAAGTGGCGGTGGGGAGAGGGCTTCCTGTGGTGACAGCAAAGCTCTGTGTCCACAGCAGGGCCAAATGCATGCTGTAGCCCTGTGGGGTGCACACAGAAGCCTTCTTATGTGCAGCGGAAACTGTGACTCGGATCTCTGGGAACTGGGACAGGATAGCACT
Organism: Saimiri boliviensis; assembly: GCF_048565385.1. Lineage (NCBI taxonomy): Eukaryota > Metazoa > Chordata > Mammalia > Primates > Cebidae > Saimiri > Saimiri boliviensis. Next base: position 84,695,469 of record NC_133456.1, read on the forward strand.
TTGGAAGGCCGAGGTGGGCGGATCACTTAAGGTCAGGAGTTCAAGACCAGCCTGACCAACATGGTGAAACCTCTTCTCTACTAAAAGGACAAAAATAGCCAGGCATGGTGGTGGGCACCTGTAGTCCCAGCTACTTGGGAGGCTGACAGGAGAATCAATTGAACCTGGGAGGCGGAGGTTGCAGTGAGCCAAGATCGCACCATTGCACTCCAGCCTGGGTAACAGAGTCAGACCCTGTCTCAAAAAAAAGCTTCACACAGCGAGCTTCGGGGGTTGCTTTCAGATAGGAAAGGTGGGACCTCTCTCCTGCAGGGTAGCCTCTGAGGACAGTGAAGGTGGGTGGGGCAGTGGGTGAAGGGGTTAGAACAGGACTTATCCCGACCCTGCCACAAATCTGCAGCATTTAACTTCCAGCAGGGTGTTTCTGGCCTTCATTTTCCCCATCTGGAAAATACTGGTGTGGGGGAAGGGGGGTCTCAAGATCTCATAAACGCTCACCATCTGGAGGCCTGGGGCCTGTTCTAGGTGGACGAGTCCCAGCCTGCACTCAGCCACACAGGCAGGGGCAAGATGGCTGACTCCAGCTGGGAAGGGGTGGCAGTGGAGCCACTCCAAGGAGAACTCACCGGCCACCCTGTGGCCTGGGTTGTGGGAGGAGAGGATGCCCACACATCTGCAGTTGACAGGTTAAGGAGATTTACCCAGCTCAGGTCAGCAGGTGCCCCGAAGGTGCCCTGATACCAGTCAGCCAGCCTGCCCTACTGGTCCCTTGCCAGAGAGGGGGCACAGTCTCTTCTGGAGTAGCTTTTCCTGCCTTGGGAGAGACTGATCTAAAGGCGGGACAGTGAGCTCACTTCATCTTCCTTGATTCCCCCTCCCCCACTTGAAACATCCCCCCAGTTCCCCACATTTGCGTGGGTCAGGACATGCTTGCTGCAAAGAACCAACCAGCTGAGCACAAAAGGAAGGGAGTTTTACTGGGAGGACCCTAGGGTGTCTTCCGGAGCCCAAGGTCATGGGTACAGCTGGACTCAGGAAGAGCCTGGCCATCCCACTGAGAGCTGGTCAGGGGCAGGGCCCTCCTTCCTCCCAGCTCTGTTCGTGTCCAGGTCTTGGTGGGCATCCTGCTCTCTTGATGCTGCCTGACCTGTGGTCAGCCCGGTGTGAGATCACCACAAGGCCTCATCTCAGTCTCCAACCCGCTTTCCCACCCTGTCTGCTCAGCACCGTGAAGGCCCTCGCCTGAGGCACGGTCTGCAGGCAGAACGTGGACATTAAGCCCAGCTCCACCTGCCCGGGTTCTCCTCTGCACTGCCACCTGTGCACACCACAGAGGGCCTGTGACCTCTGGGCAGCTCTGTCCTGCTAAAGTGCTGCACTACTAAGAAACCCTGAAAGTTTGGTCTGTCTGCTGCTAAGCCGCATCTCCCCCCACCCTGGCTTGTGTAATTTTTTGTTAGACTTAAGCACAGACCCTTATGTTTAATCCCAGTTCATCCTTGTAGACCCACATTTCCATCCTTCCCATTAACTGCCATCTCAAGGAGGACCGGCATGCAAGCCGTGTGTGTCTTTACACCAGCCACTGCTCTGACTTTAATGGAAAGGGCTGGCTGGGGAGGACAAGGCCTGGCGTCCCTCTGGCTGACACGGCTGTCACCATTGGTCGCTGTGGGGCGATTTCAACCGACTCCTCGCTGGCTGTCCTGGAACTTAGTCCACATATTCCTCTGCCTTGTCCTCGGGGTGTATCGGGAAATACCTTTCCTGGGGGAACCTGAGGAAGCCGTTTAGTTCACAAATACTTTCTGCCCCAGGTTCTGCACCAAGGCTGGGGGGGGCTAGACATACTACCTGGTGTGCAGGTATGGGAGCATCTGGACAGACTGATGCACTTGCTGAATTTTGGTGGATTTGGGGAGCAGGAGGGAAAAGAGGGAGTCGCCAGTGAAAGGCTTCGCAGAGATCGGAACCGGCCTGAAGGAAAAGGGGAGTTTGCCAGGCAGACAGCGTGGGGGTGATGAGGAAGGAGTACGGCCGTGCGCAGGGCAGATGGGGCTGGGCTGGGATGTGTGCCGTGCTACACTTAGGCGCATTTCCTCTGTTCCCTCTGTCCTGATTTGTCGGTCGTCACTGAAGCCAACTCAGGCTGGCTTTGGCTCAAACAAAATGCTTCCAATTAACTGCCGTGCATGAAGTGTTCTGGATGGCTTCAGGCACACCCACAGCTCTGTGGACATGATGGGAAAGGCTCTGGGGACAGTAACGGGAGGAGCGAGGTCCCTCCTGCAACCCTCTGCCGTCCACAGGATGCCCAGTGTTTGTTGTCTCAAGGCAGATTTGAGAGAGGGGGACAGACCAACTCAACAGTTGAGCTTTTGTCCTTTGTACCCTTCAACAGCCACAACCAGGGGCCACTGCACACACCCTTGGAGCTGCGCTCCCTCCGTGGATTGGCTGTTTAGCAACGGGTCTCCAGTGTTGAGGCGGGAGGTAGCAGATGGGGTCAGGCAGGGCTCCAGGCATGGTGTCCGGCACTGAGGTGGTCTCACATGCTGACCCCCCCTCCTCACAGAACCGGCCCTCCGTGATCACCTGCGCCTCGGCCGGCGCCCGCAACTGCAACCTCTCGCACTGCCCCGTCGCGCACAGCGGCTGTGCTGCGCCCGGCCCCGCCAGCTACCGGAGGCCACCGAGCGGTGAGTGTCCCAGGCTTCCTCACCAGTGGCAGCAGAGCCCTTCTGTTGTGCTGTTGGCCGAAATCCCTTGTTCCTGAGCCCAGCTGTTGCTGAGGTCGAAAGGGGTTTTTTTGAGCAAATACAGTGTGCACCTAGCATTGCGCATGGCTTGGGTGGGAAGCACGTGAGAAACATGCTACCCCGCTCCAGGCTGTCATGCCCTAGTGGCAGGGAGGGCAGCAGCTAATGTTATTTAAATGTAATGCCATGTTCTCTTTTTGAACTTAAACTCTGGCCTAGTGCAGACGGTATATAACCATTGTTACAGAGAAGGGACCCACTTAAGTGCCTGACTTAGTCAGGGGAGGTGGGCTGTTTGCAGAACCCACACTGACCATGGCAGCCAGTCCAGCTCTGAGCTGCCCGAGGGAGGTTGCTGCAGCCACCTGTGTCTGACTGCCTTCCTGCTTGCCTGCAGCCACCACCACCTGTGACCCCGTGGTGGAGGAGCATTTCCGCAGGAGCCTGGGCAAGAACTACAAGGAACCTGAGCCGGCACCCAACTCTGTGTCCATCACAGGCTCCGTGGATGACCACTTTGCCAAAGCTCTGGGTGACACGTGGCTCCAGATCAAAGCGGCCAAGGACGGAGCGTCCAGCAGCCCTGAGTCCGCCTCTCGAAGGGGCCAGCCTGCCAGCCCCTCTGCCCACATGGTCAGCCACAGTCACTCCCCCTCCGTGGTCTCCTGAAGGGAGCACCTCCTCCAACAACACGTGGATGTGCATGGTTTGCCTGAGTTTTGAACAGTCAGTGCTTTAAAAAAAAAAAAAAAAAAAAAAAAAAAAAAAGTGGGGGTGGGGGGAAGGGATGGTTTATTCGCAAAAACCACGTTGTTGGAATTTTTGTTGTTTTGTACTTGCTTGGTATCCGTACAGGGGGGCCCTCAAACATGATAGCAGGAACTATGTGTGGAACATCTGTCTAATGTAGCATCCTTACTTCCTGCCTCAGTTACCAAAGAAACCTCTGATGCAGGTCTGCCCCGACGGGGCCAGGACCCCACAGCGCTTTCTCAGTCACAAGCCATGATGAATTGGTGACTCAGACGCTTTGTGCTTTTTCCTTTGCTTCTTGAGACCGGGGTGTGTGCAGCTCAGCTTCCACGGCGTGTTTGGTTCGGTCCGTGTGTGTGCGTGTGTATACTTGAAGAGAACTGTCGTGTCTGATTTGCACTATTGGAGGAGGACTAAAGTTGCCTGCCAACTTTGTGTGTGATGCCAGAACTCGGAGGGCAAACTGCTGAAAAACAAAAGGTTTAAGGATGACATTTCTGACCATTTGTGTTTGTTGTTACTGTTTTTTTTTTTAATCTAGACAATACAGCTTTGGAAGGGGAAGTCTCATACAGGTTATAGGCCTTTCTCTCTCTAGATTTCAGGTGCTTGCAACTGGACTGCAGACTCTACCAATCACGGGCATTTTACTTTCTCTGAACACTGCAGTTTGTTAGACTAGAGCTGAGGTTGGAGGATTCCATAGTGCTTTAAACGTGATGCATGTTTTAATGGAGAAAAGATAGCTGGTTTCTATTAATTATATAGGCAGTAAACAAAAACCTTAATACTTACTATCTTCTTTTCAGAATTAGTTTATTTTTGTCAGTTACAGTCCTAGATATACTTACTGCTGGTACAGTTGTACTCTAAGATTTGTATTTGCTACTCACTTTACTCACAAGTAGTGCGGGAGGCCAGCCCTGGCAGGCCCTCGCGATGAGCAGTGGTCAGCTGCGGCGTGGGATGCTGGAGGTGTGCTGCAGGCTGACATCGTTTATTTTTGCATCCCTGTCTGCTTTGTTACAAGCTTCCAGGGGAGGTGGGGTTTGTGTCTTCCAATTTCCCTACATGCAGAAACTGCTCCCTTTGAACTCTCTTGGCTGAACAGCAGATTACTGACAATCTGTGATACGGTGTTTCTTACACTTCCTCGTACGCTGGGGCCAAGGTAGTATACATTCCTCTGACTTTATACCATTATTACTGCATTTATTATTCGCTATATTAATAGTTACTAACTAGAAATTAGATGAATCAAGCATGACAGACACAGCTGTGGAGGTCACAGCTGCTCTTTTTGGTCAATGAGCGTTTCTATCCCCTCCCCCAGGGTGCGCTGCGTCCCACCTGGCCCACTAGAAGCTCACGCAGCCGCCACCTGACCAGGTGACGTGGGTGTGGTCACCTCCCCTGCAAGGCTTTATGGCCCCGGGCACACAGCAGGAGCCCTGGTTTTACAGTTCCGCTGTTGGATTTGGGAACCGGGCACTGGGTGAAAAGGTCAGAGGGTGGCTCCTGCTGTAGGCACAGGGTGCTGCTGGCCTTTGGAAAGTGGAGGAAAAGCCCTTCTCCTTGCCCCGCACACATTTCACTCCCACTCTACTGGGCTTCCAAGCTTGGCTTTGGCATTCAGGCCCCTATATTTTCTGTAGGAAAAATCGTTGAGAACACTTTTTTTATATAGGTAATTTTAAGACCATCATTACGCTGTGCGTAAAGAATGTACAGAGAAATTTGTAGGTATTTTTTGAAGAACATTAATTTGTTAATGATATGTAGCTATTTAATTTTTCCCTTTCCTATTGTAATCATTCATATTTTTTTGTTGTTTGGAAAAAAAAGTTGATCTTTTTTTTTTTGTCGTAGATTTGTCTGTAAAAGTGCAGGAACACAGTTATTCTATGAGAACACTGCATCTGCATTAATAGCCACTAGTTTGTTATTGCTACAGGCTACTGAGTGTCGTAACAGGAAAACATCCCACTGCTGACCGGCTCGGTGGAGGACACTCCTGGGACAGGTCTCTTTGTCAGTGAACAAGGGCGTCACTCTGGGAGGGGTCGGTGGTGCTGGCGGCCGGGTTCCTGGTGCACTGACCTATCTGGGATAGGCAGTACCCTGGAGGGGGCCTCAGGCAGAGGGGGCAGCAGAAAACCAAACATTTCACTGAGAAAGAGCCCCCTCCCTAAGAAGGGGCTCCGTGAAGTTCTTCCAGAGCCTCGCCACCTACATACAGTGCGCTCTGACCTTCTCTCCGTGTGTGTAAATCTGTAATATACCATTCTCTGTGGCCTGTTTTTCCTGGAAGAAGAAAAAAAAAAGGTTTGGCAGGCCATCTTTTTTTGTACTTAAAAGTAGCCTTAAGAACAATAATAAAGTGCTCTTAAACCACGTAGTGTACGTGTGGCTCTTCAACCCTGGAGTTTCAGCACTGGGCTGGGGGCGGACTCGGGCCCTGCACCTGTCCGGCTGTGTCCCCACGAAGCTCCCGTGAGCTGTGGACTGGCTACTTCAGGAGAAGCCTCATTTGAAATCTACTGTCCCTAAATCCCACTGTTTCAAGCGTAAGTCCAGACTCAATTTTGACTTTGGTTCTGGGCCTAAGATGAAAGCTGAAAAAATAAAATAGCAGGAAGGGGGCCTCTGGCTCCTACCCTGCTCCAGGGACAATGCCTTCTACATCTTAGAAGGGAGGGGTCGGCGGTCCCAGTACAACAGGGATGGGGCAGGATGGGCAGAGGCACCTAGGCCGCCTCTGGGTTTCCACACCCTGCTTTCTGGGCCTCACAGCTGCACACCCAGAATAAAGAGGAAAAGAGCTCTTGCCTGAGTTACCCAATGGTAGAGCCATCTGACCCCTCCTCGGCTGGGGCAGGAAGGGAGGCCTGGCGTGCTCAAAGGGGCAGGGATGGGAGGAGCCTCATCCAGGATCTATTCCTGGGCTCTTCCCCCAGCCCAAGGCAAACTCCTCTGCCTCAGGCAGGCAGGCATAGTTGATAGGCCCACAGCTGAGGACAGGCCAAGAGGCAGGAAAGCCTTGTCTGGGTGGCTCACTCTGTCTGAGGTGGAGTTCTGGGGTCACTGGGACGAGTGTGGCCCTTTAGTCCCGCACCCTGCTCAGCTCTCCTTCCCTTTCCCCTCCACCAGGGCCAGGCTGCAGTGTGCTCACAGGGTCCCACCCTACTCATGCCCAGGGCCCCCAGAGGAGCCTGCAGTGGGGTTTGTGGCACATGGGCGGAGCAGGTTGCTTACTTCCCCATTTGGTCTGTGTTGGGCCACCCCCTGGGAGCCGAGGGATAAGGATCCTGGGGGCTTGGCTACCAAACACTGACAAGAAAAGAAAACTGCACGAAGGGTCCAAGTCCCAGGTCAACAGCAAGGCCAAAGCCAAGGTTATTATTTAGCTCTGAACTGGCTGCATCGTGAATGCCAAGCAATGCCGAACACTGGCAGCTCCTGGGCAGTGGAGGGGGTCCCAGTCCTCAGGGTATGGAAAGGAGGAGACCGGAGAAATTGGAGGGGCCCAGGGTTCAGAATCACCAGGCCCAGGGTCAGCAGTCCTGCTCCGGTGACAGTGCTCCTCAGCAGGCGGTCGGGAGACGTCAGTCCCACATACAGGGCCGGCTCAGAAAGTCTCATCGTCGCTCATGTCCCAGATCTGCGTGAAGAAGGGGAGAGGCTCAGCTGAGCTGTCCCACCGCCCCATGGTGCACACTGATGCTTCAAAACCACAGCGGTCAGGGCAGCTCCCATGTGCAGAACACTCCCTTGTGTCTGAGGGACTGTCACCCCATTTCTCTACAAGGAAACTAAATCTCAGACAAATTACTTCACTTGACCAAGGCCTCACTAGTGTGTGAACCACCTGGCGGAACCAACAGTGGAGGCTGGGGCAGGATGGGATCTGCAGTGGGAATGTGCCTCTGGCTCACCTCCTGCATGCACTTGGGGGGCCGTCCCTGACCCCGCCAGCCCCTGCTCACCCTGGCTTCTGCAGCACTCACCCCCACCCCAAGCCAGCTTGTTCTCCTTGCAGTCCACCTGCCTTCTGGAAGGCAAGCTCCCCGAGGGCAGGGATTTCTGGTGTGGGCACATGCTGCCTCAGGAGGCTGCACCTGCTCTGCTTTCCCTCTAACTGTAGACCAGTTGCCCCCACTGCCGACTCATGCTAGAGAACTCGCTGATGCTCAAGAGCAAGCCCTCCCCACCAGCCAGGGTGGAGGTGGCCTGTAGCAGGGCAGTGGAGATAGCCAGAGCCTGCCACAGTCCTTCAGCGTGTGTCCTCTGAGCCTCGCTGTGAACCTGGGGAGCAGGAGGCCCCAACATGGCTATGAGGAGAACTGAGGAACGCCTAGCAAGACTCCCCACCTCCATGGGCCCAGGCCCATTCACTCCCTGCGGTCCCTGGCGTGAACCCCCACGGAGAGAGCTCAAGGCCAGCATAGCAGGTCCGAGGGCTCCTGGCACCCTGGGCTCCCTGGAGGGCCAGTCCCTGAACCTACGCCTTCAGACTTTCAAAATTCCTAGAATTGGTTGCAAAAGGCCACCTCAGTGCTAGCAGAGCTGAGAGAAGGAACAGTGTGTTTACACGAGGCTGGCCCGGGGAGACGGAGGCCTGGCCAAGGTAAATATCAACACCAGCTTGGCTTTCAAAGTCAAGGACGGGGAAAATAAATAGACGGAAATTTCCTCTCTCCTGAGGACCCAGCTCCCAGGCCGAGGGGTGGTGGGCAGCCCTCTCATGGCCCCCGTCTCGCCTGAGGCCCAACTAAGCTGTTGGGAGGGGACTGTCAAGTCAGTCCAGATGCCGGCTCAGCCAGGCTATGGAAGGGCTGGTCTGGGGTCCAGCAACCAAGTGTCCCTTTCTCTGGGTCAGGTCCCCACAGAGCTCATCCTCAGTGCAGCTGAAAACTCCCCTAGGGTGGGACTGAGCAGTGCAGGGCGGGGTGACTACGTTTCTAACACAGGTTATATTTAGGATCAGCACCCTCATCTCTGGGTTCTGATGGTCTAAGTGGAAGAAACTGAGCCCCTGGAGGGTTTGCTAGCACAATCCATCCATTCTTCCACTCCATGAACACACATTCATGGAGACTACTCTGTGCCACGTGCTATGTAGACCTGCTGCAAATACTCTTTCACTCCTCACACCTACCTGGGAGGTGCAGGTGCAAACAAGCCCAGAGAGCTAAGGCAATTGGCCTGAGATCACACAGCAAGCAAGCTTCAGTGCTGGTAGCGGGATGTAGAAAAGTGCTGGGTGGGCTACCTCGAGGAGGGGGCTGAGGTGGGGGATAATGGGACAAGATGGAGAATGAAAAGGGTGAGCCTTGTGGGCCGTGTCCTCTGGGACCTCCAACAGCCTCCTGGGGGGCTGCCAGCCCGAGCAGGGCAGTGTCAGTGCCAAACAGCAGCAGTGCCCTCTGCAAATGGGTGGATGCGGTTGTTCATAAAAGAACTCGGGCCTGGGCGGAGGCTGGGCTTTTTAAGAAAGTAGGAACTTTCAGGGAGGCTTTATCCACTTTACCAGATTTTTAGCTATGGGGAAGAGGCATAGGTGCTCAGCCACACTGGGACTGAGTGGCCTGGGACTGGCCCTGGAGGGTGCCTGGCTGACCCCTGGCTCCTGGACAGATTGAGCCACTGGAGGGGCTGCTGCTGCTGGCAGTGCCCAAGCTGTGCAGGGGATCCTGCAAGACACCCAGAGGGCTTATTGTGACATGGTTCTACAGAGCGGGGAGCCAGGCAGTGGATTTTACATAACCACTCGGGGATTTTCCAGAGTGAATCCTTCATGCAGAGACGGGCTCTCCGCTGGCCTTGTCCTATTGGCTGGGCTCAGAGGGCAGCAGCTGTCTGCATTTGAAACCTCAGAAAACAACCTAGAACAAGGACTCCTGGGGATAGGGACGGGGACTGGAGTGGGACTGGATCTGCGGGCACCCTACTGTGTCCTCACCACAGCTGTGTCCTTGGCAGGCCACCTGGTGTGGGGAAGAGGAACAGTGAATGTCCTCTGAATGAATGAAAATTATAGTCAACTGGCAGATTTTTAAAAATGTGAATACTCAGTGCTGACAAGGGTATGGCTAAACACTGCCACAAGAAGAGTATGAATCGGTACCGTATTTACAAGATTTGGCAATCCATAATATAAACCTGTAAAAGCGTTCAACCCTAAGGAAAAGACAAATGATCTTTTTGTAGATAATATGCAAGTACACCTGGAAACCCCAATAAAATAAATGCTAAGATGAATACAAATGAAAAAGTATTGGGGTAAGAGCAAGACATAAAATTGACAACAACCAATTTAAACCAATAAACAATTATAACCACATGTAGTACAAACAATATTTAGTTCAAAACAGAATCAAAGAGTCTGTGTGTGATGGCTCATGCCTGTAATCCCAGCACTTTGAGAGGCTGAGGTGGGTGGATCACGTGAGGTCAGGAGTTCAAGACCAGTCTGGCCAACATAGCAAAACCTCATCTCTATGAAAAATACCAAAAAACCCACAACATTTCTACTAAAAATAGTTAGCTGGGTGTGGTGGTGGGCACCCGTAATCCCAGCTACTCGGGAGGCTGAGGCAGGAGAATGGCTTGAACCCAGGAGGTGGAAGTTGCAGTGAGCTGAGATCGTGCCGCTACACTCCACCCTGGTGACAGAGTGAGTCTCTGTCTCAAAAAACAAAACAAAACAAAAAACTGAAAGAGAAGAACCTATTATATTGACCAGACACAGTGGCTCACGCCTGTAATCCCAACACTTTAGGAGGCTGAGGGGAGTGGATTGCTTGAGGCCAGAAGTTTAAGACAAGCCTAGCCAATATGGCAAGACCCTGTCTCTATAAAACTAAAAATTAAAAAATATATATTGTAAAAGCAATGAAAAAGATAAACACATGGGACTAAATCTAACATTAGATGTACAGAATCCATATGAAACCTCTGAAACAAGCTGCAACAGTCCTGGAAGAATCTCACCTGGGAAAGACGTGAACTGGAGTAGATAGAGCCACACCCATTGTTTTTGACATTCATAAAGATGTCAGCTTTCTCAAAGTGAATACATCAACAAAGTCTCAATTTTTAGAAATAAGCAAAGGATTTCTAGAGCCAGCTGAGCTGGTTCTAGGCTACATGGAAAAGCAGGAAGCAGAGACACCCAGGAAACCCTCTGAACAGAAGAGCGGTGAGAAGCCCCCACCGTGGGCAGAAGGAAATGCCATGAAGCCCCCTAGAAAGTAAGAGTGTGTGTGAGCATGGGAACACTTGGACGGCCAGCAGGACATAGTGAGTATAGAAATGAGAGAAGACTGTGTCCAAGAACATGTGGAAATAGAGGATTTTAATGATACAGGCCTGGGCAGTGCCATCTCAGCTCATTAGGAAAAGATAGACTTTTTCAATAAAATGATATGAAAAGAAGTAGAGAGTCACTTGGAAAAAGAGAAAATTGATTCCGTGCCTCACCCCACACGTTAGAATCAACTCCAAATGGAATGAAGATTAAAATGTTAGAGAAAATAAAGCCATAGAATACTAGATAGAAACGCGGGTGAGCTCATTAGAGCCTGAGAGTAGAGAAGGCCTATGATCCCAAATCCATAAGCAATAAAGAAAGGGAAACACTGGACTCTGCAAAAACTCACGCGTGCAACATGCATGGGAAAACACAGTCAAAAAGACAAACGGCAAACCGGAGAAAACATCACAGCATACCATGAAGGGCTCACCTCAGTGACAGACAGCTCTTAGAAACCAGGAAGAGGCACGCCTGTCATCTCAGCACTCTGGGAGGCTGAGGCGGGAGGATCACTTGAGCCCCGGAGTTCAACACTAGCCTGGGGAACATAAGAGACCCTGTCTCTACAATTTTTAAAAAATTAGCCAGGTGTAGCAGGATGTGTCTGTATTCCCAGCAACTCAGGAGATGGGAAGATGGTGTGAGCTCAGGAGGCAGAGACTGCAGCGAGCCGTGATTGCACCACTGCACTCCAGTCTGGACAACAGACAGTGAGACTCTGTCTCAAAAAAAAAAAAAGACCAAAAGACCAAATTTTTAAAAACAGGCTAAAGACATGGACAGTTCTCAGAAAAAAGATAGGCAAAGGGCCCTTAAACAGAAACAAGACACACAGCCTTACTCATAATAAAGGAAATGCAAAGATTTCCTAAGACACAGAAAGTACTAACCAGAAAAAAAATGGATTTGCATTTCACAAGAATTAAAATTTCCGGTCTTGGAAGGATACCACTGAGAAAATGAAAAGGCAAGTTGTAGACTAGGAGAAAATATCTCTATATAAAAAGAACTTGTATTTAGAAAATAAAAACTCTTACAACTTAATAATAGAAGACAAAAAGTTGATTTGGGGGGAAAAGACTGGAAGGGAAACTTCACAGAAGAGGAGATATAATGGCAAATAAGAGAAGATGCCCGGCTTGCAGTCCTCGGGGAAATACAAATCAAAACCATCAGGAGACAGTGCACCCCACCTCCTTGGAGAGTTGAAGCTAAAGACCAACAACACCCAATGTCCATGAGGATGTGGGGCAGGAAGGGCCCACACGCTGCTCCTAGTGGGAACAGAAAGTGGAAAAACCACTTTGGAGAAAGGTCTAGTGACTGGTGAAGTCAAGCCCACGCTCACCATGTGATCCAGTCATTCCACTCCTGCTCATGCCAAAGAAACGAACACATGTCCCCAGAAAAACTTGAGCCAGAATGTCCACAGCAGTCTTACTCAGAGTAGGTACAAACTAGAAACCGCACAAACACCCATCAATGGGAAAGCAGAAAAATTGTGGTATATCCATACAATGGATACTACTAAGCCATTGAAGTATGGGTGTGCTCAACAACACATGAATCTCGGCGTCTTCATCCTGGGTCAAAGAAGCCCAGCTGGAAGGGGTGGGGAGTAGGGTGGAAGGGCTTGAGGTTGCAGTTTCGTGGTATGGAATAGTCTAGAGGTAGGACAGACATCACGGGACTGTCGTTAGTCATGCTGGATTGTATACTGGAAACACGCTAAGTGTAGGTTCTAGGCGCTCTCACCATATGCTATGTGAGTTGATGGACATGTTAATTTCCTTGACTGTAGTAACCATTTCACTATGTGATGTCAAGGTATCTTGAACACTTCGAATATATACAGTTTTTAAGAAAACAACCTTAACACAAAAGACAATATACTTCAAATAATTTCATTTATATGAAATCCTAGAAGGGCAAAAACCCATCTGTGCTGACAGGAAGTAGATCGTTTGTCACAACTCAACAAACTGGACACTTAAAATGGGTGCATTTCATTGTATGGAAATCACACAATACAGTTCATTTAAAAAAAAAAAAAAGCACTGAGATAAAACTGGGGAAAATCTCACTGCTTCATGATCTGTTCTGCTGGTGGGCCTGTGGTGAAACAGAACAGCACCACCCCTGCAGAGGACAATCTGGCAGCAGCCACAATTTCTGAGGCTTCACTTTTGACCTGGCCGTTTCACTGTCAGGAATCTGTCCTGAAGACACACCTCTGCTACAGGAAAGGGTATCATCCCTTGCTGCAGCATCTTTTACAGGAAAAGCCTGGGAACAGCCCAAGAGGCCCTCAGCAGGGAACCAGCTGAAGAAACCATTTGCTGCACATCCACACCTGCACTGCTGAGGCCCCAAAACACACTGAGTTCGGTCAGCTGATCTGGGCTCAGTGTCAGGATTTCTTTAGTGAAAGAAAAGAAAGAAATGCAGAGTATCTGTGGCATACCACATTTGTGTAAGAGAAAAAGGTTTTTTAAATTTTGCAAATATAAACACAGGAATGATAAAAGCAGAAATTAATTTAAATGCCTCCCTACAGAGGGTGGGTGGGGATGAAGGCGAGACTGCTCTGAGCATGCCTTTTAATTTTGAATCATATATGTGTTACGTATTTTAAAAACTAAATTAAAAGGAAAACCAAAAGTACAAGCAACAACGAAATAAGTAAACTGGAGTTAGTAAAAATTTAACATTTTTGTGCTTCCAAGGGTACTGTTAAGAAAGAGAAAAGACAGGCTGGGTGCAGTGGCTCACGCCTGTAATCTCAGCACTTTGGGAGGCCAAGGCAGGTGGATCATGAGGTCAGGAGTTTGAGACCAGCCTGACTAACATGGTGAAACCCTGTCTCTACTAAAAATAAAAGAATTAGCCAGGAATGGTAGCGGGCACTTGTAATCCCAGCTACTTGGTAGGCTGAAGCAGGAGAATTACTTGAACCCGGGAGGCAGAGGTCGCAGTGAGCCGAGATCACGCCACTGCACTCCAGCCGGGACAAGAACAAGACTATTCCATCTCAAAAGAAAAGACAAACACAGAATGAGAGAAATTGTTTGCAAATCATGTATCTGATAAGAGACTTATATCTAGAATATATAAAGACAAGAGTTTGAGACCAGCCTGGACAGCATAGCGAGACCCCATCTTTAAGAAAAAATATAAAAGCCATTTACAACTCAATAATAAAAAGACAAATAATACAATTTAAAAATGCAGCAAAAGTCCACGTGTGGTGGCTCATGCCTGTAATTTCAACACTTTGGGAGGCCAAGGTGGGAAGGTCACTTAAGCCCAGGAGTTCAAGGCCAGCCTGGGCAACATAGGGATATCCTGTGTCTACCAAAAAATTTAATAACTAGGTGGTGGTGAACACCTGTAGTCCCAGCTACTCTGGAGGCGGAGGCGGGGGAGGTCAAGGCTGCAGTAAGCCATAACCATGCCACTTCCACTCCAGCCTGGGTGACAGCAAGACCCTGTTTCAAAAATCAAACAAAACAAAAAATGGCCAAAGACATTGAATAGACATTTTTCCAGAAAGAGACACAAATTATAAAAAGCACATGAACTGATATTCGAACATAATAAGTCATCAGGAAAATGTAAATCAAAACCAGAAGCTACCACTTCACACCCACTACGATGGCTACAATGAAAAAGCCAGATCATAGTAAGTGCTGGCAAGGATGTGGACAAAGCAGAACCTTCATATAATGCTGCTGGGAATGTGAAATGGTCCAGCCACCTCATTAAAAACAGCTGGCCATTCACCAAAAAGTTAAACACAGTTAACCATATGGTACAACAATTCCAGTCCTAGGTAACTGCCCAAGAGAAACAAAAACGTGTCCACATAAAAACTTGTACACAAACACAGTAGTATTCACAGGAAAGTATTCATAAAAGTCCAACGTCGTATTCATAATATGGAAATGAGTGGGAACAATCCAGTTTCCACCAACTGATGAATAAACGAAACGTGGTCTGTCCACACAGGGAAATGTCACTCAAACCCCTGCCTCCACTCCTGCCTGCAGCCCCAAGGACAATGGTGTCACATGTTTGCCCCCATTTTACAAAGTAGAGGACTGAAGCACAGAGAAAATGCGGAATTTGTCAAGGAGACGAAGCTAGCAAGGGCGAAGGCAGAGGGCTTTTGCACTTTCTCTCACTACTTCCTAATTCCTAGACATAATTCCTTCTAAAGACAATTAAGGATGGCCTCTGAGTCTGCCCCTTGGGCCCCAGACACTCTTCCATTCACCACCTGTCACACTGAGGCACAGTAAGTTCCCCAAGACCAACAGCACACACCTACCAGCACCACGAAAAAACCCAGCAGCCAAAAGGCCAGGCCAGCTCCTGACCTGTTCTGGCTCGAGTCCCCACCTCAGTCTGACCCAGTTCAGGAGGCAGAGCCCGTGGCTCGGACAGCCAGGGAGCCGATGACATCAGCCTGTGCTGCTGTCCGCTGGTGAGGGTGCGCTCGGCCCCTCAGCCTGACCTGAGCCCCTCAGCACTCCCCACTGGCCACTGCCCTGCAATGAAGGGCCACCACTCTACCTTAGGGTAAGAGGGACCTTTCAATTGGGCCTATCACAAGGAGCTAGGGAGAAGGCTCAGCCTGGACCGCACACACCCAAAAGGCCTTGAGGTTTAACCCTCTCCAAAGGAGACAGACGGGTTTGAAAGGAGCCTTCATCATCCAATTTCAAACTTGGGTCCCATTTCTGGAACACACTGCCTAGAGGCTGCCATGAACTAAGGTTCTTCTTTTATAAACATTGTAATTATCTTGTGAATGGCACAATTCTATTTCTGTGTCCATTAAAAGCATTAATTTGTTAAATGTAAACATTTAAAACGAGGCCGGGCACAGTGGCTCACGTCTGTAATCCCAGCACTTTGGGAAGCCAAGGTGGGGGGGATCAGGAGTTGAGAGCAGCTTGGTCAACATGGCGAAATCCCACCTCTACTAAAAATACAAAATTGAGCCGGGTATGGTGGTGTGTGCCTGCAATTCCATCTACTCAGGAGGCTGAGACAGGAGAATCACTTGACCTGGGAGCGTTTCAGTGAGCCAAGATCGCGCCATTGTACTTACTCCAGCTTGGGTGACAGAGCGAGATTCCATCTCAAAAAAAAAAAAAAAAAAAAAAATCCAGTTTTGGCATTTCTTTATTTTTGAGACAGGGCCTCGCTCTGTCACCCAGGCTGGAGTGTGGTGCCATGATAGCTCACTGCAGCCTCAACCTCCCAGGCTCAAGCAAATCCTCCTACCTCAGACTCCTTAGTAGTTGGGACTACAGGCATGCGCCACCACACCCAGCTAATTTTTTATATTTTGTAGAGATGGGATCTCCCTGTGTTGCCCAGGCTGGTCTTGAACTTGTAGGCTTAAGCAATCCTCTGGCTTGGCTGCCCAAAGTACTAGAATTACAAGTGTGAGCCATTCCACCTAGCCTGTTCTTGAATATAAAGATGGCAGGTACCCAGAGCTCCCCTGGTCCTGTGGGCGGCCCTGCTCCTTCACCTCCCTGCTGTGGTCCTCACAGGTGTGCTGCTCTGCTTTTGAGATGAACTGACAACAGGGATCTGCAGGTGTCATTTGTTAGGGACCAGAAAATGGCATTGGATGAGGCTTCACCAGGAGACTTTGTAACCAGTATTCAGTCCACTTGAAGGAAGATGACCCCGTATTTCCAAAAGGATCGTATCACAGCCATTCACTCATTCACTCATGCTCATTCATTCCTTCAAAAACCATTTACTGGGGAGTGTGGCACTAGGACTGGGCTAGGGGTGTTCAATTCCTGCCTGTCCAGGTGGCCAGAACCTTCCACAAGCCTCCAGGAAACACTGGGGGTGCTAACTCCCACTTCTTGGGGAGACTGCTAGTTGCTAGCCCTTACTGAGCACTGCCATGTGGTGGCTGCAGAGACTAGGGGAGAAAAAGGAGAGACACATGGAGCCCAGGCACAGCCCCGAGGTCCAGAGAAGGGACAGGGTGGCAGGTCTCCCAAGGCCAGCAGGTTGTGGGCTGGGGCTTGGTCCTGGAAGTCCTAGGTCAGGTTTAGGGATGAGAAGAGATGGGGAGGAGGTGGCCTGGCCGGGGCAGGAAAGAGCTGGGAGGAGGGAGCGGCTGCCCGCCATGGAGACCCCCAGCGGAGCTGAGGAGGGGAGGCAGGGCTTGCTCCAGGGTCACTGCGCATGCTCAACATGCCCACTGGAGAAGGATCTGTTGTCTCCATAGGTAGCAAGTCACCCTGGCTCTTCTGGGGTCTCCATAACCCTCCGGCACTGTTCCCACCCACAGAGCACCAGACTTGAGTTTCTCAAAAAACAATCCCATTGTGTCTTTCCCCAGTTTTACAGCCTTCAATATCTTCCCCTTGCACAAAGGGAGAGTTAAGTTCAAACTCATTTCAGGGCTGCTAGGCCTCCAGCCCTGGCCCTGCCCACCCCTCCAAGCTTCTCACTCCCTGCCTCACCCCAGCACCCTCCCTCTGGCCCACCAGATCCCAACAGCTGCCCGCCCCGCCTCCTGGCTCTCTCCTTGCTCAGCCTCTTCACAGGCTCCTTTGGCTTAGAAGGCTCCACTCCGCAGCCCCTCCCACACGGCTGGCTCCACTGGGTCTGCAGCCACTTCCCAGCTCACCCATCTTATTCTCAATGCTTGGCTCCTCCTGGGCCCCCACCATAATTTGCTTTCACCTGGTAGTTTGTGCATCTGTCTGACTTTCGCAAGGGGGCTGCGTGCTGCCTGAGGGTAGGGCCTGGTCTGTCTGGTCACCACTGTGCTCCCAGCCCGGGCTCAGAGCCTGGCCTAGTAGAAAGGCTTTGCAGGAACAATGATTCAGAACTATCTGTTCTGGGTATGATTCCACAGGGCAGAAAAGGGGGATTTTTGGTGTGGCCATAATACCTGAGACGCAAACAGTCAAGGTCGGGCCCCTCGGCCCAGCTGGCTTCTTAAGGACTCCAGCGCATCAGGCCTTTGGCCTCCAGAGCCCAGAAGGATGGTGGGGGGAAGCACTGTGGGCATCTCCTGGCAGGAGCATGTGGGGCAACAGGCCAGCTTTCTGAGGGAAGTCTGGGTTCCAGGCCACTGACACCCTCATTCTCCTTCCTGAGCCTCACTGTGGGTTGGCCCTGAGCCAGGCCGCAGGGACGCACAGTGGTGGACACTTTTTGCTTCCGGACTCTTAAGAGGCTCCAGGCAGGATCGGGGCTGGTCAGAAAGGGTGCCCTGCAAGGCAGTATCTGTGGGGCTCTGCAGATGGGGGGTCTTATGGGTTAACCAGTACCCCTGCTGGGCCCAGGTCTGCTTGTGCAGCTGTACCTGGGCCCTGGAGCGGGCCATGGGGAAGTGCTGCTGGGTAAAGGCCCAGGGTCTGACACTCTGGCTTCCAGATTCCTGCCCAGAGACCCATCACAGCATGAGGACCTGGGGCAACTCAGAAGTAACCCTGCCTACTCTCACAATGAATCCAGAATCAGAAGCTTCTAGATCCCTTCCCCCTGGGCCAAGGATGGCTGGCATGACCGCTTCAGCCTGCTGGTGTGGGCAGATGAGCGGCCTGAGGGAGTGAACCAAGAGGGAAGGGAGCCAGCAGCCTGCACGAGGCAGGGAAGGCCGGAGCAGATAGAGAGGCCAGCCGGGGCTGATGGCGCATGCCCTGCACGGGCTGAGGTGTCCTTGCTATCTGCTGCCAGCAGCCCTTGCCCTGGCTCACCCTCCACTTACAGCCTGTCACCATCCTTCACTGGAGATGAAATAGGTCCTCCCCTCCCATCCCCAGGGGCCTGCAGTTTAAGTGATTCTCATGCCTCAGCCTCCTGAGTAGCTGGGGTAACAGGTGTGAGCCACCACGCTCAGCTAAGTTTTTGGTATTTTTAGGAGAGATGGGGTTTCACCATGTTAGCCAGGCTCGTCTCCAACTCCTGACCTCAGGTGATCCGCCCACCTCAATTTCCCAAAATGCTGGGATTACAGGTGTGAGCCACTGCGCCCAGCCTCGTGCTCCCCCTTCCATACCACCCCGGCGCCTCCCTTTGGAAAGATACCCGCCTGCCTTCCCACTCTTATACCCTAAGCACTCGCTGCTGCCTCTAGCCTGGGCACCAGACTTGGTAGAGGAATTAAGACCAAAACCCTCTTAGGGAACCCTTGCCCCAAACTCAGCTTTCCAGACACAGCTGAGGGCTGAGGCATGGGGGAAGATGGGAGGAAGAAGAAATAAGAACTGTGGGGCTACTTCTAGAGTCTGCTGAGAGAGGAGTTCTCCCCAGCCTTCCAACCCCAGCCCCCTGCTGCCGGTCCAGAGACCATGTGCACTGCCCCATGACACCCACTGCCCTAGGGTTCCAGGAACAAGGTTAAGGTTCTACTAGAAAGAAACGGGCAAGGCAGCTGGTTAGATGTAAAGCGTGACTTACACAAGGACCATCAGGCAGACAGGGATAAGGAGGTTAAAAGGAGAAAAGGGCGGGCTTCATGTTGGCAGGGCGGGGCTGCTCCTGCTGCCATAGGGTCGGCTGGAAGATGCCGCCATCTAACTGTGGCCTGTGCAGCTGACTGAAGGCACATTCAGGGAGGGGACAGCAGACTGGTCCTGTACACACATGTGGGCTGGCATGCCACCTTCAGAGGCACTCGGAACCCCAAATCCTCCCCACTCTCCCTATAAAGATGCTCAGGGCTACAACTGACAAGGAGAGTGAAGGGTCTGAAAGAACAGTCTCATGCCTCAGAACCTAGACCCAGAGAAGAGGAAGGTCAGCACCGTCAAGCAACACTCAAGGCACAGGGATTATGCTCAGCAGTTCCAAATGTCACTGCTCCACTCCCGAGAACAAACCCCAGGCTGGAAACACAGACTCAACACCCTGGAGGGGTACCCCAGAGGATGCCCAGGGGACCGTCAACTTAAAGGAGGCACAAGAGGGAAGCAGAGGGCAGCTGTGAGCAGCTACCAGGCTAGGAAAGAGGAAAGTATGTAAGACCAGATAAGAAAAAAGGGTCAGTGTAGCAGTGGGGATATTGGTGTCTCCAGGTACATGGGCCACAGGAAGGGCCATGGCCCAAGGCAAAGTACACCTGCTGGTGTCTCTTGTTTTTCCCTCCCAGGAAGTGCTGAGAAGTAAATATGGAACCCGCCAAGAGGGAAATGCTGACATCTTAGCCTTGCAATCCTTAGAGGTTTCCAACAGAAGACTCTGGAATTTCCAGTCCACAGTGACAGGCTGCTCCAGGTCTCCCCTGCTTATTAGTCTGGAAAATGGACCTCAGGGCCCCGCTATATTTAGTACCCTCCCCCTGGGGATGTCACTTAATAAGCACCGATATCTACGATCTCTCCCGGAGTGTTTATTGCATAAGCTGAAGGGCTTGTCCAAGCACTGGTGAGCAGCAGACTGGCTTTGGGGCTCTCAGCTCCTAATTTACCAAGTGACATTCAGAGGAGGGAGGTTTCAAGAGCAGCGGACCGCGGCGGCGGAAGGGAATGGCTAACAACAGGGCGTGCCGCTCAGTGCCTCATCCCGGGCCCTGGGGAGGAGGGCGCGGGCCCCAGGCTTGTTTGCTTTCTCCCAGGCTTCAAAACACATTTCTTAAATTAGGTGGTAAGAATACAGGGTAATTTCTGTGGCACCAACATACTTTCTTTCAAGATATGATTTATATGTTTGGCCCACATTTTAAATGAAATGGTTATTGGGATAAATGGCCGGGCTGACGGCTGTGAAATGGTTTCTGTTATGTAGTTCTTATTTCCAGTTCCTTAGAAAAGGTTTTGAAAAGTTTCCCTTTAAAAAGGTGGACACTTTTACATGTTTGTTCTCTACCTCAAAGGACTTTTGGGGTTAACATCGGAGACGGGGAGAAGAGAAAGGGGAACACTCGAGAGCTGAGAGTTCCAGGGTGAGGTGGGGGAACGCAGGATATAAACACACCAACTTCCCTCGGTGAGAAGGGAGATCTTGCAACTTCAGATAATGCAAATACAGATGGCCTGGCCTCTCAGGACGGGCATGCCTAGGGAGGCATGTGCTGGTATGGCGACGTCCCCTGCCACTGGGCCCAACCATCAGAGACCATGTAACAAGGCAGACGCTGACCTACTGACTCTATAAAGCTCTAGGCAGCAGACAGTTTGGTACTGATATGAGGATGAACAGGAACACAGAGGTAGAAACAGACCCACACACACGGGCAGGTGACTTTAAACAAAGGTGCCATGGTCATTCAACGAGAAAGGACAATCTTTTCCACAAACAGTGCCGGAACAATAGCCACATAGAGAAAAAATGAACCTTCACCCTTAACTCATCCTACATGAAAATTAACTTGAAATCAATCACAAACATATATGTAAAAGCCAAAACTATAAATTTTCTAGGAAAAAACAATATAAAAGAAAAATCAATGAGACTTTGGGCATAGGCAAAGATTTCTTAGGATGCTAAAAGCAGGAACCATAAGATAAAAAAATTATTAGCTGAAGTTCAGAATTAGAAATTTTCTGTCTTAAAGTCAACATTAAGAAAATGAAAAGTCAGGCCAAAGACATTGAGAAAAAATATGCAGTACCAATATCTAACCGAAAAACTCATGTCTAGAAAACATAATAACCTTTTTTTTTTTTTTTTGATATGGGTCTCACTCAACAGCCCTAGCTGGAGCACAGTGGTGCAATCACTGCTCACGGCAGCCTTGACCTCTAGGTCTCAAGGGATCTTTCCAACGCAGCCTCCCAAGTAGCTGGGACCATAGGTGCACAGCACCATGCCCAGTGAATTTATTTTATTTTTTATTGTTTTGTAGAGACAGGGTCTTGCCATGTTGCTCAGGCTGAAAGAATTCAGACAGTTCAATAAGATATAATAACTAACCCAATGAAAACCTAGGCAAAAGATTTGAAAGAAGTATCACATATGTCTCTACTAAAAATACAAAAAAAATTAGGCAGGTGTGGTGGTGTGTGCCTGTAATCCTAGCTACTTCGGAGGCTGAGGCAGAAGAATCACTTGAACCTGGGAGGCAGAGGTTGCGGTGAGCCAAAATTGTGCCATTGCACTCCAGCCTGGGCAATAAGAGTGAAACTCTGTCTCAAAAAAAAAAAAAAAAAAAAAAAAAAAGAATAATAATCATAAGATATGTAGATGGTAAATAAATACGTGAGAAGATGTTCCCCATCAGAGATTTGGGAGAGATGTTGTCATCAAACAGAAAGCTACAATAAAAGTCACAATGAGATGCCACTTGCATCTCCGCTCAAATGGCCAAAATGAAAAGGACTGCCAACTCCAAGTGTTGACAAGCACATGACACAACCAGAATTCTCACACTCTGTTGGTGGGAACAGCAAAACAGCACAGTGAGTTTGAAAAATAACAGTTTCTTTAAAAATTAAACATATACTTCCACCCTATGACCCAGCAATTCTAGTTGTAGATAATCCCCCCAGAGAAATGAAAATATACACTCATCAGAGCTTCATTTATAAAAGCTCCAAACTAGAAACAACCAAAGAGTGCCTCACCAGGTAAGTGAATAAACAATTCTGGTACATTCACAAAGTGAGACGCTACTCAGCGACAGAAAAGTACCAAGTGCTGACACACGCAATGATGCAGGTGAACCTCTGAGCGACTGTACTGCCAGACTACCCCCTCGATGCTGCCGAGCTGTGCTGCTTCCACAAACATGTACGTTTCTCAAAACTCAGAAATACGCACTTTTACATATATTTTATTGTATTGTATGTCCATCAATAGATTCGATTTTTTTTAAAATTTGTAAAATGAATATAGCTTAAGATGGGGGGAGTTTCACAGAATATAAAAACATACTTAAAATTGCCAAAAATGTCGTAAGAGAAATACCGTAACTTTTTCAGAACAAGCAGAAAGTGGAAGGTGGGCGACACTTCCAGTGGGCCCACTTCCCTTAAAGCATCAGTACGATCTTCCATTCATTTAGTTAGAGGTCTTATTTCCCAATCTTTTTTTTTTTTTTTTTTTTTGGAGATGAGTTTCGCTCCATCACCCAGGCTGGAATGCAGTGGCACAATCTCAGCTCACTGCAACCTCCACCTCCAGGGTTCAAGCGATTCTCCTGCCTCAGGCTCCTGAACAGCTGGGATTACAGGTGCCCACCGGCTTTTTTTTTTTTTTTTTTTTTTAAGTAGAGACAGGCTTTCACCATGATGGTCAGGCTGGTCTCAAACTCCTGACGTGATCTCCCAGCCTCAGCCTCCCAAAGTGCTGGGATTACAGGTACAAGCCACTGCGCACCACCTTTTTTCCCAATTATTTTAAGGAGAACAGAATCCTTCCCACCTCGCCTTTCCTGGCCTCCCTGACTCAGTGGCATGCGTTTTCTTACCCTGATCTGATTCTCCTATAGGCACGAATCACCATCAGGTGGAGTTAAGAGCACTGCCTCTGAAGCCAGACTTCCAGGATTGGGTCCTGCTCTGCCACTGACCTCAGGCTATTTAATCTCCCTGTGCCTCTGTTTTCCCATCTGAGAAATGAAGGCAAAAATGCTATCTCCCTTTTAGGGCCGTTGTGACCATGAAATGGGTTAATGGGTATAAAGTGCTCAGAACTGCGCCTGATGGAGGGTACGCATCATATGAGTATATGTTGCTACCTGCTTACAATGATCGAGGACACGACTTTACAAGCTGAAAAAAAAAATCTCAGTTGATATCATTAACATTTTGTGGTAAGTTCTTGGAAGTTGTGGGTAATCAACCTCGTATCACAGCCAAATTAAAGGTTTCCACATTGAAAATAGCAAGAAGCTCAGATCCTTTCTCCATGCTGTTTTCCTGGAGGATGTCTTAGGTGTCCATTCCTTCCTTCAGTCACTCATTTTCAAGAATTACTAAGGGCCTTTTTTTTTTTTTTTTTTTTGAGACAAGAGTCTCTGTTGCTCAGTGTGTGTGTTGTGGCACAATCAACAGCTCACTGCAGCCTCGACCTTCCCAGGCTCAGGTGATCCTCCCACCTCAGCCTCCTGGGTAGCTGCAACCACAAGCCTGTGCCACCATATCCAGCTGCTTTTTTTTTTTTTTTTAGCTAATTTTTGTATTTTTTGTAGAGACAGAGTTTTACCATGTTGGCCAGGGTGGTCTTGAACTCCTGGGTTTCAGCAGCCTGCCTGCCTTGGCCTCCCAAAGTGCTGGGATTACAGGTGCGAGCCACTGCGCCTGGCAGTTAAGGGCCTATTCTGTGTCATATTCAAATATGACTCTCTTTCATCTCTACCACACCATGGCATCTTTACAGATACGGAACTCATAAGAGCTCAGACAGGGCAGGTGACTGGCAGGGCCACACAGCTAGCAAACGGCAGAGCTGAGATCCACACCTAGCTCTGTCTCATTCCATGCCCCGAGTTCTCACTTCCACTGCAGCTTCTGGCAGGTAGGTCCATTTTGAGGCACCAAATGGGTGTCTTCCGGAGAAAGCTATACTTTGAAGGGCCATGGTGTGGTAGAGTCTGTGCTGGCCTCAGAAAGGCCTTCCTGAACCCGCTGACAGCTCAGTGTTGAGAAGACACTGCCACCCAGCCTGTCCCGAGGCCCTCGGTTATTCCCAGTCCTCACAAAACCCCCATGCTTTCTATGATCACAGGCCTCTAGAAATGCCACTGACCTTCTGTCACATTCCCGTAGCCCTCAGGGACCTCTGTCAGCCCCGGGGTCCACGTACCTCCCAGCCAGCTAGACAACAGGGGTCATGTGGAATACCACACTGGGACCTGTGCCCTCTTCCCTCTACCCTTCCCTGGCCTCTTCTACATTCAGGCCCAAATCTCAGCCAGGCCCCACTTTGGCTCAGTGGCATTGGGTTTAAACCAAAGAAACAGCACTGGACTTGGGCAAGATGTTCTGAACTTTTAGATCTGGGCTCTACTAGCCACCATCTCTCTGATCGTGGGTTAGTTCATTTCTTGGAGACTCAGTTTCCCCACAGGAAAATAAATTTCTCCATTTTCCCACCAAACTTACAAACGTTATCAAGAGTACATAAAATAACTGGAAAGCACTGAACCGGAACCTGGCACCAAGCAGGGGCTCAGGAAATGTTAAGCCTGAGTTTTAATCTGAGGCCACAGGGTAGATGATGGAGTGTGGAGTGAAAGTCCTCTCGGTATTGACTGAAGAGTTTGTGTTGCATGTCTCATTTGTTTTATAATCACTCACACTGTGACCTCTGGATCCTTGAGAGAAAGTGGGGCCTGAGACTAAGAAATCAAGAAGGAAAATGGGGCTGTATGGAGGAGGGCTCTATCCACTCAGCCAGTATTCTTCCAACACCTACAGAATTCCAGGTGCTATGATATGTTAGGCTCTGGCTGATCAGCTGTGACTAGGACAGGTGCAGTCCTGCCCTGGGAGGTCCTTGCCTAGTGGAGGTGACAAGAAACTAACATAAAACCAGATCCACCCAAGGAAAGAGCTACAAAATGTAGAAAATAAACATGGGCTGAGAGGTGGAATGATGGAGGAACAGTTCTTTTAGAAAAAGTCTTGGGGGTAAGGCCTCTCAGTGGAGGCGACACTTGAAGCTGAGCTCTGAAAGATGGGAAGGAAGGAGCCAGCCCGTCCAGGAGTGGAGGGAGGGTGCCTCTGTGGCGAGAACAGCAGGTACAAAGATCCCAGGGGCTCTAGGGGGCTGATGGCAGAGCATATGGCCGGGTGGGTGAGGCCCCAGGCAGAGGGATGGAAGTCTGACATCAGAGGGTATACGGAGAGGGGCCAGAACTCAGGCAGGAAGTGACAAGATCATGGAGTACCAGGAGAAATGGAGGGGAGTGTAGAAATTCAGATTATATTTTAGAGGTAGAATCAACAGGCTGATCGTAAATAAGCTCAAATCCTAAAATTTCAGAGCTGGACATGATCTTGCACAACATCAAGTTCACCCTCCACGCCTGCAGAAGGGAAGATGGAGGCTCAGAGCGGGGCGTGGCTTAAGCAAGGTCACCAGCTGAGCAGAGCCCAGAATCCTAGGTGACCAGACCACGGTGTTCAGGCCAGGTGGGAGCTGCAGGGTTGAGGCAGCAGGCTCGGTCAGCGCCTACAGATGCAGTGGTGAGAGGGTGCACTCTCGGGACTCCCTGCCGGAGTGCACTCACACAGAAGTT
Source organism: Saimiri boliviensis (assembly GCF_048565385.1). Classification (NCBI taxonomy): domain Eukaryota; kingdom Metazoa; phylum Chordata; class Mammalia; order Primates; family Cebidae; genus Saimiri; species Saimiri boliviensis. The sequence goes on from NC_133456.1 coordinate 84,721,471, forward strand.
TATTCTGAAAACAGATGGGTGGCGACCTCCGTGAACACAAACATCCTCCCTAGGTGTGTGGTGGCGTTTTGCATAGGAAACGGAAGTTCTGGCTTCTTCCCCAGCCTGGAAGGCGCAAACTTAACCCAAAATCAAGGCTCTGTCGCAGGCCAAAACAAAAGCAGTTAGGAGCCGGTCCTGCTGTGGGAACAGGGCGCTGGCCAGGTGAGGCCTGTAGCCCAAGGCTGTTTTCCTGTCCTGGCAGGCACATTCCCTGAGCCCACCTCCATGGTGAGGTTAAGCGGACCAACCTCAGGGCTGATGAGGGGCTGTACTCAGTAACTGCAATCCTCAAAGATGTTTCTTTGGCTGCCTGGTTCACCCCTAATGAGCCACTGAATCTACTGAAAACTTCTCGGTTCTCCTCTAATCCCACGCCCTGGCCCGGGGACAGTCCTTTCTAATCCTCCCACCCACAGGCCAGCCCTGAGAAATCAGAGACTGAATGGGCTGGGAGGGTGGTCTCCTTGCCCCAGCTAGCCAGTTATGAGGCCCCTTTCCTTAAGAGCCCATGGAGATGAAGGCCCCAGCAGTTGTGGGACTCCTAGGCCTGGGACCACAGCTGCGCTGGACGGCCTGATGACTGGTTTGGCAGGGAACGCTGCCTCATCCCACATGGAATCATCTTTTGCTAAGGAGCATAAGCTCTGGGGCTTCTGTTTTAGGGGATCTGCAGACACTATTTAAAAAGGACTGACATGCTTCACTATTCAAGCAGGGTATGAAGCTAGCAGGTCCAGGGCAGTTCTGAAGTGCCCTGGAGGGCTCTTGGGAAGGCAGGAATTGAGGACAGCTCTCCTAAGAGGGAACACAGGGGGTCTCCTCCCAGACCTCACCACTGCTTCTGTACCAAGGAGCCTAGTTGAAGAGAAAGGGCCAAGCCCTCCTCAGAGGCACCCCGTGTGCCTCATCTGTGAAGTCCACTGCTGAAGAGCTGAGTCCTCCTGTAGGGCTTGCAGCTGTCCCCTTGGTTCACTGGCCTGAGAGTACCCAGGCAGGGCTCCTAGCCCATAGCCACCGCCTCCTCCTCATCTGTCAAAGGGAGCCTGCTCTGAGACCCGCTTGGCCCCTATGCTTGCCATACAAACCTGCTCAGGGAGGGCTGATGCAGGAGACTTGGAGAATCACAAAAGCCAGGGTTCCTCCACAGGAACTTGGGCACCGTGCTGGGTACCACTGAGAGATAAACATGAGTAACGTGAGTTGACCTTTCCCTCTGAGAGCCTTTGGTCCAGCCAGGCCTATGAAGGACACCTCAGATGACACCAGGCAGGGTGTCTGATGAAGGGATTCGAGGAATGGCCGGAGCTAGAAGGCACAGAGGGCTGGGCACTCAGCTAAGGCTCAGCAGGGGATGGCCTGGGTCTAGGCCCAGAAGGATGAAACATTCCAGCAGAAACAATCAGCATAGCCTCAAGAGAGGCCCCAAGCAACACATCCTAGGAAGAAATCAGCTGGACCTTCATAGAAGATTTCCTGAGGAGGTGACCCACAAGGGCATGGAAAGGACCACAGCTGGGGCCATACAGGGAGCAAAGACCTCTGGGTGAGAATGTGCAGGATGAACACTGAATGCCAGCTGAAGTGGAGGCTCCTGCTAGTAAGTCACAAAAGGAAAGGCCAAGAGGCCTCCACAGTGGGCTGGGCCTACGTGGGCCTGAAGTGCATTGGGCTGAGTCTGGAGAAGAGGAGCTGAGCTGAGTTACTCCTCTTCAGGGTAGAAGGGATGCTGTGCAGTCCCGAGGTGGCCAGGTGTGTCCAGGCAGACAGTGACTCCCCCCAGGCCGTCAACAGGCCCACCAGGCTGCACTGGGAGGAAGCAGCGTCCCACTGTGGGTTGAAGACATCTGCTTTTGAGAGGGGACGAGCCAGTGGACACCACTGGGGCATTCGGGGCCCAACTATATGTCCTGCTAACAGAGGGCATGTGGCAGCTCCCTTTAGCATAGCAAGTATGAAACCGCAGTGTGGAGTCCCTGCCTGGCGGCACGTAGCCACCCGGCATGAAGGACGCACATTCAGGAAGAGCCCTGATGCTTTCCAGACCGCCTTGGCTCTGGGGAGCTGTCCTCTCCTCCATGAGCGTGTCTAACCCACAGGGCAACACAGGACCTGCCTGTGAGCAGAAGATGTGAGGACAGACGCTGAGGCCCTCTGTTCCAAGACCAACAGCATTCTGAGGCGACGCCCATCATGCCCTTCTTTACCTTGGCAAGCTGGTGCCCCCACCTAAATATAGATGCCTTTGCAGAACGGGCATCTGCCTGCTGCTGCACAATCGATGCAGTCCAGCTTACCACAGGAGGGCACCGTGCTAAGACTCTAGGAGCTTTTCACTCCTAGACCTAGGGTGCTGCTGGACTCTCAAGTTCCTTTCTCATTCATATTGAACATCCTCATCTGCATGTGCAGGTGACAAGCCCTGGGCAGAGGGGCATGGCTGTGCCAACTGGATAGGCTGGCAGCTTTCCCCTGGGGAGGAGGATGCGGCGGCTTTCTGCTGGTTCAGTACTTTTCCAACCCCGACAGTGGCGGGGCTGACAAGTGATGAAATTCTGGACTTTTCCTTTGTGGCTGCACATTTCTGATGGTGGGAAACCTGGGCCTCAAATGAGCTCCAAGTTTTTTTTAATTGGTCATCACTTGAAAGTGCTTAAATTTTTGAGAGCAAAAAAGGAAAGCATGGTTCATTCTCCTAATAAATATTTTTAAAAGCCCATTTTATAAACAACTGAGAATTTTCTGCTTCTAGTTTCTTTTGTTTTCCTCTTTTCTCGTTCTCTGCTGATAAATATGAGGTGCTAAGTTCAGAAGGCTACATTTTGGCTAACAGAAAAGAAATAACAACTGTAGCTTCAAAAAATGACATCTTTAAAGAATCAGCTCCATGTGTTCCCTCGCATCTGTTCTACCTTCTCAGGAAGCAGTTTTTAATGAGTTTTTAGTCATTTCAGAGAAGAGTTTCTGCTTTTAAGGATTTGTATAATGGTTTTTTTTTAAATTTTTTTACAGAATGGAGATTTTTCTCTGTGTTCCCAAACTATTCGAAGAAGAAGATAAATGAAAGTTCACGTTGTGAACAACATCAAACCCAAAGAGAAGAATAACAGAAAGCAAGCTAATGTATGGGCCTGCTCTTTAAAACTACACTTAAAAATCACTTTATCTTTCTTAAAAAATTATTGCAAGCTGGACTGGAAAAAAATCACACAAGAGGAGGTTTACAATATAAATAACCACTAAGAGATCATTTTCTTTGTTTTCATTGGCATGAGTCTTGCTGAGTTTAAATGAACACTATTGGTGATGATGAAAGGGAGCTGGAGAGGAGGGCTGAGGGGTCAGCAGCTCAGCATGGCCACCCTGAGAAAGTGCTCGGCCAGCACGGTGGCTCACGCCTATAAACTTAGCACTTTGGGAGGCTGAGGTGGGTGAATCACCTGAGGTCAAGAATTCAAGACCAGCCTGGCCAACATGGTGAAACTCTATCTCTACTAAAAACCACAAAAAATTAGCTGGGCATGGTGGTGCACACCTGTAATCTCAGGTACTTGGGAGGCTGAAAAAGGAGACTCACTTGAACCTGGGAAGCGGAGACTGCAGTGAACTAAGATGGTACCACTGCACTGCAGCTTGGGCAACAAGAGCTAAATTTCGTCTCAAAAAAAAAAAAAAAAAAAAAAAAAAAAAGTGCCCAGCCAAAGAGGCCTCCCAAGCCCCAGGCAGCATTCAGACCTGGGGTGAAGGGCACCGCCCACTGAACCCTCCACTCTCCGCTCTGTGTACCAGTGAGCCTCCGGGCTGCTCTGTCTGTGGCCTTTCCTCCAGTCATTCCTGCTCAGGCTGGGGCTTGCTTCTTATCCCCACCCTGCTGTGACATCTTACTATTTAGCATTCTGGGATGCAGTGTGCATGTGAGGCAGTGCTGACCCCGGGGGTTTGGGGTGGTGCAAAGACAACAAGACTCAGGTCCTCCTCCAAAGCACTTTTAACTCTCAACAAAATAACTCATTTTTACCGACTGCTGACTGCATTTTAGGCACTGTGCTAACCACATCTTGTGCATTATCCAGATCCATCCTTGCCACAAGGGAGACAGTGTTATTGCTACCCTCATTTCTTGGGAGAGGAGCCTGTGCTGTTTTGTTGTTTTTTACGACAGGGTCTCACTCTGTCACCCAGACTCAAGTATGGTGCCACAATCGTGGCTCACTGCAGCCTTGGCCTCGGGGGCTCAAGCAATCCTGCTGCCCTCAGCCTCTTGAGGAAATGGAACCACAGGTGCACACCATCACACCTGGCTAATTTTCAAATTTTTGCAGAGATGGGACCTTGCCATGTTGCCCAGGCTGGTCTCTAACTCCTCAAGCAATCCTCCTGCCTTGGCCTCCCAAAGTGCTGGGATTATAGGCATGAGGCACTGCACCCAGCCTGAGAAGACTGTGTTTCTCACCAATAACTCCATCTCCCTCTCTGTGCCTGCACCTCCTCTTTCCAGACTCAGCTCCATACCCCTCTGCTTCCTCCTCTGTTCTGGGCCCTAGCACATACACCTCCGGTTTACCCCTGGCAGATGATGTGTGCTGGCTCCTTGAGATCAGTGACTCTGCATTAGCTTTGTGTCTGTGGCGTCTCATGCGGTGTTTAGCATCAACAAATGCTCAACAAATCAGAAATCATACTCAATACATGCTTGATGAATGAGCAAATAAAAGACCAAGCCTACTCAATCAGCACGAATCATCCTGTCAATTTTCTTCCTTTGAATCTCAGGAACCTTGGGGCAAGAACCCCAGCCCTGCAGTCTCCATAGTCCCTCGCAGTCCCTAGGATGGGCTTAGCAGTAGATTGGTTTGTCTGTTGGTACACAATGCAGTCTTTCAGTTTCTAAGTCAAAACAAGTGATCGTTTTCTAAAGGATGATTCTGGGGAAGATTTGATAAAACGAAGCCAAAGTGTTTAGCGCAGTGCTTGGCACACAGTAAGCAGTCAATAAATGTTAGCTGCTCTGATTGTTATTAGACAGCACACAGTAAGCACTCAATAAATGTTAGTGGCTCTGATTGTTATTAGACTTTTTTTTTTGAGATAGGGTCTCACTCTATCACCACACTGGAGTGCAGTGGGATCTGGGCTCACTGTAGCCTCTACCTCCTGGGCTCAGGCGGTCCTCCCACCTCAGCCTCCTGAGTGGTTGAGACTACAGACATGCACATCACATGTGGCTAATTTTTTGTAAAGACAGGGTTTTGCCATGTTGCCCAGGCTGGTTTCAAACTCCTGGGCTCAGGTAATCCACTTCCCTCGGCCTCCCAAAGTGCTAGGATTATAGGCATGAGCCGCTGCATCAGGCCTAGACCATTTTTATGCTATGTTGTTAGGGTAGAGGTTAGTGCAAATCAATATGCAGACTTGCAGACCATGTGATTGTCCCTTGGGCCTAAGGAAATCTACACACAGGTAAGCACCCTAATGCCAGGCAGTAATGGACTGGTACACAGTGGGTGGCGGGACCTCAGAAAGGTGCTTTGCCTCACCAGGTGGGTTGCACCCAGTGTTCATAAATAGGCTCAGACCTAAGTGCCAAGCATGAAGTGACCTGCTCCTCAGTGCCCCCACCTCTCAGGCTAATGGAGAGTAGTCCCTGTACCACACTCACACTCTTCCTTGACTTCCTCTGGACTCCTGGCTTGCCTGGGTACCCTGCATAGCTCCTTTCTTCCACACTGCCAGATCTGGGGCAGGACAGCGGGGTTTTAGTCGTGACTCTGTACCTATTAGCTGACAACACCAGGCAGAAGAACTTCTCTGTGCCTCAGTCCTTCCCTGTCAACCAGCCAGAGAGGCAAGAAGTCCACCCTGCCAACTCCACAGTCCTGTGGTGAGCAGACACTTAGCCAGGACCATTGTGAGGAAGACAGTCTTCATTTTATTTATTTTCTTTTGAGACAGTCTCGCATCATCGCCAGTAGCCAGACTGGAGTGCAGTGGCACAATCTCGGCTCACTGCAATCTCCGCCTCCCAGGTTCAAGCAGTTCTCCTGCCTCAGCCTCCCGAGTAGCTGGGACTATTGGTCCGCACCACCATGCCCAGCCAATTTGTATTTTTAGTAGAGACGGAGCGTCACCATGTGGGTCAGGATGGTCTCAATCTCTTGATCTCATGATCTGCCCAACTCAGCCTCCCAAAGTGCTGGGATTACAGGCGTGAGCCACCGCGCCCGGGCATTTTATTTTTACTTTATTATTATTTTTTGAGACAGAGTATCACTCTGTCACCCAGCCTGGAATGCAGAGGCACAACCTTGGCTCACTGGAACTCCTACACTCCTGCCTCAGCCTCCCAAGTAGCTGGGATTACAAGCATCTACCATCACACCTGGCTAATTTTTGTATTTTTAGTAGAGACAAGCATTCACCATGTTGACCAAACTGGTCTCAAACTCCTGACCTCAAGTTCTGGGATTACAGGCGCAGTCTTCATTTTAAAGGTAAAACGTGCAAATTATTATTTGTTATTAAGTGGAACCAAAGAAAGAAAGATGCTGGCTCAATGGGGGTCACTGCTGGAGGCGGGATCAGGAGGGCAACGGCGGTCTCAGAGGAGGGGGTACATTTCACCATGAAGTCTGGAATGGGTGCTGGTTGTAAAGAATTGGGTTTTTTCTTGCATTTATCTTCGTGTTTCTTGCATTTTTTTTTTTTTTTTTGAGACGGAGTTTCACTCTTGTTACCCAGGCTGGAGTGCAATGGCGCGATCTCGGCTCACCGCAACCTCCGCCTCCTGGGTTCAGGCAATTCTCCTGCCTCAGCCTCCCGAGTAGCTGGGATTACAGGCACGTGCCACCACGCCCAGCTAATTTTTTGTATTTTTAGTAGAGATGGGGTTTCACCATGTTGACCAGGATGGTCTCGATCTCTCGACCTCGTGATCCACCCGCCTCGGCCTCCCAAAGTGCTGGGATTACAGGCTTGAGCCACCGCGCCCGGCCTCTTGCATTTCTTTAAAGCAAATCACTATTTCCCAATTCAGCATCTAAGTTTCTCAGAAACCGATGAAAGACAGTCTGGAAGCTACTTCTGTGCCCAGCTCAGGTCATTCTGGCTGTTTAAATGCAGAAGGTGGCAATGTATAGAGTGCTTCTCGGAGTATGGCTGGGCAGACTGCTAACAGCATGGGGACTGCGTGCGCACCGCACACTCACTGCTTTCCTCAGAGCATGCCACTGCTTGCAGGACCTCGCTCTCTCTGGGAGCCGCTCTGATAAATGCTTTAATTGTTCAAAGCAGACAAGAGTTTGTTTAGTCATGTCTGCTGAGGTGGGAAGGGTATTATAACACATCTGTGCTGGCTCTTTCTGCGTGTGTCATCCAGTTCTCAGGCCTGCCTGTAACCCACCACCCTCTGGCCAAGAATAAGAGGGGTCCTCACTAAAGCCAATGGCACCTCTGATCCAAGGAGAAGGTCCTCCTCTGACCAAAACACATCTACACACTTTCAAACTGAAAAGGAGAGGGAAGTCTCTGGGCCCCTCCTGTCTCCTGGGGAGAGGATGGTGGTGCACATGGGTCCTGCTGGGGTAAGAAAAGGGTAAAGGAGCAAAAGGTGACAGAGCTAGTGCGTGAGGAGCTGATGGCATCTCAGCATCCCCAGTACCTTTGGGTAGAGACATAAACTCTCGGGTGCTTTCTGTCCTGTCCCCTCCCACTGCCACC